>NW_024371371.1:2938892-3376763 GCF_014805655.1 Passer montanus
GCCCCGGCAGCCCCGGCGGGGCACAGCACCGCGCCGCCGCCCGCCCGCCCCGCGGCACCGCCGCGCTGAAGTTTGCGGCGAGCATCGCCGCGGTCCCCGCAGAGCCGGCCGGGTCAGGGCGGGCTCCCGGCGCTGCCCGGAGAAGGGAGGTGCGCGCTCGGCGTTGAGAACAGGTACAGGGAGCAAACGGAGCAGGAGGAATGAAGCCCCGAGCGCTGCAGGTTGCACGCTCCTTCACGGTTCTCTCCGACCCTGAAATTCCTAGCAGATGACACGGAATGGTCTTCGTGAGACAAGTGTTAACTCCAGCCAACAGTCCCTGCAGAGAACAGAAACTTTACCTCAGGAAACACATCTTTATACACCAAATGCAGGTATAAATTGTTCATTTGTACCAAAGCCAGCAGCAGTTCCGTCCTGTGTGGTTCGGGGGGCATAGCCCCCTCCTGGGGATCACACCACCTTCAGAGAGGTGGTCTGCGATCTTTTCACTGCCCTCAGCAAGCTTTGGTGTCAACTGCTTTACCACACGTTTGAGAACTGTGTTCAACACCTATGAATATTTTCCATTTCACAAAAACATTCAATTTCCAGAGCAGCCAGACCCAAGCAGCCTCCCACAAAGAGTCCCATTTGCGCAGTACCTCTCAGGCATATGGAGCACGTTACCAGCTACAAGAATGACTATTGTTTGGGGCCCTTATGTCTGATTTCTTGAAGGTTACTTGCAACCCTCAAGATGCTTCTAATGTGCTTCTGGAGCAGCAGGGGAGCCCACCTGCAGCTAATTTAACCATTATACATTCCCATAGGTCGTAATGAGAGGCTGAACTCAAGTACTGAAGTTGCCTAAGTTGTATTTTAATAGCTAGAAGCACAAATCTTTTAAGCAATTTACTTGTATTAACTTTGTTCCTATCAAGACAACAAGAGATTAATTTCCCCCTTTTTTTTTTTTTTGAGAATGAAAACCACAAACAATTTGATGTAGACCATTTAACTCATAAACTAAAAGAAAAAAACAAACTGGAAGAACAGACCAGCCGTATAATCAGGCTTCTTAATTCAAAAGTAGAGAACAAGCCACCTTGAAAGCCCTCTGCTCACCCACTTTAGAGCTGCAGTCCCTGGCTCATCCTGCAGCTTTCCAAGGTCACAGAGGAGCCCAGCACACCAAAAAGGCTGAGCCCCAGCAAGTCCAGAGCCCTTGGACACTGAGCCCATGCAGCCAGCAAGGCTGAGGTTACACACACACGTGAACAAATCAAGGTGGCAACAGGTGGATTAAGGAGAGATGAGGGAATAATTGGCATCAGTGACAGAACAAATCAGCATCATAAGGCACAGTGCCCCAGCTGCCAAACTATTGTCCATCATGTGGGTTTGTGAACCCAAGGAAGATGTTATAACAAGTTGCCCCCAGTTGCATTTTGTTTAACCTCAGGCCCAATTCTAAAAGACTTTATTCAGACAATACCCCCATTTGACTTCAGTGGGAGTTCTGCCAGAAAAGAAACGGCAGGATGATGGATTTGACAAATAATTTACTTGACAAATAACAGCATTATTTGGCATATACGTTATTCTATGAATAGCATTGAATCAGTCCTGTGCAAGGGCTTGAGGCATTTAATTCAGTGGGGGTTTTGCTATTGTTTTCAGTGGGTGGCAAATTCAAATCCCTAGTTCTTTTCTAACATGATTTTAGTGCCTCATCTTTGTATGATGGGTGTTCTTTTCATCACCTGTCTTTTTAAGTTATGTCACTTATTTGTAATTGGTCCTCATATTGTTAGCAGAGGGCAGCCCATTACATCATCTCCAGCTCCCCTCCTCGCCTCAAAATCCTGCTAAGGAACCAGAATTATTCCTGTGCCCAGCTGAAAACTCAGTGAAGTGGAATGTCCATACATGTAATACTGGTTACTTCATTACATAAGGAAGCATTTATGTTTCTCGTGATTTTGTGATATCTGTACTGAGAAGCATTAAATAAAGATGGATCGTTTCAGGATGGAATTTAATTTTTTTCCCCCTCTTCCGTAAGAATAAAAGTAGCCCTCCCACACACTGCTGAGGTGTATGTTTTTGCCACTGAATATATCCATAACAGTGAGATAGTTGTTATCACCTGAGCAGCCCCAGGTGATGTGCCTGCACACAGTCCACAGGTAAAATGCAGCCCTTGCATCCCGGGGGTGACACTTACCTGTCACACCTCCTGACACTGCTTAGGTGACAAATGAGAACCTTCTGGCACCACTGAGCATCCAAGCTTGCTGCTTAAACCCAGCCAGTGAAAAGTGGCAGGGTCTGTCCCTACAAAGTGATCCTCAAACCCGGCGTTGTGTTTGGCTTCCCAGAGGACTGTCCCCCTCTTCCATAAGAATAAAAGTAGACCTTTCCACACACTGCTGAGGTGTATGTTTTTGCCACTGAATATATCCATAACAGTGAGATAGTTGTTATCACCTGAGCAGCCCCAGGTGATGTGCCTGCACACAGTCCACAGGTAAAATGCAGCCCTTGCATCCCGGGGGTGACACTTACCTGTCACACCTCCTGACTGCTTAGGTGACAAATGAGAACCTTCTGGCACCACTGAGCATCCAAGCTTGCTGCTTAAACCCAGCCAGTGAAAAGTGGCAGGGTCTGTCCCTACAAAGTGATCCTCAAACCCGGCGTTGTGTTTGGCTTCCCAGAGGACTGGGAGCACACACCACAGGCAGGACACAGTGGGGTCCGTGGAATTCAGCCCCCATTTCTCCAAAACACACGCTCCACATGCAGCAGGGCAAGCAGGCTGGCTGCAGGGGAGGTGGGCAGGTGCTTCATGGCAAACACACATGCCTGAGTGCTTTGCTGGAGCAGGCTGCAGATAACACGAGAGCTGTTTAGCCAGTTATTGTACATGACATTCTACCACACTTGAGCAATTTGCCTGGAACAATCACAGTTTACCTTGTCAACAGGTGTCTTGTATTTTAACAAATGAATATTTATCAACTGTACATCACTGAGAACTGTATCAGTACTTCTTACAATGAATGGCCACATAAATCTGCCCAAACAATCTGCTCAGCCTAATCCTGCTAAAGTGACCACAGTCCTCAGCATGAGCTTTGGATGTGTAAGAAAGGCTGGGATCAGGCTTAGAAACAGGGTTTTGTGTGCCTGCTGCCTCAGCCCTTCTCTGGTTGAATATGGCTGGAGCTGTGCCAGTGATTTAAATGGAAGCTGGACTAATTCCCTTATATTTAAAATAAGCTCAATCTCCAACTGGACTTTCCACCAATGGGACTTAATGGGCACGAGGTCTGCTCTTGCCAGTTTGGCTCCCCAAGGAAAGCCTTGCTGTTTGTGCCTCAGCCATGCCAGGAAAGCCAGCAATCCAGCCTGCACAGCCTTAGTTTATCTTTGGAGGTCCAATTCTTCAAGGTACATGTTTCACTGAAGAACCTGAAGAACTCAGTGGACAGAAGGAAAATTAAGAAACCTATTTATATCACTAGGATAAACCCAAATGACATGCTGATTTTCATTTAAAAAACAACTTAATCATCCTCAAAAGAAGTGAAAAATCCTCCATCTGTAATTAAGACTAGTTTCCTTTTTCAGGGTTTTAGAATTTTCCGGTGTTTCTCCTTTTAAGAAAGTTAAATTTATTTTCTGAAGACTATTTCAAGTCAGAGCAAACTTTAAAGCTGAGTATGAAATTTTAAATATAGATCTTAATAGTAAAAAAGTAATGCATGAAATATTCATAAATATGCCAAGACTAAAAAGCACTGCTAAAAAATTATTTCTGGTGATTTTACTCAAAATTTTCTCATCCTGTTAAATGATGAACATATGAACCTATTACAAAAATTACCAGTCTATGTCTGCCGTTGGTTTTTTGGTGGTTTTTTGGTGGTTTTTTCTTTGTTTTTTTTTTTTTTGCTGAGAGATCCCATTTCCTTCTCTTCTCCTTCCCTCCCAGTACTGAGCACAAAGAGAATGATCATGCTGCCACACCATGAATTGTTTCCCATGCTGCATGGACTCCACACAGAAAAAATGTGTGCAGCCCTTTTTTTATGGTCAGAATGCAGTATTCCTGTGCTGCCTCATTATTTCAGGGATATTTTTCACTTTACCAGACCTATTGAAATGCACACTTTAGAAGTGCCTGTGGTATGTTTTTTCCCCTAAAAACACCCTATCATACCCGAAAAGCACAGCCATTAACTGTACCATAACACTAATTTTGAAAAAAAAATAATATTAGACCACCAACTAACCAAAGATCTATGGAAGAAATACAATTGATGTGACAACGCAGCAAGTCAGGACAGCCACTAGTTAAGAGAAAACATCCTCCAGACAATTCTGAAGAGACTTCCACTTTTTCATCTTTTTCCAGTGTTTCAACAGCGTGAGAACAATTATTTTGTATCAGACCAAAAATCCTTCAGCCCCTTGACTTATCTCCTGTGGCAGAGATCAGACCTGCTGTGCTTATTTAGAGATTGCACTGTGTACAGCATATCAGAGTTCTCCCTCTCTAGATCTGTTCCAAGTCCCATCGTGGCCCCCAGAGACTGCTGTGAGCTGAGGACATCAGCCTAAACCCCCAGAACAGCAGCCTTTTGGTCGTAAAAAAACTGCCCTGAGAAACAGTTATCTCAAAATCTCACTGGAAATGTAAGGGAGGAAAAGGCACAGATTTTAATGACTCAGAAACGCAGCACCTCCCAGGGGTGATAAGTGACACAATCCAAGAGGAACACCATGGGAAGGTGACAGCGTGGTATCAGCCTTCCCATCTCAGTAATACCAGCTCTTTCTGTCTGAATTCTTCCTCAAGCATCCTGGTCACCGAGCAGCTGAGAAAATGAATATACTCTTTGCCCTCACCTGCGTGGCTCAGCATACAAATTAATTTAACTGGGACAAGCAAGAATATTCTGAACTTTCTCATGTGAGAAGCTGCCTCACAGCCCAAGGGAAATCAAGAAGATTACTCAAGGAGTAAAGGCTGCAAAACGCCAGCAGAAGTATCTAGCTCTGGTTTGGCTTACTTCAAAATACTAATAAGGGAAATAAATTTCATACTTAAGAAGTCAGACTGGATACACAGGGAAGAGGGATGTTTGGACAGGGCATTCATGCTTCTCTGAGCACTTGTAATGCACATCAGCCACCCCCTCACCTCCCACAAAATCTGTACTTGGGGCTTCCATAGTGAGACACACATCACATTTAAAGTGCTGAATTTAACTTTAAAATATGCATCAAAAGCTGCCTATAATTTCTGATAACCTTACAAGAACTTCTGGCTCTTTCCTCCCTGACAGGTAAAGATCACAACATGTTGGCTGCCTATAATTTCTGATAGCCTTACAAGAGCTCCTGGCTGATTCCTCCTGACAGGTAAAGACCATGACATGTTGGACTTCATTAACAGACATTGTCATTGAATTCAAAACTGCTTCTAAAACTTCAATTTATTCTTCTTAGAAAATAGTGTCCTTATTCAAAAGCTTATGGCATGGAACAAGATCATCTTCCAAAAGTACTATTTCATAAAAAATTCAAAAGATCACATAAAATTTATAATAGAAGTGTGAATAGCATCATTATAATATTTGTGATAGCTTTTTCAAGCAGAACAAAATGCCCCAACTTCCACCTTTCTAGCTGGGCACTCAGAAGAGCTGATTTTTAACTATGTGTCAGAATTTGAAGTTAATTAAAACTAATTGCCCACTGTACTGTAAGCGATGCCACTGCATTTTCAAATAGCTCTGTTTCCCTGGGATGATTTACTTAAAACTGATGTCTCTCATTGAATGAATTCTGGGTTTGCCTTAATTGTATTGTTCAAGTTGTTTATCTTTGCTTTCTGCCTTGCAACTTTACATGAAAGGTCATCAATAGCAAAGTTCCTCGCTAAGATTGACACTTTATCAACACAAGAAAAAGCATCCTAGAATATCAACTAGTTTATCAAAATAAACAAACTCCTTTGACATCTCACATTACCATTCCCACCAGCCACCACTTTCTGTCCTCAGAAAATTTGTGTATGTGCTCAGCTTTGCAGCAAAACTTCATGGCTCAGAACCACTGTACTGTACAGCAGCATTTGTTATCTCTCTCACGTGGGGGTAAATTAAACTTCTTTAATGAGAACTTGTGCACACCAAGAGCCTTTCTGCTGCTCCCTCTGCCACTGGCATGCACACAGACCTGTTCAGCCTCGTGTGTCCAGAGTGAAGGTCTCTGTGTGCTGGGTGACACAGCATCCCCTTCTTCATGGAAGGCTGTGAAGGGTGAAAACCCAGGGTTAAATAGGGCAAACGTGGCCATGCACAAGTTTCTGCAGCTGCCCTCCAGCACAAGGGGCTGCAGGACTGCAGCAGCACAGGGGGATTATGTCTGTCAGGTCTTGTATATGCAGGGTTCCCAGACAAATGAAGGAAATGGTGAATCTGACTCCATGTCCTTAGAAGGCTAATTTATTACTTTATGATCTATTTTATATAAAGAATGCTATACTAAAACTATACTAAACTATACTAAAGAATACTATAGAATACAGAAAGGATACAGACAGAAGGCTAGAAGGATTCTAATGAATCTCATGACTCTCTCCAGAGTCTGACACAGCTTGGCTGTAATTGGCCATTAAGTCAAAATCATTCACAGAAGAAACCAATGAAACAACCACCTGTTGGTAAACAACCTCCAACCACATTCCAAAGCAGCAAAACACAGGAGAAGCAAATGAGATAAGAATTGTTTTCATTTTTCTCTGAGGCTTCTCAGCTTCCCAGGCAAGAAATCCTGGGCAAAGAGATTTTTCAGAAAACATGACAGTGACACTCAGGAGTACAGGCAAGAGGGGAGGAGGAGAGTGCTCTGGATTTCTCATGGCACAAGTAGAGCCTAGTGAAAAAGCACAGCCCTTCATGCAATGTGACAAAAGCAGGCAGGTTGCCACTACGCTGATGCACAGCATGGCACGTTCACATCACCTGCTCGTTCAGCTCACCCGCTTCCCCCACCTGACATCTGCACAGGGTGCCAGGACTGGTGCCCAGGGCAGAGTCAGCCTCTGGCATTCCCACCTGCTGCTGTGGGAATGCAGGCTCCATGGGAAGCCCTGGCACAACAATCACTCCTGTCCCTGTGGTTTGGTTGGGGGAACTACCCCAGGAGATCCAATAACAACCCTGGTGAGGTTTAGCACACAGCCAGCATGCAGCACCTGCCCTTAACCAAAGCATGCTCCAGTCAGCACACAGCATCACTGGCACCAGCAACCAGTGGGGAGCTGAAGTAGGTCCTGAAGATAACTTTTGTTGCTATAGAAAATGTACTCTAGAGAACCAGATACTGTATAATTATATTTTCCAGCCTAAACACATGCCTTCAGAATTAAATTTAACAACCACAAACTCGCTTCATTCCCTGAAGTCAAATCCTGCCCAAACCCATCCCAAGTGCCAAGACTCCTACTCAAGCCCATCTCCAGAGGTCAGGTGGTGCTCAGAGGAGACAGACAATGGGCTCTGCAGACAGCCTTCAGCTTGCCTGGCACTTCTGGACAGGAGCCCCTGCAAAGTCACTCAGCACAAGTCATCCACGATCTGCACAGACACCCACTGGGTGTATGATGGGCTGGAGGGCAGGACTGTGCTAAAAACTGCTGGCATGGACACAGACCATCATTTACCAGTACGATCTGCAGTGGAGAGATCTACAAAGTGAGAGACATGAAAAAAGCACCACATTTCACCAAGTCATACTGCCAGATGTTAAATTCATACAATATACCTAGTCCACATCATTATGAAGGGCAACAGCAGCTTGATAGCCTAGAGACTGGATCAGCAAGAGCAGAACAGGCACAAGTCACTGTTGAAATATGCCTGGGAAGTTTGCCTGTGCTGTCTGAAGCACATTTGGTTAAAATATGCTATTCATAAAAAATACACGTTGTGAAGAGCTTTTTCTAATTGGCATTCACTGTTGTCAGTTTTAGACAAACACTCTTGCTAAAGATCTCACTGCAGAAGACTTTGTGATAAACATTTCCAACAGGAGGATTCTGGAGTGGAAGTCCACACTTCAAGAAAACTGTGAAAAGCTTCCTGGTTTCTCAGTGCTGGCAGCAAGTCCCACAGTTTCTTTTTGGTCCAGCAACTGCCCAGTGCTTTCACTGCAAATGGGACTTGTAGAGGCATCCCTCAGAGCAGGAGCTGGAAATGATGGATTTGGGGAGGTCTCTGGCATAACTTCTCCTGTAGGATCATTGTTAGTGCAAACACTCAGCACTTTTGCAAACTGAGCAAGTGTGATACAGAATCAGAAAAATAAAGAGTAAGCACACTGGGTTACATTTTAATGTATGATTTATGCCACGTGTACCACTGTGTTTTTTAAGAACTATATTTAACAACTGGCTTCTTTTGTTTAAATATTGAAAATCACCTTTTGCTGTTTTCCCACCACACCATAAAGTGACTTATAATGCAACAAGTAATCCTTGAGCTGAAAAGTGCCTTTAAAGGGGAGAACCTGAATGCAACAGCTCGGTTAAACCCTGTGTGTGAGTGCAAACTTTTCCTAGCTGGTTCTGCTCATGAGTAGCACAGCAATTGCTGCAATTCTTCACATCAAAAAACCAAGGCCATTCAACCCCTTTAGCTCCAGTCCTGCTGTGGGAACAGCCCTTAATGTCCACCAATTTCAGTTCAACTTTTTTCCCTGTACTCATGGCTCTTGCCAGCAGATCAGAAATTTCTTTTGCAACTCCCCTGGGGACACATCACTGCAGCTTCTTAATGCCATGAGTTTCGTGGTGCTTTCAGTAAGAGAGGTGGAACGAAGAGTGACACAGCTCCTCTGCTTGGGGCAGGCTGCTGGCACCCCTCCCTCAGCACACACAGCTCTCCGGGATGCTGAGCAGCTCCTGGCCTCGTCTGCTGGACACCGAATTTTTCATGCACATGGCTGTAATCTCTCTTCTCCAAGAGACTGCAGAAAAAGGCAGATGAGCCCTGAGCAAGGATAAATTAATGCTGACATTTGCTGGAATAATGTACTCTCTGGAGCCTCTGCATCTATGACGCAAATAGAGGCTGCTGGCGACACGAGTTTATATGCAACTTTCTGCTAAATCAGAGCATCATCTGCACAAATCAAGCACTTGGGAGACATCCTGAGATTTGTGATGGTCCCTAGAGCCATGGCTGGGTTCTGAGCCATCTATTCTCACTGACTGCTGAGATTCCTTACAGGCAATTTTTAGTGACAGGAGTAAGGATAAATCCCACCCGTATTTCACAAAGTAACAGGCAAGCTTTGTTTGACTTTGAAGTACAGATTACTCAGAGCTGATAGCACTACCTATCCCACACTGCTCATTTTCTTTCTTCAAAACCAAATCCAAGGCTGGTTATAAGTGAGTTTCTGCCCTGCACAGTCAATTTGGGACAACTGTGGACCCCAAGGCACATTATCCCATGTTCTTTGCACAGTTGGAGAGTTGAATGAATCAGGATTTTCTACCTGTGGCAAACTTTGTGAGATCCAAGACTCCTCAAAACCAGTGCAAAGCTCCTGTGGCTGCAGTGAGCTTTGGGCAGGTCTGCTGTGCCTGGTGCTGCTGTACAAGCTCGTCTCTGAGCACGCAGAGACGAGGGCTGTGACTGCTAAGGACAACACCCACGTTCTGCAGAATCTTTGCCCTCCAAGTCAGCACTTCCAGCTCACTGGGAGGACTTCAGCCTAAAGCTGAGGGTGCCAATGTTTTCTTAATAGGGTTTCTAAACCTTCCATCAAACAATGTATTAACCACAGCTCTTCTCAATGGCTGAAGTCAGCGTGCAAGAATTTAGCCCTTTAAGCTATGACTTATGGGCATAGATCTGTCCAAAATAAAGCCTTAAAAGTCATCAATAAACTGAACACCAGGATCAGGTATATACTCACAACCAGAATTTGCACTTAAAGATGTTGATATGTGGCAAGCTTCTTTGTGAAGGAAAACACAGGGTATGAGCAGGGGTTTTTTTAGCTCTGATATACCACTTAAGCTGTGGCATGCTTCATTTGCTGAAATGGAATATAATATGTCTTTGTATTGAATTATCCTTGGGTTGGTTATTAAATGAAAACTATTATTCCATTATAGCCATAAGGAATGGGAGTGCTGCATATGGCTGTGTGCAATCCATTAACTGGCTTATGGAGCCCCAGACCCTTCAGAGACCATTACAAATCCATTCCATGGCCCTCTCTGCCAGATTCTACACTCTGATATCTGCACTCCAGGCAAGAGGCATAAGGCTCTGTAGAACCACTATTAATCAGCCTTTATACACTGTTTGTGCCAGCACAGACAAAGAATATTCCAAGCTTAAACCAATTTCTCATGTATTAAAGCTATTCCTCATGTATTGTTGTGTAGGTAAGTGTGTGATGCATGGATACAGCTCCCTGTTCCAGGCTGCTGTGCTGACCAAAGTGCATCAGGCTGGAGAGTTCATTCACAAGCAGCTCATCTGCACCAATGCCCATCTGAACCTGCCTCTTGCAAGGCAATAATTAACAATACAATAATTAACAAAGCAAGGCAATCATCTTGCACTGTGGGGATATTTTCCAAGGGCACAAAGTGAGAATAAAAAGGAGAGTTGCCTTAATTGACTAATAGACAATCTTCCTTAATATCCCTTCTGGTGGCTGGAGGTTTTTTATGCAGAACTCTACTTTCTGTGTACAGAATCTTTAATATTAGAGTTATTTACCATGATTCAGCAAGATCATTTGTTTTTGCAACGTTCTTTGCAACAATATGATCATCCAACTATGAGTCTGCATGGTTTGTCTTTAAAAAAGGTCAAGCTTACAGTGTAAAATTGATCTTTTGTAATTTCCTTTGTATCATCTAATGTGAGAGGGCAGCTTGGATTTAAAAGACACCAAGTTAATGACACCAACAAAGATGCTAGTTGAAAGCAAAAGTTTGACCCAAGGAATGTTTTGCTTTTTGTTTACCAAAATGAGTTTTGGTAAATTTGAATTTTGGTAAAATTCTGGTTTGATTTGGCTAGATGAATTTTCCAAGCTGCCTGATACAATCAGTTCTCTCTCCATTATCCATCCCATGCTCACCATCAACATGTGACTCAACATCAGCACTCAAACTTTCACCTGGAAATGGTGATGACAGAAGGAGGTATTGGCTCCCTGTGAGTCTGGACAGGACTGCTGGATGTGATGATACAGAAGTCACACAGAAAATGGTTTGTCACCAAAGCCAAAGGGGGAAATGCTCCTGTGAGTTGCAAGTACCCAGAAACCTCATACACAGCAGCAGAGAGCACAGGAGGGAGCCCTTGGAAAAGGTGGTGACAGGGAGACAACAAACCCAAGCTGCTGGAAATGGACACCTGGCTCTTTTTGACCCCATTCAAGGCAGAACTGAACATCTCTTTGCTGATATTCCCAGGATGTTTCTTACTAGCATGTAAGAGAGAGGACAATGCAGGAAAATGCACAAGGAAGAGCCAAGCAGGAATGGTGAGGTACTTGGAGAGCAATGGCATGGACAGCCTGGTGTGTTAGCACTCCCACTGCCAGAGCTTTGAAATGTGCCTTAAGACACACACAATCCTATGTATTTAGTACATTTTCTGGCAGTAGAGTGAAAGCTGATGTGCTAAAAATGCATGACTCATGCAGGCTGTTAGATTTCATTTCCTCCTGAGGAAAGACAACTGCTCTTGTCTTTGTCTTAGGGCCAGCATTTGGGGTAATCCACCTTTGACACTTACAGCCCTAAGCCAGCTGGGATTTCTCTCTGGGCCAATTCCCAGTCCCTCTTCCAAACAGAACAAATGCAAAAAGCTGATGCAATTCCTCAAAAGCGTGCGGTGGCTGTGCAATGGGTGTTGGCTCAGCAAGGCAGTAATTAATTGTCTAATTAGCTGTTCTGAATCACTACCACTGTGCACACAGGGATCCACAGGTGAGCTGTGACAGCAAAACATCTTTTTGGCAAGCCTGTTATGATCTGTCATGGCTCAGCACAGGAGTTGAGACAACCCCACCTCTGAGATATCCAATCCACTTTACAGGAACAAGCTCTGAACTACAGGAGACAGGAACCCAAGGGGTTTTTTTCATATTTTTGTTGACCTATTGTTGCCAGGGTCAGAGTTATTTCAAGTTACACTGCCCTCCACCACCAGGAATTTTCCTATGGACTTTTCTTCATTCAGTAAATTCATTCAGAGGAGCTAAGAGCAGATGCTTACACAGAGGTGATAGAAGAGGGAAACCTGCCCAACTTGGCAGCATCTAGGAGCATCTGGTTGCAATAACACATCAGAGGTTGTATTTGACTTAGAGAGACTCTGTTCCCAATGCAACAGAAAACCCTTCCCACAACTGGCAGCAAGAACTTGACAAATTCCTTTTTGTTCTATTTTTCCCACTATTTTCAATACCATGCCAAGCTTGTGGCCAGAAGGGATCCTCCTTTCTGTACCTCATCAATAGGGCACTTGCCGTTTTTGTTTTTTTTTCTCCTTAGCACCAGTGCTTTTAAAGAAGAAAAAAAAAAATAAAAATAAAAGGCACATGCCTTTACTTTTTTCTTTTTTCCTCCTTAGCACCAGTGCTTTTAAAGAAAAGAGAACAGCCAAAAATATCCTGAAAATGTTCTCAAGGGAAACATCTTTCTGGAAAGAGTTTTATTTTTTTTCCTCCTTAGCACCAGTGCTTTTAAAGAAGAAAAAAAAAAATAAAAATAAAAGGCACATGCCTTTACTTTTTTCTTTTTTCCTCCTTAGCACCAGTGCTTTTAAAGAAAAGAGAACAGCCAAAAATATCCTGAAAATGTTCTCAAGGGAAACATCTTTCTGGAAAGAGGAATGGGAGATAATCCACCCTGCTAACTGATGTTCATGGCAAACATGCTCCTTCTAGGCATTTAAAGTCCTCCTGATATCTGATCAGTCCAGGCTTTCAAGCTCCTTCCTAGAAACTCTTGAAAAATCTAAATGTATTTTTTAATCCCCAGGCTGAAAATTCAGGGAGCTACAATCATGTCCACTCCAAATTCTTCTGATTGAAGAATTTCTTTTATTAGGAAGAATTTATTTTATTTTATTCTCTATTGATACCTCAATTCACCCATGAGGCATGAAGCACTTTTTAGGTGCTACATTTCCTCATAGGAAAAGCACAAAAGCATTCTTTATGTCAAGCTGCCTGCACTGAATAACTTTTCCTCATTTTATTTCCTTTCTGGAAAGACACATTTTCCCCATTCCTTGCTTCATACCAAAGGGAAGATGATCATCTACAGACATTGGCAGTCAGGACTTCCACAGCTGTTCACTGGAAAAGGGAAATCAGAAACAACTCCCTCCTGTGCCCCTTGTTACACCGGGATAAATCTGCATTCCCCTGCTGCAGGGACAGGGCAGCTCACTGCAGCTGAGCCAACAGAACAAGCTCTCATCCTCTCTGTCTGACTGCAAGGAAAAAAAAACCTGCTTTGGCAGAGCACAGGGGCTTGGAGGTGGCAGCAATGGCCAGGAAATTGCAATTAGCTGGCAGAAATGGGCACACAAGGGCTGCCCCTGGTGCTCAGGGAGCTGCCCTCTTCAGAGGGAGCCTCTCTCTGTCAGGAGGCAGCCTGCAGAAAAAGGCACTGTCACTAATTTAGAAATCCACCTGAAAAAGGGTAGGAATTTCACAGAAAATGTGAATTTCATAAGTTGTAAGGTTTCAGCAAGTTGGGGCAAATCTCTGGAGGAGGTAAAACTTCAAATAGAAACATAAAACTTACTATTAAAGGCAAAGCCAGCTCCAAGTATTTCATATGGAGAAAAAAACCCCAAGCTGTAAAACCTTGTATCTTCTGAGGAGCACAGTCCTTTATCACCTGGAGGATGCATTTACCCCTCAACACTTTTGACTAAGGAACCATTTGGATCAGATCGTTTTTGGGAGGGTAATTTCTCTGTGCAGGAACCTCAGCCATCAATCCCCTGCACTGCCAGCTGAATGCCAGGGTCTGGACCAACAAAAGCAGAGCTGGACTAGAGCCAAAGCTCTTGGTACTACAAACTTCACATTTTAAACATGGTATTTTACTGCTATTTAGTATTTTTTCAAGAAAGCTGATTTTTCCCAGTTAAAAAAAAAATAAGCATCAGTATCTCTGGCTGGATGCTATGCACAAATTCTTGAACATTTCCTATTTTTAGAGAATGTCACTGGTTTCTATTTGCTTCTTTTCACTTTTTTGGTAGTTAAAACAAAGCATTTTTTTTTCCTTTCTAAAGCCAAACCCCCTCTCCAGATGACAAAACACTACAGCTAATGAAATGAAACTGATATATAAGAAAAGAAACCTCCATTCATAAGTTATTCCAGTTGGTTGATGAAAGGCATTCTGATATAGTAAACACATGTTAGAAAAAGAACAGAATTTCTGCTTATAAAAAGACAGTTCTCAAGTGTTAACCATTAATTTCAAATTAAATCAGCCTAACAATGTTCTAAGGTAGCAATATAGCTGTGTAACTTCCCCATTAGATTTAGTAAGTCCTTTTGTGGGCACAAAGATGATTTAAAGTACATGATATACAAATAAATCAGAAAAAAAAAAAAAACTACTTGGTTTTTTTTTTTAATAATTTCTCCGAGGACACTGAAATTTCTCATTAAAAGAGGGCCTGGCTGCAAAGAACAAATCCATATAACAAATTAATATACTGGTGATGAAACATGTGGAATATATACAGCAGGATTATAAATATGGATTTTATGCATCACTCTACAGAATATGCAGCGAAATCTCCTCTTCCCACAAATGTAATAAAGGAATAAACATGTTGCAGGAATAGATTTATTGCACAAAGTTCCACATTTAAGAGGTCTCCTGAGCTGTGTTATGTGCTAGGTATGCTGTGATTGATAGCAGCTTCCAGTGCAGGCCCCTTTATCCCCTAACATATCTCCCTGTCAAAGCTGCAAACTTTTTTTTTTCCTCTTTGTCTTTTTCTTCCATTTTTCTTCCATTTTTTTTTCCATTTTTCTTCCAATCACTGACAGTTAAAACACTCCTAAACAATGACAAAGTTTCTGTAAACCCTTTCTCATATGAAAAAGGCTACACCCTGCTAAATTTCTAAGCCATCCTTGCCCATGAAGTGTTCTTTGGCTCCATCCACCAGTAAAGGAATCCCACACGACGGGAGAGACCCGACCAGTCCTTTGAGAACTGCCTTGTGTGCGAGGAATCCCAGAGCAGCCTCTGACCCTTCCCACTAAAAGCCATGGGAATTTCCTTTCCAAGGCACACAATCCACTGCAGATCACCCTGTTTTCCCCAGGGGAAAAGAGGCACTGCCATTTAACAGGGAGCTGCACAGTGTGCAGGAACATCCCTCTGCAGCTTGGCTGAAGCTCACCTGACACATCCATCAGGAAAAATGGCAAGGAGGAGATGATCAGCCCTGGGCCACTGTTTCTAAAGAAAATTTCCCTTTTGAAACTGATGAAAAATAAGCCAGTGCTATCTGGACAGGGCTGTGCTCTGGGTTTTGTATTGTTTTTACGTGTGATTGTCAAATCAACCTGCAATGCACCTTTGTTGATAAGATGAGCTTGTTTACTAACATAAAAATCACAGTCTGACAGCTGCATGTGTGCTCATTGAGGAGCCTGTTACTGGCTGTGGAACCATTTCTGCTGCTTGCAAGGCTGAGCATAAATCCCCAGGCCTGCAGAGTGGACAAATGCACTCACAGCAGCTTTCAGACACACTGGACCAATTTATTCACCAGCCCTAAACCAAAATCTGTTCTAACTTCATTGGATCAGCCTCACTCCCTTTGAAGACGCCAGTCTTATGCCAAACCCTGGTAACTGAACATCATTTGTTTGCTGTTTGTATTGAAATGAAGTGCTAACTAGTACATCTCCTGTTAAAGAAAGAGTGGCATTGAGTCATTCTAATCAGTTCCTTTATGAGAAAGTCTGTTTCCCTTCTGCCCACGTTTGCTGTCTGCATGCTAATTCACCCCTGCTTAAACACGCACTCTTGTCACCACTTACCCAAGTAAATCTAGATTTTTTTTATTATTATTATTATTATTAAACCACGTTAAGACAGGTGCAGTAAATGATTTATGCATCTGGATTGGATTGTTCCTGAGACAGAGACATCCACAAACACCATCATAAGTCAGTGTAAAATATGCACTGGCTGTAGCTACACTGTTCAATTACTGATTCCCTGCAGTTCTAATAGTTTTTATACATTCTGTCTCCTCTGTCCTGGGCAATGTGCTGCCATTTACAAAATTCACTAGAGGAAACCTATGGCCTACTGCCCTACATTAAAGCCCTGCTAATTAATGACAGATATTCTTCCAGGACTGTGTTCTGGATCAATGAGAGAAAAAAACGTGTCCCATACTTTCCCTTTGTTTTTCCATTTCCACACCACATCTAATGGCTCTTGTATTGAAACCCTATGCTGAATGTAATGAGATGCAAGACTCTTGTGCATCCATGGTTACTATTTACTAACAAAACTGATGATGTCAGGAATTTAATTAGGTTGTTTCTAGCACAGAGATTTTAAACCATGAAATCATTAAAGTGTCTAATCTTTTCTTTGTTTGCATTTGATAAAAAAGTAAACCCCAAACTAAACACCATTCCTGTCACAGAGAGCTAAGCTTCTCAGGCTTTGCCAGGCATAACACACTAACAGGTTTAAGAGTAATTAACACAAGCTAGTCCACACACTATTATTTTTTCAAACTACACCACAGCAGAATTGCTGGGCTTCAAGATAATACCAGTGTTTTTATTACAAACCCTTACTTTCAAGATTTATAACTTGGCTGTAAAAATGAGCTTCAGGCTAAAATTTGGCCAAATTATAACAATTCTGGTGTTATAATCCTATGCAGGATTATAACACCAGAATTGTTATAATCCTGCATAGAGTTGGGACATGCTGGGATGGCACTACAGAGAGAAGTGGGTGCAGGGGCTGTGGAAATATCCCATGTCTCCATCTAATCCCTGGGCACCCCCTACCCTGCCTGCCCCACTGCCAGGGGCTGGGCAGCCTTTACCAGAGCCTGGCATCAGAGAGGCTCCAGCCCAGAGGGCAGAGGTGGAAGGACACAGATCTCACACTGCTGCCCTGGCAGAGCCTGGCCAAGTCCAGCAGTTCCTTAGGGAGCCAGCAATGAGGCCACCAAGCACAGGGCAGCCCATCCAGGAATGCACCTGTGACCTGAGCAAGGTTTGCTTTCAGGGTGGGATAAAGTGAGCTGCAGTCACCCACCCATGGATTTATTTATGCTTTTTTTGTCAAACCCTTACAGCCCTCAGAGATCCTTCAGCAGGAAGATCCCCTGCCATGGTGCTGCTGCCACAACAGCTCCATGGTAAAGGCACAAGGATGGGAGCACACAAAGCAGCTCCCCCCCTGCCAGCTCAGCTCACCCTTGGACCACAACCCTCCCAGGTGGGATGCTCAGAGGGGGCTGTGCAGCAGAGATGCAGCCTGTGTTCAACCAGGGACAGAGACAGAGCTGCCAACAAGCAGGACAGGACAGGCAGCTGATAGCTGCTCCCTTCTCTGTTCTAATCTAAAGGAGAGCAGCACTGAGCAAGGTCCTTGTCCTGCTTTTGTACACTGACACATCTGCAACCCAACAGAATCAGGAAAAATTCCTCCTTGAGCAACACCTAAGTGAGAAAAGTTAACACCAATATTTTTGCAGGATATCAAGGTAGTTTGCACTGGCTGCTCTGAGGTGGGCTGGAAATGCTGCTCTTCCCCACCAGCACCACGCTCCTATCAAGCTCTGGGCCACCTGTGATGTGTCCTGCCTGTGCTGCTCGCCAGCTGGGTGGCTGTGCATTCATCTCCTCTGCAGGAAACCCAAGCTGCACAATGCAGGCAAAAGTTAACATTTATTGCATGATATCAAGGTAGTTTTCACCGATGCCTCAAGAGGTTACCTGTAACAGAGGCTAGACAGTTTTAAAGGAATAAAGGAGGGATTTATTAAAAGGCCTTCAAAGGATACACCTTGGGCAGTACAAGAGCCTGGCCAAGGCTACACCCAGATGAACTCTGAGTCACGAGTTGTCACACTTTTATAGGTTTTGGTCCATTTCCATATTGGGGTAAATTGTCCAATTCCAGCTCCAGGTTATGCAGTCCCATCCTCCCAGTTTGCTCTCCTCAATTCCCTGTTGTTTGCACTTTTGGGCCCAAAGCTGTGACAGTGTCCTTGGTTCTGGGGCTAGAAAAGAATTGCTTTGTGTGACTGAGCTGTGAGGAGACCTGCTAACACTTTATAAGAAGTTCAGAGTCACACACCAATGCAGAACAGAATCTGGAAAACATGAAAGTTAAACTTAAGGCATCAGCACCAGCTGCTCTGAAGGTGGGCTGGAAATGCTGCTCGTGCTCCTGTCAAACTCTGTGCTGTGTCCTGCACAGCTGAGTGGCTGTGCCCTCATCTCCCTGCAGAACCCACGCTGCACAATGCAGCCAAATCTAACAAACACCAACATTTTTGTGTCCTGCACAGCTGAGTGGCTGTGCCCTCATCTCCCTGCAGAACCCACGCTGCACAATGCAGCCAAATCTAACACCAATATTTTTGTGTCCTGCACAGCTGAGTGGCTGTGCCCTCATCTCCCTGCAGAACCCACGCTGCACAATGCAGCCAGGGTCCCCCAGGGAGGCCACTGCAGCACAGACAAGTGACAAACGTGAGGATTACTGTAATGCCCTTGGGAGAATTAGAGCATGCCACCAAATCTCAGCCCCGTTCATCTCTACAAAAGGGATAAAACTGTTCTTTATCACTGTTAGCACCAAAGCTTCTTAATGTGCAAAGCCAGAGGTATCCTGTCAAAAAGCAGTAGAGTATCAGACAAACTAAAGAACTCCATTAAACCCAAATTTCCCAGAGTCATGTTTCTGCAGTTTTGACAGCTTCCTCTTTGTCATCAGGAGTAGAAACCTCATGAAAGTGTCTGAAGTTCTAAGTGGCATGAATGTGATCACACTTAAGAGTTAAAAAAAAAATAAAATTAAAGAATCAAAGGTGTAACTTCAAAAAAAAAATAGGCTAGAAGTCAAACTCAAAATAAATCAACACATGGAATTGCTAAAGGCCCCAAATAAGCATTTTCCTGAGCATATCCTTTTGAACAGAAAGCTGTTGAAAGGTAGATTGGAAGAAGATCATTGCATTGGACTATAAGATAGTGGTTTAGTTTTGTCATGTAAGATAAAAGCAACTCAGATTTACTGCTGATTCACATAGCAAAATTCTCATGAAATTCAAGATAAAAACTGAAGAGGATTGCAGTGGGTAAGAGGGTTTTTACTTTTGAATGTTTAAATTTCTTCTAACAAATATTGTGGTGGTTTGGTGAAAGCCTTTTGCTAATCCTAGCAAATTATTTTGCTTGCAGAAGAAACCAGAACCTGAGGTTTCTCCAATTCAAACCCACTTGTTTTCTGTATTATATCCTAAACATTCCTTTGAAGATCGGAGTATTTAACAGCAGTTCTCTTCAAGTTGTTTTTTGGGGTTTTTTTAATTTCCACCTTTGAAAATGAGACTTCATTGAAGTCTTCAGTTGAAGTTCATTGATTTTTGAATCATGATAAGTATTGATGGAAAAAATTAAACCAAAGATGTGATCATCCCACATCCCAGAAAGACTGCATGGGTGTCCCTGAATAACCTGGATTAGCATGTTGGGAGGGCTTGCACACCTGAGTTTGGAGCAGCCTGTGTTCTCAAGCCCCTCTGTGTAAATGATTTGTGAAACCAGTTCTGTTACTCAGAGCTGTGCAGACAGCACCCATCTCTGCACAGCTCAGTCTCTAAGCTTATTCAAAGGCCAGTCCCTGACAAACCCCAAACCCTTTCATTCCTTTTCCTGCCAGGCTCGTGCCAGTCCCCCAGGAACAAGAACAATCTGTTCCTGTGTGAGACAGAAATCACAACTGAGGAGAGTTCTGGACAGGGTGGGGCTGTGCAGCGTCCCTGGCACATCCAGTTCCCCCAAAGGGGCAGCGCAGGCTGTGCCCAAACACCCCACACTGCTGGGGAAGGCACTGCTGGCAATGCAGCAGCGGGGCACACAGGATGGCACACAGGGTGGCACACACAGGATGGCACACACAGGGGTTGGCACACACACAGGATGGCACATACAGGGTGGCACACACACAGGATGGCACATACACACACAGGATGGCACATACACACACAGGATGGCACATACAGGTGGCATACAGGGTGGCACACACCACACAGAGGGTGACACACACACACAGGGGTTGGCACACACACACAGGGTGGCACATACAGGGTGGCACATACACACAGGGTGGCACACACACACACAGAGGTTGGCACACACACACAGGGTGGCACACACACACAGAGGGTGACACACACACAGAGGGTGACACATACACATAGGGTGGCACACACACACACAGAGGGTGGCACACACACACAGGGTGGCACAAAGACACACAGAGGGTGGCACACACACACACACACAGAGGTTGGCACACACACACAGGGTGGCACACACACACATGGGGTTGGCACACACACAGGGTGGCACACAACCACACCACGCCCCTGAAGCAGCCCTGCACACCCTGCAGAGCATTTTGCCATTGAGGTGTTGCCCCAGCATTTTCCCCAGGCCAGGCTCCCGAACTGAACCAAGGCACTCCTGTGTGTCACATTTGTGCCTGGGGCCACAGCAGGGCTTTGAGCCCAGAGCTTTCTCACCCCTGGAGTGGAGCCACCGAGGTGCTCCAAGGACAGCTGGAAGAACCTGCAGGCAAAAGACTTGGCAACAAGCACTTCTCCAGAAATGCTTTAAATAAAGAGATGCCTCATTGCTCATAAGTCACCTTAGAGCAGCAGGCAGAGAGGACACTGAAGATGAATCTGAGTGAGTAGCTATTACTTAAGTGAATGACAAAGGCTGTTCTAACTGAGCATTTAATTACTTTGACCTTGTAATAAAAAACATCCCCTTTATATTTGTTCCAGGTTTGCATAATCAGTTTCTTTCCTCTTTGATCATTTAACCACATGCATTTCTCCTGCACAGAGCTTTGCTATTGTTCCCATCAGACTCCAAAATGCCACTGTGCACTGTTATTGCACAAAAAGCAGAAACAGCCAGCTCGGGCATTCTGCCATTGCCATTTCACTTATTTTCATCTTAAGTGCAAAATGTTCTTTGTTTGGCAAAGAATAAGATGTGTGTGTCACAGTGGGGAGGGCAAAAATATGAGCTGAAAGTCAAGCAGGGTACATTGTGCTCACCATGCTGTGTTTTTATGGGCTGAAAGTCACCCATGATCAGAAGATCCAAAACTCAAAAAAAAAATAGGAATAAAATGCCTCCAGCAACACATTTTTTAGGCCATAAAACCTCTGTGTTACACATCTGAGTTCCTGTGTTACTGTCCAGCGTGAGAAAGATGCTCAGCCTGCAGATGGAAGGGTGAAATAACATACTTCCTGAGACATCCATCCCTTTCAAAGTTTGTCTAAAGAGAGTTTCCAAAAATATTGAGCCATTTCACAGAGTCACAGAATCATTAGGGTTGGAAGGGACCTCTGGAGATTATTCAGGCCAGCCCTGTCAAGGCAGGGTCATCTAGAGCACAGGAACAGATCCAGGTGAGCTTTGAATGTCTTTTCAAATTAATCATTTATATTAGAATGCATCAAAGCATATGAAAGTAAAGAAGAGAGTCAATTTTTCTAGCAAGAAGGCATTGAGTTTCTGTGAGGTTCTCTGAAGAACTGAGACAAATATTAATTGCTTTTCCATGTAATGCAGCACTTATTCTTTGCCCCCTTGACCAAGAGAGGGCTACTTTCAGGTAAAAACAGAGTGCAAAATAAGTAGATATAAGATTGGTTTTATTTTAATTTTTCCCATGAAGCAAAGATTGTTTAAAGTTGGTCTTTTTTTCTTAAATGCCACTCTGATCGTGGCAGTCATTGTGAGACCCTCTGTGCTGTGATGTTTAATGTCTAAGTGCTCCCTTGGTAGCAGATAATTTACTTCACAACTGGCATATTAGGTTGTTCAAGCTAAGCCATTGCTCAGTGTTGCACCATTTTTATTCACAGACATATGTAGAAGAAATGTTAATTATCAGCAAAACTCTCACTGAAATACCTTCAAACGAGGTGCAGACTTTCCAAACCTGTTTGTGCTTTGGAACTGGAAAATCAAAGCAGCCCCCCACTGAACACAGGGAAATGGGATGCTCTGGGCTTCAGGGCTGGCCACAGCACCCCTGCCTGCTGCTGAGCAAGGACTCACAGAATGCCAGAGGCAGCTGGGGTTTCTCTAGCTTGGCTGGGTGATGTGGAGATTCAGCAGAAGCCCTTGGCCCAAAGCCTCTGGGGCAGCTCCTGCATGGTGAGAGGCTGCTCTGAACAAGCTGGGTCTGCCCTGAGCTGGGAGCACACCCTTGGCACGTGCCCACAGAGGGCTCTAGCAGTGGCTCTGAGGATTTCCCACCCCAAACAGCAGCACGGACACAAACCACTAAACAAGAGTTTCCTGGAGTATGCAAGCATGACTGAGCTAGACTGAGAGCACTTTGTGCTGACCTGAGCAGTGTGAAGAGCTGAACTTCAAAAGCTGCTCACAAATTCTGTGGCCACATGAATAGGTAAGGACTGTTACTGATTGCACAACACACTCACTTTGCTACCTGCTGAAATTAAAATGCATTGCAATGGACCCTCTCCCTGGCAGCCCCAATACTACCCATTTCTTTACCAAACAGACAGAAAGCAGCTTTGTAAAGCCATCTGTAAAGTCTTCCAATACTTCAGCTTCAGGATTACAGGGTCTGCAACCCAGATGGGTTGCTGCTATTCTCAGTGAAATATACTATTAATTAGCTGCTGACAGCACAAACCAGCTTTAAACTGTACAATTGAAGGAGGGTGGGGGAGACATCAAATGGATCTGATCTTCAGCGGACAAGATAGAAAGGTAACAGATGTTGGTGTGCCCTGACCTTGGTCTCATCACTGTTCCTGTAGGACTAAGGTAAATAAAATTTAACAACCAAAGAGAAAAGTGAAAGGGATTCATCTGTAACAGCTCCCAGCTATTCTCTAGCACTCTGGCAGATGATAAAAGCAAGGGTGAGGTCCTCAGCAGGAGCAAGTGCAGCTGTACTGAGTGCCAGGTGAGGATCTCCAAGCTCACACATGGACGTGACCCAGCAGCAGCAGCAGAGCTCTGGCAGGATCACTGTGAGGAAAGGACCTGTCACTCCATCCTTCCCTGCTGATGGATGCCACACTCTCAGGAGAAATGAGAAGACAGAGTCCCCTAAAGTCACTGAACAGCCCTGAACCCCGGGTGGCACAGGGTGCTGACACATGCACAGCCTCAAGCCTGGCTCCCTCAGGGACAAGGAAATGTCCTGTGCCTCTGACAAGTCAGCCTGGATGGCCAGATACAAATGCCACCTCCTCCTTATTTCTGATGCCCATGAAACAAAAAATCTAGAATTAAAAACGAACATGCAGCACAGCTCAGACTGCAACTACAGCAGTGAATATCCAATACACAAACCAAACTCTAAGGATCCATGACATAAATCCATAAAGTGTCTAACAGGAAAAGCCACTTGGGACTACCACAACCACAAGAAAAGCTGAGAAAAGTGACTGAAGAATGAGAGAAGAGGCTAAGAAGCAGCAATAGAGGTCTGAGATCAGGGAAGGAGAAGATGGGAAGCACTAAAACGCCATTCAGTTGGCAAGAATTGTTCTGCTTGTCTGCCAATCCTGGCTTATTTATGACTTCCAAGAATGAGACTCGTCTCTGGATGCCCAGCACACCACCAAGCTGAGACCTTCAGAGTGGGCTTTTACCAGTAGCCATGATCAGACCTGTAAGGCTGAGAATAAACAGAAGAACAGTGTACTCCCATTGGTCCTGGCTTATTTATGACTTCCAGGAAATGAGACTCATCTCTGGATGCCCAGCACACCACCAAGCTGAGACCTTCAGAGTGGGCTTTTACCAGTAGCCATGATCAGACCTGTAAGGCTGAGAATAAACAGAAGAACAGTGTACTCCCATTGCCCTTTGTGCTGCCCTCACAAATTCCCTTTCATGTGGCTAATCAGACAGAACAAGCCCTCCTGGAGCAGGATGCCACAGCTGATGAGGCAGGCACACTATCAAGCACAAACTGTGCCAGCTGAGATCAGGATGAGCTGATGGCTTCTGAACGGGCTTGGTGTTACATCTGCCTTTTGTGACATGGCTTGTTCTGGGAGAGGAAGGAGCTGAAGGGTTCTCCACACTGCAGAACCCTCAGCAAGAGGAAAACAAATTCCTTTCTGATGCCAAATCTGTTCTTCTACTCTTCAGCTTTCTTGCTGACATGCAAGCATCCAAAGTTACGTGCAGGATGAGAGCATGTCAGTGATCTCAATCTGAATGCTACCACATGGGTTAATTGTAGTGCTGTCACCCACACTGAGAGTGGTTTAAATTTCCCACAAGTTCAACAGTCCAATTTAAGAAAACAACTATCCCAAACTTTAGACATTAATCTTGGGTGCAATTCCAGTACAATCAGTGAGCCACAAGGTAGATAAAAATGGCAAATTCTTTTATCTCAAACAAGACTAAGGTTACGTGGGCTACAGAGAGAAAAACTGCCTATTTCTTAGAAGTCAAAAATACAACTCCACATTTGACAAAGAGCAAAAACACATAATCCAGTGCAAATGCCACCACTTAAAATGTATGTGTCAACATCTCTCACATAGATCAAGGAAACAGTAATGTTTACATGCTATCAATAAAACTTCCAGAATCTCTTTCTTGCCTCAAGTCATGGTCAAACTCAGCTTGTCACAGATATAAATCAAAGGTATTTTAATTTAGACACTGAGGTTTTCATATGTAAAAACTGAGGTCTGCAATCTGCATGTATGGACACAAGAAGGATAGGTAGGTTACAGCCATGAACTCTGTGTATGGGTAGAAATTACTAAGGTTTGGACTCAAAATATAAATATATATACACACATATATAATATATATAATATATATATTATATAATATATATAATATATTATGTATATTCTTTTTTTTTCATATATATATATATATTCTGTATATATAAGTTGTCCACAAAGACTGGACAGATTCCCTCCTGACCAGGAAGTAAAACACGTCTCTGGGAACTAGAAAGATGAAGCCCAGATTTGCAAGGGTATTTAAAGGACTTAAATATACAGGCAAATGCTGAATGGATTTTACAAAAGCTACCTGAACGTGCTAATATTTGCCTCAGTGAAAAACAGCCTCCTTTGTTAAGCTGTGCAAATCCCTGGTAGGGATTTAGCCATATTTAGCTGCTCCACTGGCTTTATGAATCTGTTCCCTTACCTTCCCCCCATTACCTGGGTTGGCTCAAAGCCATCAGCTAACTAATGGAACAAATCTGAGTAAAACACCACTCAAAATATAAATAGGGAGAACAACTTGCTAATGGATAAAGAAGGAGATTTGAAGAAAACCCAAATGATTAGTGCAGACTGAATAAGCACATAATGAACAAATGGTTAGAAACATCCTCTGCACAAGGACAAGGGAGCAGGTAACCATTTTATTACAGAAAAAGGCAAGATCTCAAATTGGCAAAGCTAACTTTGTGTCACGTGGCCTCTTCATACATCCATACCATGGAATGACAAAGCACCTACTTACGTTCTGCCTGCTCCACCCTCTTCATAACACTGATACTAAACTTAGCACTGTTTCCCACCCATTTTCTGCAACAACCTTCCTCCTGCCAGAACCTGCTTTAATGAAATTTCCCTCTAACATCATGACATGGCAGAGCTGACTCACGCTTCCAGGCTGCTGATCTGCTCTAAAAACAGCTTCAAGTTTTCATCATCCACTCACTTTTCAGGCTGAGGTATCAGCAATATGACAGCCTTGACTGATCTCATGGGATTCCCATCTGCAGGCACTCAGTTCCTCTGTTAGTAATCCAGATTCATCCTAAGGCAAGCAGGCAAGAAATCAGCAATACCTTACTGTCACCATGATATTTTCTGAAAAATCCCTTTGCCAGGATTTCTTCTCCTGGGAAGCTGAGAAGCCTCAGAGAAAAATGAAACAATTATCTGATTTTCTTCTCCTATATTCATTCTGCTGCTTTGGAATGTGTTTGGACATTGTTTACCAACAGGTGATTGTTTCATTGGTTTCATGTGAATTGTTTTTACTTATTGGCCAATGACAGCCTGTGTCAGACTCTGGAGAAGGAGTCACGAGTTTTGCTTTAGTATCGTTTAGCCTTCTGTCTGTGTCCTTTCTGCATTCTTTTAGTATAGTGTCCTTTAATATAATATAGATGATAAAATAATAAATTAGCCTAAGAACATGGAGTCAGATTCATCATTCCTTCCTTCGTCTGGGAACCCTGCAAACACAAGTCCTTAGGTTTTCAGTTTTTCTGTTCTGTTTTGGTGTGCAGCTTTTAGCTTTATATTAAGTGTTACTGTGATCTTTGCACAGGGTGGTGAAGAACAATCCTATTCCAGCTGGAGACTCAAGGACAATCTCCTCAAACTTCAGGCCCAAAGCATGAATGTGAAAGGAGGAGGGTGGCAAGCAAGCAAGGAGGATGGAACTTCATCATTTGAAGCTGTTAATTGGACAGTTAACTCCTATATGCCAATGGACTAAAGCCTATAAAAATGTGAGATCTGTGACCAAGCCCTCCTTTGCTTGGAGCCCCTGGGCAGAGCCAGGACTGGGGCTCTGCTGCTGCCAGGTGTGGCCTCTGAAGGCACTTCAATAAATCTGCACTTTATTGCTCTGCACTCCATCCAGCCCCTGCTCCAGTTCCTTGAGGCATCACCAGAATACAGCCCGATCTTAAAAATTGCTATTTCAGATCTGTGTCAGTGACCAAATAAGACATAAGCCTATCAAGGAAAGGTTAGAGGTAACTAGAAATCTAAATCATGCTTGAGGCTTCTGAGGATTTGTATTGTTTTGGCTTCTCTACTTTGTATGTGCTTCCTTACTAAAAAAAGACACATTAAAAAAAGGGAAAACCCCAAATAATTACCTTTGCAGATGAAGCAACAACTATAAGCCATACAAATCACTGCAATACAGCAACTCAGCTTTGTGCTCATGATAGGCATGTCATCAGGTAGAAATGAAATATGTGACTATAGGTGGGCAATCAGGCACTCAGATCCCTGGATCTTTGCTGAAACCCCTCTGTCCACTGCCAACAACAAGTTGAAAGACAAATATTTAGTTCTAGAATCTGACCTAACATGTAAGCAAATCCATTTGAACAGCCAAAGACCTTTTGATTTAGCTGATTAATGAAAAAATATAAAAGGTCAAAGTGGCGTGGTGAGGAATATTCAGTGAGTGAAACTGCAATATGCCTACTGCCTGCAACAATTTGGCTACTCATTATTAAAAGGAACAGTGTGAGGAGCTGTTCTATAAAGTGACAGGAAGCAACTCCCATCTAGGGAGAATAAGGATGATGAACATGTTGGAAAATGTTATTCATCCATTCTCATTTGTGCTGTTTCCTCTGCTCTAGAGGAAGCTGACGCTAAAAATAAAAAACCTCCTCAGAGTTTAACTAGGATTTTATCATCTGGTACCTTCCATGTTTAAAGGAAATGCATCTGCTAAACTTGGAAATTAAATAGAAGGAAAAAATTATGGAGAACCCAATTTTGCTTATAACTTTTGCTCAATAAACATGACTCCCCAACTGGCTGCATCAAATATGATGACACAGGGTTTATTTGGCAGCTTCTCCTGTGATGTTTTCACAGGGAACTGTGCTCTGTCAGCAGAATTTGTTGGTTTCTGGAGCACACAGAGAAAGCCCAGTAATAACCCCAAAACCAGAACAGATGCATTAAGCACTACCTCAGCTTGCAGCAGAATGTTGTCTCAGATTCTCCCTCACACCATTTATTCACTCACAGCAATTGCAGCAAGAGATTACTGTGTACATTAGGCAGCTTGCTCCAAACACTTAAATACCAATGCTGAAGAAAAACCCAGAGTCCTAAAGGTCTATACCTAGTTCTTATAGAGCAGGAGCCATACAACTAAATTACAAAATCCCTCATCTCTTTAAAAACAAAGCTTATTTTTAGCCACAACTCCCCTTTCAAATTTCACCAGAGCAGCTTCTGGGAATGCATTTTCCTAAGCATGATCAACATTTGGATTGCCCAGAGGAACAGCAGGGCTTGTTCCAAAGGGCATGGCCAGAGCCAGGTGAGCATGGGAAAAAGGAGACACCTGGCAGAGGGGCACTGGACGTGGCACAGAAACAATCCAGGTGCCGAGATCAGAACCTGAGCTCACTGCTAGAGCTGGGACCAAGGGCTGGCCTTTGTTATGGTCTCACTTCTCAGCAGGTGCACAAACCACCTCATTTCTCCCCCTGTCACTGTCATATTTTCTGAAAAATCCCTTTGCCCTTTTGTTACAGTCCCACTTCTCAGCATGTGCACAAACCACCTCATTTCTCCCTCTGTCACTGTCAGATATTTTCTGAAAAATCCCTTTGCCCAGGATTTTTCTCCTGGGAAGCTGAGAAGCATCAGAGAAAAAGGAAAACAATATTATCTCATTTGCTTCTCCTGTGTTTTGCTGCTTTAGAATGTGGTTTGGAGATGGTTTCATTTGTTTCATGTGAATTGTTTTGACTTAATGTCCAATCCCAATGTGTCAGAACTCTGGAAGGAGTCACGAGTTTTCATTATCATTCTTTGTAGGAGGAGTCACAAGTTTTCATTATCATTCTGTCTGTATCCTTTCTCTATTCTTTAGAATAGCTCACTACAGCATTCTTTAATATTATATAGTAACATAAAATAATAAATTATCCTTCTAAGAACATGGAGTCAGATTCACTTCCTTCCTTCGATGGGGACCCCAGAAACTACCACATCCCCCCAGCTCCACAAGGGCTCAGGCCCAGGTGTTGAGGTGAACACACCTACAAGTTCTACTTCCTGGTATCACCTGGTGGGTTTAAATTAAAGGTATCCTACTGGAAGCAAATGATGTTCTCTTTAGGACATTCAAAATCTTTCATGTTTCCCACAAGAAACATGCCGCAGTAATTTTCAATTCATTCTGAAGCATAATTGAACTTACACAAAGTTTATGAAGAACAGGGTTCCACCTCACACCCTCCTGCCCTTCTAAGTGTTTTAATGGTGATAATTTACTTAAAAATTACGACCTAAACTTGGTTTTGTAACGGGTCTAAGACACTTTCCATACATTCAAGTAGATACTGTCATTATCAGATAAATGCTTAACACTACTACTGACAGATAACATCACTTTTAAGGGTGTATCAAGAGCAAATCACTCACTAACTTTTGCACACATGCTTTTTTTCCCCCACAAACCAAAGGGAGAACCCTTCAGTGTTTTCCTCCCAGGAGATTGGCCAGTAAAAGCCACACTAATAAAAAACCCAAAGGAGCATGTTTGAGTCACATCTTGGAAGCCCTCTCAGATCCTGAGAGCTGGTTGCTGTATGAAAGGAATCAGAAGAGCTGAAACAGACAGCACCTGACTCAGTGGGATCCTGATTTAGGATGCTGTAATCCTGGGGGAGAGCCAAGCCTGTGAGTCAGATCTTTCAGCCAAGAAACTACAACACACCTATCTATCATTTCAGGACAGAAAATACTTTTCTCTGACATTTCAAAGCCCTTGGATTCTCCTGGTGGCATATCAGGCCTTTAACAAATATCAGCAGTGGCAGGGGAATGGATGGTAAGGAAAGGGTGGGAGAAAGGCATCAAACTAAGGGAACACCTCCACCAGAACAAAGATAAAAACAGGAGTGGAGGGCTCAGAGTCAGAAGTGGAGACACTTGCAGTGCCTTCAGCCTTCCTTGATAAACTTGTTATCTATACAGCTCTCAGCTTGCAGAGCAGTTTGGGCTTTACCTGCTGTGTCCACAACTTAGGAGCATCATCTCCCATAGAGCCCCATGACTATTCCAGGCTGCTTCTGTTTGTTAAAGACTCCCGTGTAATGCAGGAGCTGATGTGGAATTCATCAAATCACACAAAACCAAGTGTACTCACTTTAAATCTCCTTTCTTCAGTGGATGTGTGCCCTGCTGCATGGTTATGGATGCCTCTGCAGAGAGCTGCCCTGGCTTCTGAGGATTTAGAGCCAAAGGGAGCTCAGGGCTCACAGCACACTCCTGCTTTCAGCTCCAGGCTCAGGTGCATTTGCTCACCACCAGGCTCTCAGCAGCAGGCTCTCAGGTGCTGGAGCAGAGCAGACACCTGCATGCAGGCTTGCAACTGGAAGCAGCTCTCTGAACTGGGACATTCATGGTAATTTGATAGTTGGTTGTACTGCAAGCTCTTTGGGTGCTCTGACTACACTGATAACACAACAAAAATGGAAGTGTTTCCAAACTTGTATTTTATTATTCCTCTAGGGATGCCAATGTACCTGAAAATGGTAAACTTCTCTTAGGGAATACCTTCCTGATAGCTTAAAACTCTCACAGAGCCAAGGAAATTATTAACATCCTAAAGGCTAATGTCATTTGGTTGCTTTCACATGAAGTAGACAATAATTTGATATAAAGACAAATTCCTCACCTGGTGTAAAACACAATACCTTCTGCATTTATATTTATTGAGCTTTCACTTCATTTCAGATTCTTTGGAAGTCGTAAGCTATTATTTGTCTGGTAATTTGTAAGTTACTCCCTCCTCACTTTACCACTCATTTTCAGAAACAGGTTTTATAGTTCTTGGTTTTATGCTTGCAGTGTCCCCTTTACTTCAATTTGCCTTGAGACAAATGTAACCATGTGTTGGCTTGCTGGAGCCACAGTAAATCTTTTTTTAAGGATTGAAAATATCCTTGGCAATGTTGTCCTGCCTTCCTGAGAAAAAGTGTCCTGATGGGTTCTAAAGCAAGTGCAGCTGGACTAACTCTGGGTGGGAATTATCCTTAGGGGAGCCTGGCTTCAGTTTCTAAAACTTGTGCTGGATACCTCAGAAAATCCCTCCAGTTTCTAGGAGCAGGAAGAAAAATTGCAAAGAGGCAAGAATGCAAACCTACAGAGTGGACAGAAAAGATTAGAGCTCCTAAGAACATTTTGTCCTTACTTCATAAATAATTGGCAATAAAAATTTCAGAAAACTTAGCCTGCACACACTGCTAATTGGAAGATATTTTGATAACACTTGAGCGCAAAAATGTTTACTTTAGTCATCTTATTATTTCTGGAACCATCACACAGCCAATGTCTGACATCCTCCCTTTCTCGTTCCATTGCCTGATAGCAGGCACACAATAAAACAGAAGAATGAAACATTTATAGGTAACAGATGCAAGACTGAAACTTCCTTATTTGTTAAGATTATTTCTCGTGATTAACTGTTGTTACTAATTCCTTACATGTGTCATACAAACAGCAGTTGGAGTATCCTCAGGGCTCACCCAGTGCTGTATTTTGTATTACACACATGGAGCCTAGGACAACCAAAGCTCAACAGACCGAGGCACTTCAGTCTCACTGACCAGCACTAACACACACTTTAGGAAAAAACCAAGGAAATGCTCAGATCTAGTAAATCTCACAGGTATCAGCCTGACATGGCTGTTCAAACCCCTCAGGTGATTCCCAGGTCCCCTAAACAGGCGGAGGAACACGTGCTACATGCCCTCACCACTCGGCAGGAAGCTTCATAAAGGGACTTCAGCCTGGACAAATTGTCAGTGATTTTTAACTTTAAACAATTCCCGGCCTGTAACCTGTCCTGGGTACACTGGGGTAATAGGCTTTAGCATCAGGGTGGGTTTATTGCCCTTGAAGGTGTATTTTGGAAGTTACATATGAGATTTATTGCCATTGCTACAGAAGTGGTGGTCCAGTTTCTAAATCGTTCCCTACAGTTTATCAGGAAAGAGCTTACAGGAGCAAAACCCAAGTTACTAAGTGCAGGTAAAAAAAAAAAAAAAAAAAAAAAAAACAAAACAAAAAAAAAAAAAAACAAAAAAAAACCCACAAAAAACCCAACCAACCAACCAACCAAAAAAAACAAACAAAAAAACCAAAACAAGAAAAAATAGGTCAGCTCCATATCATTCACTAAATTTATTCTCATTTCTGGCTAAAGTCACAGACAGAACTTCCCTCAAGGGGTGGATGTGAAAACACCCCTAAGACATGAGCACTGGAAACGTGGCTGCTACCTCAGTGAGAAGGGAACGTGGCTCTGGTCCTTGTTATGCTTGGGAGTCCTTGCTCAATTTCAGAGCTTATTTGCAAAACAAGGTTATTTTGCTTCTTTCCTCCCACCTTTTGTATGAGCTACCTAAATTACCTTCTTTATTGAGCAGCCCTTCTGTTCCAGTCCTAATTACAGCACAGCAGACCCATCTCAGGGCAGCCTGGATCTGTAAACTACCACGCAGAGAACTGCCACTATGAAAACCAGAATATTCTCATTTCTTGACCCAAGTACTCAAGAACTGTCATTTACCTGTCACATTCACAAGATCTTTTTTTGCATGTAATTCACTTCATAACTATAGTTTTCTGTACAATCAGAATCCTAAAGGACTGAAATAACTTCTCACCCTACAGTCTAAATATAACTATAAGGAAATGCAATTTTAAATCTTTTACACACTACAAGAACAAGTAGGAGAATTTTTCTCTGTGAACAGAAGCAGTACTTTGTGCCAGGTTGAGTTAGGTGTCCATGAATAATTCCAATGGTTACCATAGCAAAAGGCAGCAACTGGTAACACAGTTCATGTTTGACAACCATTTTTGGAGCACATGAACATGAATTGTCTTCATCCTTGTTTTAAAGGGTAATGCAACACAATATTTAACTTTCTCAGGTTTACATGATTCTGAGAGCAGAGTGGATCTACATCAGCATCCCAAAAGTGAATTAGGAGGTCTCTACCTCTCTTCATGGCATACTAAAAGACAGGTTTGGTTAAGCTCAGATTAGCTGTCCTGTGATTTTACCAGTGCCAGTCCATCAGCACTGTACCCTACTACAAAGGGGCAATCTGTAAAGCACCTCTTTTTCATTTCACATTCATTGCACCAAATCCCCTGCCCAGGCAGTTTTTGCTCCTGGGAGACAGGCTTTGTGCTGTTCAGGCTCTGGACTCTCCAGTGACTGCAGCCAAACCCCACAAAAAATACTCTACTCTTCTCTAGAGAGGGAAAAGCAATAAAATTTGAAAACTAATCCCTTACTAACCCACCCTGAATACAGCTTCTAGGAACAACCTGCCCTTGGATGCTCAGAGATGGGATCTCCTCCTGCAGTGGAGGTCCTTCAGCTCTGTAACGACAGAGTCACACTGAGAGATGAACTGTGCATTGCTTCGCTGGAAAGCCACCTTCAGAAAAAGCATCAACCAGGCAGCTGTTACACATCTGATCCCTAGCATGCATCCAAGAGCAGCCCAGATTTCCAGCACAAATGTGTCAGTTTTACTTTCATTTAGGAGTTATCATAGCAGCTGTGGATAAATGTGCTTGTACTTGGCAAAGAATTATTAAAATAGGCTTCTTAGGAATATTTCTACTACAGATAGAAATTTTACCCCAACAGTGCAATTAAGTCAGAGGGGAACTCCAGAAAACATCTAGTGCTTCAAGTTTTAAAAACACAACATTTTATTTATTAATATTTTAAGAGGAAAAGCAGATTAGTGCAATGAAAATGCCGCACTTCTGGGTTATTGGGGTAACCCTGCCCACTATCCCAAATACGCTCAGTGGTTCATTTCAGGAAGCTGCTGGGTGCTACAGGACAAAAGCAGAAGTGCTCTGTGTACTGGCACACAACTGACAGCACATCCATATTTTTGCCACATCCCATGGTGCACTACAAAGAACCACAGGATGGATTCTTCCTTCATTTCCACTGGCATGGCTGGAGTGGCACCACAGGAATCTGCTCTTCCCTGTGGTTTCTCCAGAACTGCAGTGCTCTTGTAAGAGCAGCCAGCTGCAAAAACCCCACAGCCCCTGGGTTCATCTGGAGCCATCAGGACATATTTGTGAAGAAACCCTGAAGAACGTTCAGGTTTCTCAGCCCTAATTGGCATGGCTGGAGTGGCGCAACAGGAATCTGCTGTTCCCTGTGGTTTCTACAGAAGTGCAGTGCTCCAGCTTCTTGTAAGAGCAGCCTACTGCAAAACCCCACAGCCCCTGGGTTCATCTGGAGCCATCAGGACATACTTGTGAAGAAACCCTGAAGAACGTTCAGGTTTCTCAGCCCTAATGCATTGAGCAATGTAACAACTGCAAAGAACACATTTTTAAGTGAGCATTGTATAAACATTATTTTCTGCAGCCGTCTGCATCTTTTTTCTGCTGTAACCACACAAACTTCAGCATGACTCATGCCCATGACAGAAGCCTGGAATTCCCAAGTCCTGAGCTATAAGCCGAGGCAGCAAGTTATGCAGTTTCCAGAGTCTCCTCCTGTTTCCAATCCAGCACTTCCTCTCACCCAAACCTCCCTTCTATACAGCCTTTTGCATTCCAAGAGTTTTAGAGACAGCCTCGTCCTCCTCTTCTGATTTTTATACACAGAGGACAAGTTGTGGCTGCCCAACTCATATGGATTAATGACCATTAATGACCATGACTTCAAGACAACCCAAAACTACAAGGTCACCCCAACTTATTTTGGAGGCACTATAGTTTGGAGGAGTTTTTTTACACACACATATAAACTGCCCAGCAGCACTGCTAATACTGTTCCTGCAGTAAACTCTCTGTTAGCTCGAGCAAGAAGAGAACATGATCAATCAAGTGTTAGCTCATTCCTCGAGCAAGAAGAGAACATGATCAATCAAGTGTAAGCAATTTAAGAGTATCCTCTAAAAATCTCTACAGGTGCCTCACGGATCTCAGGCTTGTTTGTCTCAATGAGCTGATATTTAGTAACAAACAGCACGGACCCATTCTGAACTTCAACTGGGAATGCAATTAGCATAATTAGCTGTTAATCTACATACAACAGGGACCTGGGACATTCTCAGTGTGCAACTCCTCTGCCCACAGAGGATCCATGTTAGGGCTAAATCCAACCTGCAGCGCCTGGTGCTTGTTACAGCACTCACTGTGCCTCTCCCCTCACAGAGAGAAAGGAATCAGGAGATGAATTACAGATGCAGACAAAATCTTCCAAGCCACATTCAATTTGGTTTCTTTATCATCACTTAGTCCAGATACCATGAGATGTTCAGCTGCACAAAGGCACAGACTCAGATGTTGTATTAATGTTATCTATTATTCTGTGCCTCTGGGAAGGGGGAGGGGAGCTTTCCCTCTCACAAGCTGCATATTTTTAACATCTGCTATTTTAATGCAATATAAAAAAATTATTTCTGAGCTCTGGAGCAAAGAGATTATTGGATGGCAGAGTCCCACAGAGCCTAAATTAGGTGTTTCAGGTCACAGGAATCTCTTATTTCAGCCTTTTTTTAGAGGTGCGCAATACCTGGGGAGAAAGTTCAGCTTGTTTGCATCTAAGAACACAAGGTGTAGAAGAATGAGGACTTATTTAAAGCTGCATTTTCTACATTTCAAAGAGAAGATATGACAGTTTAAAGATGCTGAACACCAGCTGAATGTGCTTTTAACCTTTTCCTGGCTGTGTGGACAGAAATCTGCCATACGAACAAGACTTCTCCTAGGAAAACTCCCCTGCCCTACACACTGCAATCTGTGTCCTGAGGCTCGCCGTGCAGAGGGGCAGTGGCAGAGAAGCAAAACCCGTGTCTGGGGTTTACACAGGCTGTTCTGGGTGTCTGCCCGGGGGACAGGCTCGGTCAGAGCCGTGCCTGCTCTCAGCAGGGCCGGGACACGGGCACGGCCAGCATCCTCCGGGCACGGCCAGCCCAGCGCATCCTCCGGGCACGGCCAGCATCCTCCGGGCACTGCCAGCCCAGAGCATCCTCCGGGCACGGCCAGCATCCTCCGGGCACGGCCAGCCCAGCGCATCCTCCGGGCACGGCGCTGCCCCATCCCGGGACGCGGAATCGGGGCCGACGCGGCTAAAAGAGCCCCATCTCGTGCCTCCTGTCAGTACTACACAGCTATTCCCCAATAAAGCTTTGTTTCTGCCTTAGCTCTGCGGAACTAAGCAGTTTCTTGTACTGGGAGAGGTTTCCCTTCCCAGTACCTTTTCCCCAGGAGAGCCGGGAGCAGGAGACACCACAGAAGTGATTCCCACAAAAGCTCAGCTCTCCTTTCAATGCCCCTTTAGAGCACAGGGCTCTCCAAAATTCTCAACCCTATTCGCTTTTTGTCCCAGAAACATGGACTTAATCATGAAATCTGACACGCCTAAAGTCAGTGGTTTTGATCCCATGGATTGTTTGTACACTTAATACAGAAAAGCTGTATCTGATTTTGTTGGTTCCCACTAACAATCAGTGCAAAATGATGAGGTATCCATGCCATCTGAATTCTTTCCTCATTACATCAAGCTTCAGGAAACATGCTGTGGCAATTTGCACCTGTGACATAATGAGTGTCAATTGCTACAAAGGAAGCACAGAATCTGAGAACTAAGGGGTGTGAGGATTCAAGCGACTCTCACAGACACTTTTATCTTAACTAGCAGTAGTCTTGCTGTTAAAGCAAGCACCACTGAGAAAACCTCAGTTAGCAGCAGTGTCCGATTTCCCACATTTTCCAGTGCAAGGAGGTGCCCAGAGGGCCTGGCTCCCCTCAGGAAAGCCCCAGGGCTGTTGTGTCCCCTGTCAAACCTTGACAGTGACCCCCCACACAGCATCGAGGAAGGCTCAAGCCAGCTTTTCCAGCTCACCAACTCACAACAGCGCTTTTCAACGTCCCCCTCAGCTTTGGCAGGACCAGATTTTCTCTCTGATTGTCTTTGCCTTCTTGGCTACCTCAGAAGCAGCTCTGTAGCCCAAGGCTGCTGCAGCAGAACCCCGTGGGCCGGGTGGCTTTGGGCCAGGAGCAGGGACAATGTGCTCTGTCTCTGGCTCTGTGTGCTGCAGCTCTCGGGCTCACCCCACAAACCCCACATTCCCCCCCAGGAGCCCAGAGCCTGTAGCCCAAGGCTGCTGCAGCAGAACCTCGTGGGCCGGGTGGCCCTTTGGGCCAGGAGCAGGGACAATGTGCTCTGTCTCTGGCTCTGTGTGCTGCAGCTCTCGGGCTCACCCCACAAACCCCACATTCCCCCCCAGGAGCCCAGAGCCATCTGCCCGTCCCCACCTGCTTGGTGGTGGCCTCCAAAGGAGCTCACGTAAAGCTGGCTTGGTAAGCAGAAATTGTTCCGTCTCTGGCAGTGCAGACGTGCCTAATCCACACCAGCATGAGATTATAGATCAAACACTTGTTCTTGTTTTGCTGTGGGAAGCAGGCTGTTTTTAAGGGGAGGAGGTTGGAAACCCATGCCATTTCCATACATATTGTAGTTACTGATCTCATCAAAATAAGAATATTTCCTTGATTTTTTTCCCTATCAATTTTTGTTTTGTTGCCTGTTTTATTCTCATTTTGACTTTGAGATCATTGCTTTCAATATATTTATACAGCACCAAGTACAAAAACATTAAACATGTGGGTCTTTAGCATTATCAAAACATAAATGCATAATCATATTCTGCATCTCTATCCTACAGGAAACAGAGCTAGTATAGCATGCAAGAGTCCTGGGGAAGGACTCCTTCCACTCTGCTGCACTTCCAGGCAGTGCAGGAAGCCACCTAAAATTGAGATTTTTAGGTACATAATTCCCAAACCTGGAATCGCACATCTGACATTCTGAGGCATGGGCCAGCCTGGCTCCAGCTTAATGAAGTGCTGTAGCTGCAGGATGCTGAACAGTTACCAGAGCATGTACTGGTCAAGACCAGATGCAGGCATTAATGTGGTTATTCCCACACTTTTTTTGGTCCCTGTCTCAGCTGGATGCAATCGCTCTGACACAGGAGCAGCTCCAAAGAACTCCTCTGTGATAAACCAGTGGGACTTAGCTCAAGCAGGAGCCCCCAGCTGCAAAGGTGAAGCAGATACAGTTGATGCCAAACTGATTAGAGCTAAAAAAGGAGATTATGTGAGTGCCTTTGCTGTTGCCTTCATTCCTCCTGCCCCCCAAAATGGGCTGAAGCTTTGCCCTGTAAGTCTGTTGCAGAAACAAGGTTTCTTCCACTGTTAAATTTGTCTTGCTGCTTGTCCTGCAGTACAGTGGCTTTCCCAGCAAAAACCAAAGCCCCCAGATCCCTCACCCTGTGTGTCTAGAGGAGGCATTATTAGCCTGATCTTACAGGTGGGGAACAGACAGATTAAACACTTTGCCTCCAGATTACTCAAAAGTCTGAGCCCAGGGCTGAGCTCAAGAACTGTCTCCTAGCCAGTCCTTCAGACAGGTTTTCTTGTCTCCAGTAGGATCTGTAGTCATTCCACTGGAAAACCATAGAAATAATCTGTTACCATTTCTGCACAAAAACGTGCACAATGAGTGAGGTTGACGGAAGAAAAATAAGGCAGTGGGGAGTAGAGTCAGAGAAGGTAGCATGTGATAGCTGTCAAAACTGCTCAGGGCTGACATTCCCAGGTTTTTACACCCAAGGAACTGAGTCAGCTTCCTCCCAATATTTATTGGGATTACTAGCCACTTCCAAGGTCAGCATGTGCCAGACACTAACATTACTTAAAACAGCACAAACAGCTTTTAGCAATCATGAAATTCGTCATTCTCCAGGTGCTGATAAGCCTGTTCCTAGTCCTACTCCAAATTTGTTATTTTTAATAACTTACTCTGGAAGGATTTGGAATGTGAATTCCCTTTTCCATTCATTCCCTTCTGTTATTACAGTCAGGGATTCCAGCAGTTGGTTTCAAGTGATATTTACTACTAAAAGCCTGTCACATGTGCTGACTGGTAAATATTTATTACCCTGAAAAAAAGAAACCCCTCTTTCTGTTGATGCACTGAATTTCTGCTCTCCAGGTGGTCAGCTGAACACCACACAGACAATTTCGAAACTAGGAAAAAATTTGTTTTGAATTCCAAAACTTCAAATATTAGTAGCAGCAAAGCAAATGAGCACCAAAAAATGGTGTTTTCAGTGACCTACATAATTTCCCTCAAGCAGCCAGCAATGTTCTGAGCCAGCAAATGCTGAAGCCTGTAAGCTCCAACTCTCATCTGTTGTATCACACATTCCTGCTAGGCTTCAGAAACTCACCCTCTCCCTGCTCCACATCAGCCTTGCTGGGGAGATCCTGCACTGGCACCTGAGGAGGGGACACAGCTCTCAGGGGGTTGTGCTGGTTTGTCACCTGTGCACCCTTCCTGCCCTGCCTGCCACCAAACTCCAGGGGTGGCCCAGGGGACCCTGCTGGCCACAGCAGCCCCAGCTGGGCACTGCAGCAGGAAGGATTTGATAGGTGCTCTGGCAGCAGCCCTACTCCCCTGGAAACCCAGGACTCCAAGGGGAGCCCCAGACTATGGATGTGCAGAGCCTCAGCTGGGAGAAACCTCTGAGCCAAATGCAAAGGAAGCCCTTTGCAGCATTTTCACCCCAGGAAAACAAACCTAAGGAATAAGGGCTCCCCAGTCCTTCTCTGTCGGAACCCAGAGCATCTCTCTGATTCCCTGGATGTCTCAAAGCCCTGGCAGGGGCTCAGACCCTGGCAGGAAGCCAAAGACACCTGGAAATTTGACCTTAATTCATGGAGCAAATTGCCAACCTTATATAAAGAATTACAGGCCACAAAACTTTAAGTAGCATAGTAGTAGGAATCACAGGGTGAAGGGAAAAAAGGGAGCACTGTATAGGGGGGTTTTGTATGTTGTACAGGGGGGTTTGGAATTCTGTACATGGGGGTCAGGAGTTCTAGGATGGAGGGATTTGGACGTGCCCTGTCCTTCTTCTTTCTTCTTGCCATCCATGTTCAGGATGATGTTGGTATGTGTGGATTGGTTCATGGTGAAGGTGCACCTGCCAGCAAGGGTGAAAAGTATTGGAAATAGAAGGTAAATATCAAATACGTAGTTTTCACTATAAAAGAGACAAGCGCCCCGTGGGCGGGAGAGAGTGCCCTTGGCTGTCCTGCTGATCAGACCTCGGCTGGACAGACAGAAAAACTTTGTAGATAAGGAACAATAAACTCAACTGAAGACCAAAAGCAAGAGTCCAGACTCCTTCTTTGAAAGCGTGGCCTGCCCAGAGCCACCCTTTCCCGTGCTGGGGCAGAGACAAGTAACAGCCGACCCCGGCACTTCTCCATGCCCAGCTTTCACAGCTGGTGGACAGAAGAGGACAAGCCAGCTTTGGGAGATGTTTGGGGCTTATCTGTGCACACAGCACTCAGGTTTGGAGGTCAGACCACATGAAGGTCTGAAAGGCTTTCAAATGTGCCAGGCTGGCACAAAAATCTAACTGGTGGCAGTAGAAGATGAAGAACTGAGTCTAGATTACAAAAACTCAGTTTTCAGTAGTTCAGATGCAGCTCATGCTGTGCAGAACTATTACAAAAACATTCCTCCAAAAGCTCTTCCCAACATCTGCACTTTTTCAAGTCACAATTAAGGGCCACTGAATGTTCTGTTCCTGCTGTTTTTCCTAAAAATCACGTCTTGGCAGAAAACCCAATGTGACATCTTTCCTGCTGCAATGTCCTTCCTATGCCAGCTACAATGCCAAGCATTATTTATAGCCACATAAAGCCAGGATGAGCTTATACAAGAGTGTTTTAGCAAACCCAAATTAAGAAGGAATTGCAAACAGATCAACTCCTTTGTGTAGTAAATCTGTTATCACAAATCTAGGACCCAGAGAACTGCAAGCCTGCACAACAACAGAGAAGTTCATTGGCCGAGTCCTGTTGTCCTCCCTCAGGCAGAATCACAGAATTATTTAAGTTGTAAAAGATCTTTAAGGTCATCAAGCCCAACAGTCAACCAAGCAGTGCCAAGCCCAAGCCACAGACTAAACCCAGTACACCTCTTGCAGATATAAAAGCACTGTGAGACTGTACAAGCACCACCAGGCCTCTCCACTTGTCATAATTTTGCATTCCAGACTTTAACAAAATTCTCCCTGACCTACACCAGTGTAACCTCATCTACAATTACACAATTATTTCAAGGTAACACAGCAGCAGTTTGGAGAACACAGCAAACTGGGAACAACCCAGAGGGATGGTGTCACTGGGCACCAAGGAGCAGGTGATGTGACTCATCCCATTCCTGGGTGTTTTAAGGTGCTAATTCTGGCTCAAGAACAGCTGTGAGATGCCAAGGTATGGGAGGAGTGGGGCCTCTGGAAATGGTGGGCACATCATGGGAATGAGACCTGCATCAGACTGCAACACAGAATTTCAAAGGGAACAAGTGAAAACAATTAAAACAATGAGCTCCCTACAATTAAAATATTATCATCTCACATTGTTTGTTTGAAAAACTACAAGCTTTCCCCTGTAATGATGAGGAGGATCACACTACACATATGAAGGCACCAGACATTTTTTAAGCCTACTTTCAATATACTTTTAAAAACAAAAATGGAAACTTCATCTTGCAACAATCTTCTCTCAAGCTTTAGGGTTATCACCACCCCAGACCACAGTGACTATTCAAGGAAGGACCAAATAAATCCAACATTTCCTTCCCTAAGGACTGGTCCTAGAGATGCAGTCACCAACTGCCAGGCTTTTCTTCCCCAAGAAGGGACCCATTGCTGTGAATTGTGCATCAGACCTTCCTGCTCTGCTCTCAGCCCACCCCTTCCTTCTGCTCCATCTCAGAAAATTCCTGTAGTACCCATGATTTGTACACAGGCAGAGTGCTCAGCAACAAAACATCCATAAATCCCCTTCCAAAGCACAGCCATGCTGGGGCACCCCTCATTCCACAGCTTTATTCACATATCTGACCACAAGATATTAAATGAAAGAAGTTTCCAGCAAACTTTGGTATGAGTGTGGGCTTACAACAGGTTCTTAAATGAGTGCAGTGTGGGTTACTGCAATTAACTGCCCTAATCATTCTAATGCCAAAACATCCCACCATGGTATTTGCAAAAAGGAGAAAAGTATTTTTCAGAAGCACTGAAATCCCCATCAATGAGTACTTAAAACCCTTCTGGAAATTGCTTCTTCACTCTATTTTAATCTTTTTATAGAAGTAACACATTTAACTGGTGCTGGGATGCCGAACAAGTAATGAAAAGGTCAATCCTAGCAACTAGAGCTATTTCAGTCTGAGGTATTATACCACACCTATCTATATTAAAAACACTTCAGCAAGGTTGCAAATCCAGTTGTTCAATAGTTCAGAGATCTGCTGAGCTTTTGTGTTGCTTCCTGAAAAGCCTGTATGATGATACAGTCTAATTACATGATCACATCTTATTTTTCTCCAGAAGTTTCCCATCTTACTCAAGACACAGAAAAAATGACAATATTACATTTCATCTCCTGTGACCAGTACTTACCCTTCTGCTCCTCTTTACTGCACACTGCTCAAAGCATGCACTAAAGAAAAAATATTTCTTTATGGCTTCTTCCAGTGCTCAGCTCTTGCATCCAAGCACTTCAAACAAATTATTCTCACAATAAAACAGGGAGATGAGGTGCTTTTACTGGGTAAACAAAACAGACTCTGCACCTAAGATAATGCACTCCAGACCTTCATCTCAGCCAGCTAGCAGCAACTTTCAGAACTCTTGACACGATATTTGGTTCTTGGCACAGAACAATTTGTAGTCAAAACTGGCTTAAGGCAAGTCCAGGACTCTGGGCACTGAGCAGAACTGACTGAAGATAATGGACATTCAAATAACAGATGGGGCTGACTCACGTCCACAGCAACCCAGGGTGGGCACAGGTAGGAGGCAAGGCTCAAACTCCCCTTCCATACACCTCACCCCTTCTCCCTGCACTCCCCTCAGCTCACACCCCCTCAGGCTCAGGGTGTCCTTGTGACAGAAGGTGCAGCAGTCCCCAGGCACAGCCAGGGCAGGGTGAGCACTCAGGAAAGGGCATTCCCTAACCCTGCACTCCAGGGGCAACAGAAGCTCACCAGGTAATGCTTTATCCCCCCACAGCACACCCCCTTCTCCTCTGAGACCTCCCCATTCCACCTGCTTTTCTGTGGTTTCACAGGCCTGCCTAAGGTTAGCTACTCTTCCATGTCCAGCTCTTGAGACTTTTCACTCCTAGTGTTCTTTTCCCACCTCTCCATTTTAGCCTTTCTACAGACCAGCCACAGTCATCCTCTAGTTCCAGGGTGTCACACAGTCACAGAAAAGGGTGTGGAAAATCACATTTCTGGGGAAATGGCTATGTACCCTAGGAGCCAAGCCCAGGCATTGTCAGGATGAACTGGGAAGCAGCTACCAAACCAAATCATTTCAGTCTGCAAGACTAGAGAGCATCTTAAGACCTCTCACTTGGTTATGTTTGGATGGCTCTTCCTCACAGAGGCCATCCCATTAAACCAAAACATTCTGCACTGGAAAGCTCAGTCCACAGCCCAGCAGTCTTAAACCTTTCTAAAGAAAAGTTTACCAAATAAACAGTATACAAATAAAGGTGCCATTGTTGCTGAAGCTTCCCAAAACCATCTGGCTGCAAATATGCAAACTGGAAAGTTTTAGTCCACAGTCCTTACAGCCTGATGAGGCCTACAAGAAGGGGCAGTGGAGCACTTCACCTGAAGGGGCAGCTCCATGAATGACTGTGCAAATAATCTCCTTTAGAGCCCTGCAGCACAAACAAGTGGAAGCAGAGCTTCCCAGCAGGCCCAGGCTGCCTGACAGGCACCCAGGGCCCAGACTGTCACCTGGCTGCAGCTGGCCTGTCCCCACACACACACACACACAGGGCCCAGACTGTCACCTGGCCTGTCCCCACACACACACACAGATGTTCCAGATGTTCCAGTTGCTGTGGGAACAGAGGTGGTGGCAGCACTAAGATGCAAGTGGGGCTGAAGGGGAGACAGGTGAACTCAAATTAACATCTGCACATGGATTGGGAGCAACTAAAAGACAGCAATATGTCAGGTTGCATTTATCCACCGTGTAAAAAATACACTTGCACACTTTGAAGTTTGAACTCAATTCTGCTGATGTTTCCAGCAGTCCTTCAGGATCCTGTGCTGAAGTTTGGATGTTGCCATGCCAAATCAGAAGAGGCCCCAAAGTGCCTCTGCTGCCACTGCCTCCTCCCCCACCACAGGCACATCAGTCAGCACAGCAAGCTCTACAGCTCTCCAAGGAACTAAAAGTAGCAACACTGGAGCAAAAGGATTGAGTGTCACTGGTGATGATGAGAAAATTTTGTCACGAAAGAACAGAACCATCTGACACACAGAACAGCAGCAGTAATTTGGAAATTAGAGACCCAGGCATATGCTTTCTAAAATTATCCATGAAACTAAAACCAAGGGCAACATGCTTCAAGGCAGCCTGCATGCACGCTGCAGACCTGCCTGCTGGGCTGGACTGGCAGAGCTGCCTGCCCTGGGCAGGACCTGGAATGTGCCCTTGGATGAGCACAGAGCCCAGCATCAGCCTGGCCATCCCCACCTCGAGTGCCAGAGCCTGCAGAGCTCCATGTGACAGGGCTGGGGAGACACACTCGGACCTGGGGCAGCTCTTGTTTCATGCCAGGTTGGTCAGAGTAGTCCACATTTATTTTAGTGCTGCCTAATTGGCTTCCCTCCCCACAGGACAGCAATAAGCACAGCCAGAACATTTATTTGTTTGATGCAATGTGATTTTCAACCAACTGCAGAAAAACTGGTTTCTCAGTTGGGCTCTCAAGGACAAAAGTGACAGTGCAAACAATATTTATCTGAAAATATCCCCAGTTGCCCCTCAGCACAGCCTGCCTTCAGCAGCTGTCCCTGGGTGGTGGCTGCCCAGTATCTCACCTGCACTAACACAGGGGGGGAGCCCTCCAGGCACAGAGCAGCACTGGGGCAGTCACAGGCAGACAAGGCTAACTGGGCCCTGGCTCACCAGCACAGTGTTCAGGGATGCTGATTTAGCTCAGTCACAGCTTCCCCTGGGAGCTTTCAGTACAGATAACATTCTGAAATGCCCAGGAAGCATCATGAGATAATTCAACCACCAGCTCTACAACTTTCTCTTTTTACCAGCCATTCCCCACCTTTTCCTCACTCTCTCAAAACCTCCCATTTCAAACAAGCTTCTGGTGTCAAACCAGGAGATTTTGATACCAAACCATGCAGCAGAATGGTTTGCAGTTGCTTTGCACCAGCTGCACCCCACTGACACAATCCACTGGAGTCGGTGACCCTCTGTCCTGCCAGGGCTGGGTGTTCCAGGGAGCACAGCAGCAGTGCCACAGCAGTTCTGGAGCTTCTCAATGACACTGTCATGCTGTGACCCACATGCCATCCCCCTGTGCATAAAGTGGGAGCATGGATTCAGCAGTACTGGAAAAAAAACAATTGTTTGAGAAAGGATTTTGATGGTGAAAGGAAGGACTTAATGGAGCATTTCACATGAAAAAAAAAAAAAGTGAGAATAGGGAACAGTGACACTTGCAGAGAAAAAAAAAAAGATTAATATGGGCATTAAAGTGGCATTATTAGCCCAGCAGAAGGAAGAGTAATAAGCAAGCAGGCTGGAAGAAAACATGTGGGAGTTACATAGGTAGTCTGGATAATCAGACAACATATGGCCATTTTACAGTGAGGCTTCCATGAAGTCAATGAGGAATGAATGCTGCCACAAAGCCTGAAAGCACAGAAAGCTCATTTAAAAGGATAGACAAACCCCAGTGAGTTACACATATCCTTCAAAAGCCAACATGCAGGAGGCACAGAGTGACTGCATGCTAAGGCTGCAGCCAGCTGCACTGGGACTGGAGCAGGAGCCCTTGCAGGTCAGGTCACAGCTGGGCTGATTTGCTGCCTCTGTGCTTGGCTGTTCACCTGCCAGAAACTGCCAAGCTCTCTGCTTATCACACCAGGCTCTGCTGGTGCAGGAAGGCTGAGGGGTGGGTAAAGAACTCCTCCTAAACCTGTGCCCTCCAAAGCTGAGGTGATTCTAGATGATCTGGAACCACAAACAGGGGAAAAACCTCCAATTTGGCTTCCTCCCAACTACTCTGCATAATCCCATCCTCACCCTGAGGTGGCGGCTGCCATAAGGCAGTCACTTGGAGTAGTCCAGGTTAAAACCTGCCCAAAAATCAAGACAAAACTTACTGAGCACAGCAGACCCAGCTAAAGCTGTGCCCCAGTCCTTCAGCAGCTCAGGGGCTGGGCAGCAAAATTGAGGAGAGTCCTTGTACTTCTGAGAGAGGCTGAATCCCTCAGGACACCTCAGGTGTCACCCAGGGGTGACTGTCCCCTCTGCAACAGCAGGACCAGTTGTCACCCTCACCCTTAGTGAACAGAAAGGGCTCTTGCCTAATATCTGCAGTAAGGAGAACAGCCAGGTAAATTAAAGATTTTTAATTTTGTCACTCTGAGCAGAGAGTGCAAAGCCTTTGCTGAGCACAGACATGCTTTTCAGTTTTCAGCAGCTCAGGGGCAGAAAGGGCTCTTGCCTAATACCTGCAGTAAGGAGAACAGCCAGGTAAATTAAAGATTTTTAATTTTAATTTTTAATTTTGTCACTCTGAGCAGAGAGTGCAAAGCCTTTGCTGAGCACAGACATGCTTTTCAGTCTTGGATCTATCAAGATTAAATGCCACAGTTCTTCCCTGACCACTGGTTTTACACTCAGTCAAGCCCCAGAGGCTGCAGTACCACACACTTGCACCTCCTGCAGGGCTTTAGCCCTGCAGATGAAGACTGGAACCAGAGGCAGGATTAGCATTTGGTGCCTTCAGGACCTTGTGGCTAATAAAAATCAGGAAAATACTATGAAAGAAACCAGGAGCTGTTTCAGAAAATTGAGACGGGTGACAGAGAACAAAAATCCTTCTCAAACTCTTTGGCTGAGGTTTGGGTTTGACAAGACGATTTCAGGTCTCCTGGAGACTTTCAAAACTTGGGCCAAGGTCAGGCACAACACAAAAGAAAACAAGTAAATATTCATGCCTGGCTTTATGCCTCTTTATAAAAATTCAGTCCAGCTTCAGTCCTAATTTTCTTATCATTTCTTAGCATTGTTGTCACCCTGTATGAACTGTGTGCTATTGATGTATGTGCCCAATGTAAAGATTAATTGAAGAACCACAATTCAGGAGGGGTAACTTAATTCCCTCCTGCAGGTGCTCTGCAGTATTTCACACAACTTATGGCCAGGAATATTTTATTAGCTCCATGCAAGAAGACTCATGGCAAGTGCTGTTGCTCAGCCTTTGCTAGCTGAAACTGCTGCACAAATTCCAGACCACAGAAGAGCTGGGGAGGGGACAGGACAGGGAAGCTGTCTGGGAGCACCTGTTAGTTTAAGAACAGAAAACAGAGACAGCTTTAATACATCAGGATAGAAGGGTAAGTGCACAACCCTCTGTTTTAGACTGAAAAGGATGCTCACAGCAAGGGCTGGGGCAACGGTACCATTGCTTTTGGCTCCCAAGCTAGCAAAATCGAGTTTGTTTGAGCTGAAGTTTTCCTTTCAGCCCCTTGGTGCTTCCAAGAATAACAATTAAGCCTGATACACACTCTTAGTTTTGGGAATAATTATCTAACAGCTTGAAACTCCTTCACCTAATTTGGACAAAAGCAAAGACCATCAAATAATCCTGCTGGTACAAAAACCTTTAGAGAAACACATTAATAGATGTTGTGCCACTACTTGAAGCAGTAAAAACACCCAACAAAAGACAGGAGGACTCTGAGGACAGGAGAGTGAAGCTCTGCAGGCACAGAAAGCTCCTGCCTGGCCAGGGGCTGGTCCCAGCTCAGCCTCAGGTGCTCAGATAAGGGCTTCTCCCAGCACTCACATTTCCAGACCTGCTCAAGAACAGAGAGAGCAAGAGAATGCCCCAGACTTGGTTTAACATGGTGGAGATTTTATTCAGGCAGTTGATGACCTTGTCCATCCCCAAGGGAATGACTGACCAGTTGCTGCAGGTGTCAGAACCCAGGACACCCCTCTGGGTGCCCTGGATGGCTTGAGCCCCTGCCAGGGGCTGACGAGCCCTGGCAGAAGGCAAAAAACACTTGGGGATTCGGTCTTAGCCCCTGGGAGAAATTACCAACCTTGTATGAAGAGTCACAGGTCACAAAAGTCTAAGCAGCATAGTAGTAGTAAGCACGGGGTGAGAGAAAATTTTGGAGCCATGTACAGGGGGGTTTAGAACCTTGTACGCCATGTACAGGGGGGTACCTTGTAGAGGGGGGGTTTGGGATTCTGTACATGTGGGTCAGGGGGTCCAAGATGGAGGGATTTGGGCATGCCCTGTCCTTCTTCTTTCTTCTCCCTGGCATCCATGTTGGCAGTCACAGATTGGTTTAGAGTAGAAAGTCACTGTCTAACACAGGGGATAGGTATTGGAAAGTAACTGTAAACATAGTATAGTAGTTTTTAGTATAAAAGATGGCACCAGCCTGGGAGGCGTGTGGTGTGCCTTGAACCAACCTGCCAGACAGGCCTGTGGCAGGCCAGAGAGAAAACATCTTAGATAAGCACCAATAAACGACCTTGAGAACCACAAACAAAGAACTCTGACTCTTTCATTGACCATCAGGCTGGCTTGGGGCCATCCCGAGATGCAAGCTTGTGGAATGCTCAGACCCCTCAGTGACACCTGTCTGAAAGATGCCTATTCCAGCAAGCAAAGCAAGCAGCTCAGACACAGGTCACACCCAAAGCCATGAGGAAGGTAATATATTGGTTAAAACAGAATTTCAAACTAGAGATTTAGAAAAAGAAAAGCATGTCCAATAGGAAATTTTGGTAGCTGGCAATCAGTTTCATAATTTGAAAGCTCTGAATAAGAGTGTCTACATAGAAGTGTTTTACATCAGCACCTAAAGTCAGATCTCAGCCCTGCAGCAGAATCAGAGCTCTGCTCATGGTGCAGGAACTTGGTCTCACCAAGACAGCCTTTTTTGTAATTTAATAGAAACGCCAATTTCAGCATGCAAATCCATCAGGCTGGCTCGGGGTCATCCCGACCATGGGGAACCCGAGATGCAAGCTTCTGGAATGCTCAGACCCCTCAGTGACACCTGTCTGAAAGATGCCTATTCCAGCAAGCAAAGCAAGCAGCTCAGACACAGGTCACACCCAAAGCCATGAGGAAGGTAATATATTGGTTAAAACAGAATTTCAAACTAGAGATTTAGAAAAAGAAAAGCATGTCCAATAGGAAATTTTGGTAGCTGGCAATCAGTTTCATAATTTGAAAGCTCTGAATAAGAGTGTCTACATAGAAGTGTTTTACATCAGCACCTAAAGTCAGATCTCAGCCCTGCAGCAGAATCAGAGCTCTGCTCATGGTGCAGGAACTTGGTCTCACCAAGACAGCCTTTTTTGTAATTTAATAGAAACGCCAATTTCAGCATGCAAATTAACTGTGAGGCCAACTCTTTGAAGAGCTGCCTATCCTCAATTCCCAGTGAAGTCAAGAGAGTCAAAGAATCCATAAAGGCACAGGATCAGAGTAAATTAGAAAAGGGATGATAACCATGTTATGAAATCCTGATACATTCAGTTAGTTAAAGCTTCTGAAGAGTGGAAGTGTAGCCAATAATAGGAGCTAATAGTTCATTCTAAAGAATTAGAGAAGACTAGGGGCAGTCAAATTCCGTATTTCAGCCTAAATATTATTAATGTGTTTCTATATAGGTGTGGAAAAAAGTCAGCTGTAAGTATTCTCTAGGTACAATAATTAAGGTTCCACTGTGGCATGTCTCTGTAGACATTTATTTTCCATTAACAGAGGATCAGAATTACAGTTTAATTATTCATAGGTTCTAAAGAGATACTCTATTTCATTCAAAAAGTCATTGACTGGATTACAGGAAAAGTCCACCAAGCTCCCATCCACTTTAATAAGGCAAAGCAACAGACAAAGGGCAGGGAGAGGAAGATGGGAGAGCAGGGGCAGGGATGTCAGCCAGGCCAGACCCTGGGGACACATCCTGGGTCACCCTTGCCTGGCCCCGGGGCACTCCTGCACTTCCTGCCCAGGGAGGAGGGGTCACCTGCAGGGCACCTCTCATGGCACAGCCGTGCCCAGCCTGGCACTTCCATGGGCCCAAACAGGACACAGGGCCCCGTGGCAGCCAGAGCTCAGCTCCTGACTGCCTCACCTTCCTCTGAAAGCTCAGACTTGGATTATTCCTTCATGCACAAACCCCATTCCCAGAATCCACACAAACCCCATTCCCCAAGCCCCCCACAAACAAACCCCCATTCCCAAAACCCCACAAACAAACCCCATGCCCAAAACCCACAGAGACAAACCCCCATTCCCAAACCCCACACAAACCCCATTCCCCAAACCCCATGCCCAAAATCTCCACAAACAAACCCCATTCCCCAAGCCCCGCACAAATAAACCCCATTCCCAAAACCCACAGAGACAAACCCCCATTCCCAAACCCCACACAAACCCCATTCCCCAAACCCCATGCCCAAAACCCCCACAAACAAACCCCATTCCCAAAACCCACAGAAACAAACCCCCATTCCCAAAACCCCACACAGACAAACCCCCATACCCAAAACCCCCACAAACAAACCCCATTCCCAAAACCCCCCACAAACAAACCCCACGCCCAAAATCTCCACAAATGAACCCCATTCCCCAAGCCCCCCACAAACAAACCCCATGCCCAAACCCCACACAAACAAACTCCATTCCCAAACCCCACACAGACAAACCCCATTCCTTGACCCCCCCCACAAACAAACCCCCTTCCCAAAACCCCAAACAGAAAAACCCCACTCCCCAAACCCCACACAGACAAACCCCCATTCCCAAAACCCACAGAGACAAACCCCCATGGCCAAAACCCCACACAAACAAACCCCAATCCCCAACCCCCCCACAAACAAACCCCATTCCCCAAACCCCATGCCCAAAACCCCCACAAACAAACCCCATGCCCAAAACCCCCATTCCCCAAACCCCACAGAGACAAACCCCATGCCCAAAACCCCCACAAACAAACCCCATGCCCAAAACCCCCATTCCCCAAACCCCACAGAGACAAACCCCATGCCCAAAACCCCCACAAACAAACCCCATGCCCAAACCCCACACAAACAAACTCCATTCCCAAACCCCACACAGACAAACCCCATTCCTTGACCCCCCCCACAAACAAACCCCCTTCCCAAAACCCCATACAGAAAAACCCCACTCCCCAAACCCCACACAGACAAACCCCCATTCCCAAAACCCACAGAGACAAACCCCATGCCCAAAACCCCCATTGCCATCCCCGGATGCCCAAAATCCACACAAACAAACCCCCTTCCCAAAACCCACACAGACAAACCCCCATGCCCAAAAGCCCAGGCTGGCAGCTTTAACATAATGCACAAGCACAGGACACAGGCAGGGTCACTCTGCTCCAACAGCTGCCATCCCCAGAGTGCCACCCCTGCCCTGCCATCCCCGGGAGTGTCACCCCTGCCCTGCCATCCCCGGGAGTGCCACCCCTGTCCTGCCATCCCCAGAGTGCCACCCCTGCCCTAAAACCCCACTCCCCAAACCCCACACAGACAAACCCCCATTCCCAAAACCCACAGAGACAAACCCCCATTCCCAAACCCCCCACAAAAAAAACCCCTTCCCAAAACCCACACAGACAAACCCCCATTCCCCAAACCCCACACAGACAAACCCCATGCCCAAAAGCCCAGGTGTGGCAGCTTTAACAGAATGCACAAGCACAGGACACAGGCAGGGTCACTCTGCTCCAACAGCTGCCATCCCCAGAGTGCCACCCCTGCCCTGCCATCCCCGGGAGTGTCACCCCTGCCCTGCCATCCCCGGGAGTGCCACCCCTGTCCTGCCATCCCCAGAGTGCCACCCCTGCCCTGCCATCCCCGGCAGTGTCACCTCTGCCCTGCCATCCCCGGCAGTGTCACCTCTGCCCTGCCATCCCGGCAGTGCCACCTCTGCCCTGCCATCCCCAGAGTGCCACCCCTGCCCTGCCATCCCGGCAGCGCCACCCCTGCCCTGCCCTGCCCAGGTGCCAGCAGGGGCGGCCGCCTCTGCAGGGACACAGCCGGACAAACCCCCATTCCCAAAACCCACAGAGACAAACCCCCATTCCCAAACCCCCCACAAAAAAAACCCCTTCCCAAAACCCACACAGACAAACCCCCATTCCCCAAACCCCACACAGACAAACCCCATGCCCAAAAGCCCAGGTGTGGCAGCTTTAACAGAATGCACAAGCACAGGACACAGGCAGGGTCACTCTGCTCCAAGAGCTGCCATCGTGGTAGTGCCACCCCTGCCCTGCCATCCCCGGGAGTGTCACCCTTGCCCTGCCATCCCAGGGAGTGCCACCCCTGCCCTGCCATCCCAGGGAGTGCCACCCCTGCCCTGCCATCCCTGGAGTGTCACCCCTGCCCTGCCATCCCCAGAGTGCCACCCCTGCCCTGCCATCCCGGCAGTGCCACCCCTGCCCTGCCCTGCCCAGGTGCCAGCAGGGGTGGCCGCCTCTGCAGGGACACAGCCGGACACAGGCGCTGTCACTGATGTCTGGTGCCCTCTCCTGGCACCAGCAGCCACACCACCGGTAAATCCCGGCTACATGGAGACGGGATGGCCAGAATGTGTTTTCAGGGCAGTGTGGAAAGGAGTTAAACCGTACACTTGAGAATGTGTGATTTTATAGCAGATGAGCACAAGGTACTGACAAAGTAACGATAGATTTCCTTAGATAAACATGTTTGGGGAAACAAGCTTCCTGCTTCCCAGAGGAACAGACAGTTTAATCTGGATTACAAATTTCCTTATAAAAAGGAAATTGAAACACTTTTGTGTAATACTTCTGATTGGTAAAAAGCCCTTCAATTATTTTAGAACTTTTCCTCAACAAATAACACAAATATATAGATTTTTTTCTCTGAATTTTATCTTAAAGAAAGCTGTGCAATTTATCCTGCAACTAGGAGTTAGCCCCCTGAACTAGCTAACTATTTCTAGAATATGTAGCTGCAAGTGATAGATTTAAAACCAGATATAATATACATGTTCCCCCAGAAATAATCATTCTCTGGTGAAAAGATTACTGTAAAGAGCATTGCAGTTTCACTGAATATTTGTCAGGATTGGTAAAATCCTGGTCAAGACAGCACAGGAGCAGCTCACAGACACACAACTTTAGCGTTTAAACCAAAGTGCATTGCCTCCTGTCTATAAATAGAAGTAAATTTAACACACAAACATCTATCTCTAATTCTTTACTTTTAAATGAAATGAATTTTAGAACTGGCCTACTTACTAGTCCCTTCAGTATTAATTATATGAACATTAATTACACATTAGCTCCCAAACTGCACATTTTCTGCCTTGTATCCACAACTAACACAAGCAATCATATGCAAAACTTCAAGTCAGAATTTAAGAGAGCTCTCACGTAGTTGTTGAAAAAAGGACTCTTATTCCAGATCACTAGCACAAAATAGTCTTCATGAATAAAAAGTCATGAGGACACACACAGAATTCAAGGTTATGAAGGAACCCATAACTAACTAACTAACTGAGCTTGCTGTCACAATCAAAGGTGCTCACAATAATATGATAACAATAATAATAGTCACAGAAGGCCACTGCAGCCCCAGGGTACACAGAACTATTTGGAAGCTGCAAAGCAAGTTTTGAAAGAGAAATTCTTGTTCCATAGCTTAGCAGCTTCCAGTCCAGCTTAGGGAAAAATACTCTAACATGTGTTTATGGCCAGGATTCATCTGTACCTCCTCCACAGCCCCGTGTGAGCACACAGGACACAGGCCAGCATCCTCTGGCATGTTTTCCCTGCTGGACTGGGGTTCCAGGCATCACCACCACCTCCAGGGCTCAGCCTGGAGGATTCCCTTCCTCTGGGAAGCGCTGTGCAAACAGGAGGTGCTAGGCAGCCTAAAACATTGCAGCCACCTCATCAGGAGCTCACTCAACAGCTTCAGCAGCATTTCTCTTTCCAAACCCACCTTACTCTCAGGCCCAGCCATTAGAACCTTGCTCTGCCAGTGTGCTCCAGGGAAAACAGCCCTGCTCCCAAGGAGCCTGTGCCAGAGATGACAGAAGGAATGATGCACTGGGGAGCTGTACACAGAGCAAGCTTTTGGGGAGTTTTCCATTTCTAACTTGTGTTTTCTATTCCAGGCTCAGTCCTTGGTGCTTTTTGCATTAACTACCCCCTTGCAAGGTCCTTTTTTCTTTCTTGACACCAGTGTGCTTTATCAGCTCTCCAGCTGAACAGGCTGGAGTAGAACAGGGCAAACACAGTCAGTCCTCAGCTCTCGGTCCTTCAGTTGTGCTCATCACTCCTGCAGCTTCCCCTGAGCCAGAACAGCTGGCATTCCTCATGTCCCAGTTTCCCTGAGAAATGCCAGCTTGGGAACACCTGCAGAGCAGCAGCATGGCTGGGCTCCTCAGCCTGCTCAGATGAGCCACACAGGGCTCTGTGGGAGCAGGAGCCTCACTCCCCTTGGGGAAGCTTGGCAGGCTTTCCCACACTGGAAACACAGGGTCTAAAAAAGCACCTTCAAAGTCCCACCCCCTAGGTCAGAATGTCAGTAATAACACCAAAAAATCAACAACTCTGTGCATTCCCGCACAGAGTCCAGCCTGGGGAGTTCTCTCCAAGGCCAAGGCAGATCCAAGGGAACTGAGGGGAATGTGGCAGCCCCCAGGTTCCTGCCAGCACAGCCTGATGCTCCTCAAGGAGGAGTTACTGTCAAGGCAGAACTCGAGAAAACGTCAACATTTGGACTGTCTTCAAGTGACATCCAGCTGAATTCAGCTGGCCTTCCCTCCCCACAGCACACCACACCACTCTTGAAGAAAAAACAAGGGGGAAAATGAAAAAAATAGGAAATCCACACCTTGTGATGAAAGGGGAACCAGAACATCCTTGCTGAGGGTGGGGAGCCATGCAGGGGCTGCCATCTCAGAGACCCAGCAGAGGAGATTTGCTCCTGCTCAGGCAGCACACCATACCACTCTTGAAGAGAAAACAAGGGGAAAATGAAAAAAGTAGGAAATCCACACCTTGTGATGAAAGGGGAACCAGAACATCCTTGCTGAGGGTGGGGAGCCATGCAGGGGCTGCCATCTCAGAGACCCAGCAGAGGAGATTTGCTCCTGCTCAGAGACCAGCCCTCACTGTGTGCTTCAGGAGCACCCACCTTGATGAGCACAGCCAGAAATACTTATTACAGAAAAACCATTAACCAGGGCAAAGCTGCAGGGACCACATCTCACTGAAGGGTTAAAATACTGGAAGGAGAGTGCCTGCCAAATTCTAGGAACACAAAATGCCAGACCTCCCATATTTTTATTACAGGCTTCTGCAATAGGAGTCACTCCATTAGTCCCCACCAAGAAATGTTTGTTTCCATGCTTATGTCCCTGAGCTTAACAACTTCTAAGGGAGCCCTTTCACACCCGGGAAATCAAGCCAGGCTGGAATGCAAGTAGGTGGTACATAAGGTTTGCATTAACTCTCATATGTCTAAACAAAAAGGTGTCAAGCGCTGAAAGTCATCAACTGCAAAAAGGCTCACAATTTAACTGCAAGCACAGCCCTTGTGTTTCATGGGAGATTATTAAACCAATAGTGCCTTTGCCCAGACCCAGACGGGTCCTTCAGAGAGGGCCCAGAGTTGCTGACCCTCCCGAAAGCAGCCCTGAGTGTTCACATGCTGCAGCCCTGTGGTGGTTTCACACCCAGATGTAGATATCTCCCGGCCAGCAGAACCAAGTTCTGTAAGGAGCAGAAACATGCACATACCTGCTACCCTTAGACCTACAAAATACACTGAAATTATTTCAGGACACAGTTCCCAGTGAACTGTAACTTCTCCCCAAAAGTGTTTTTCTCCAGAAATGTCTAGTGCCCAGTTAAAGTCTCTGCATTCTCATCTTCCCTTCTCCATCTGCAAATTTTCCTTTATACTTCTATTTTGCCTCTAATTGAAGGCAAATGACCTTAAAATGACTACTTTGTCTGTCTCTTAGAGGAAATAAATCTCCACAATCAAAAGCTTAACTTCATTAATTTAACAACAGAGTTTTAAATTGAAAGAGTCAGTCAGCTCCCTCTGGGGAACAGCCTGCAAGGAGCACCTGGCTAAAACCCCACGCTTCCCCAGGGCTGCAGGCTCACGTGCACATCTGTGCTAAGTGCCCACTCCAGCCTCTCCTCCTAACCTCCCTGGCTCCAGCTCCTCTCAGGCAGCTTTCTCCAGCAGGAACTGAAGCCAGCTGCCCTGAAGGTATTGAAGGGAACTGCCTCTTTAGATTAATCATACAGTGATTAATGAATTGTCTCACTAGTCTCTCAGTATATCCCTCCTGTAAAGTGCAGACAGAAGTTACCACAAATAGCAATGACATTCATTTATCTTCTTTATTGTTTGGTTGATTTTTAAAACAAAGATTCAACAGAAAATTCTGAAACACCCAGAAACATTCCTTCCTTAAAGCATCTCCACATAACAAATAGATTCCTCCTTTCATTCTGCTCACTCCACTAAAATCAGCATGTGGAAAAATACCTGTTTATATCCAGATAGACACAGATCAAAGCCGCAAGACAGGAAGAGTTTAAGCTTCTGGACCTGGAGGGATCAAAGGCTTTCCCTTTGAGGAAACCCCTCCCCAGCAGACACCCAGCAGAGTGAAGGCCCCAGGAGCAGAGAGCAGCAGAGATGAGCCCCGTGCTCCTGCTCCTGGTTTGAAGGGCTTGGTGCTCCCAGCAGCCATGGGGAGGCATCAGAAGGAACAGAGACACCTCGAGCAGCTGCACCTGCAGCCACACCTGCTCTTAGTCTCTTAATGAGGATTAAAAACACTGGAAAAAACAAAGATACTAACAGTCCCAAAGCAAGGACCAGGGAGGTGGAGGCTCACAATTTTGAGCAGACCCCATATGGCTCAGCCTAATTCAGGGGTGCCAGCCTCAGTCCTCAGCCCACTCTGGGGGAAGCAGGCAAGGCAGGATCACCAAAATAAACTCAATTGTCACTTGTAGGGTGCTGTGGAGGAGCAGGGCATGTCAGTGTCCTGGCAGTCTGGTGCAGTGGAGCTGGACAGACCCCACAGCTCCCACATGTGAAAAATGCGTATTTTATGATTGGCTTTTCGCAAATATTAATATTGTATTTGTTATGTTAGAAAGCTATGCTGAATTAATCTTCTTAAGTAGTGTGATAAATATAGTTTTAGGTTATAACATCATGTTAAAATAGAAACTATGCTATGTAAGGTATTTTTTTTAAGAAATGACTCGTACTGAGATAGCAGCCACAGGACACCTAAATCTTCCAGACAAAGAGAATTTATTGCTCCATTATAAGAAACTAACTTCTTCCTGCCTTGCTCAGCCATGAAGATGCCATTAGGATTATGGGGAAAAAGCTGACACTGACCAGAGAGAATCCTTTCTTGGAATAGAATTTATGCATCATGTATGAGATGTATGAATATGCAACAGGCTGTTGTTTTTAAGGGTTAGTCCTCTCTTCACGTGTGTCCTTTTTCGGGCTTATTTTGCCCAGAAAAATGTACCCGGACATCCACAACTCTTTGTTTGTATTGTTCTCACATTGTCCTAATCCAAATTGTTCAAATATTTATTACGCTAATTATATTACTATTTTTAAAACCACTTTATTAGTATTAAACTTTTAAAATCGTAAATCTTAATTTTTTTTTAATCTTAAAAACAAGTGACTGCCATTTTTCACAGACAGCTCCGTGCTGCCCACTCCCTCTGGCCCTGCCTGTGGCTCTCCTGTGGTCAGGGAGCAGTGAGTGCTGGCCAGCACAGCCCCCTGAGTGACCAGGGACACACCAGAGACGCTGCCCTGAGCCTCTGCCAGGCTCCTCAGGTGGCAGCGGGGTGGGTGATGCTGCAGCAGGCCACCACAAGGGTCCCGAGGCAAAGGATTGAAGGAGAGAACACTCATTTGCACTCCAAAGAAGACTCACTGCAGGCATGGGTCAAGGACAAAGAAAAGGGGTCTAGCTAGGGTTCTTAAAAGGAGCCACTCCAAGGGGTGGGAATGTTACACGACCAATGGGTGTTATGAATAAAAAGTAATCTATTTTTTTTTAAGGTTGCAGACTTAAAACAAATTGGACCAGTGCTGTTAAGTTAGCTTCATTGTTAAGAGTTCTTCTTCAGTTACCTGTTAATGGTTGGTGATTAACCATTGTCCCCCTGATGCTTGCCAGGGAGGGACACAGAGATCCTCCAGGTACCAGGAGAATGGGAGTGGCAGATGAGAAATGCATTGTGCCCTGAATTTTGCAGTTTCCCAGGGAAACCCCTAAGAATTACGAGCCAACATAGAACTAAGTGACCTAAGTGATGTCTAAGGATGGGAGCGTAGTCCAGTGCCTGCTCGGATCCTTTTTGCTTCTCACCCTAACCTCAAAGACGTTGATTAAAGAGACGACCGCGACCCGTCGACTTCTCCCCACCTGAGCTGATTCTTTTTAATAAAGGCATTGAAAAGGAGAAAGATCTCCTGCCCATTTATTTCAATGGGGAAACACCTGGGGAGCAGTATGGAAGCTGACACAACCGATGGAGTTAACACACGGAAAGGGAGAAGCCCTAAGGACAAATCAACTGTTCGAACCAGGGTGATGGACATCGAACGTTCTGGAATAAAATGGGTGGATCTGGGTTGACAGGCAGGGAATGGGGGTGGCACAACTAGGACTGACAGGGCCACACAAGGAAAGGAGGAGCAGGGAGAGGGACACACTGAGTGACAGCCAAGTGACAGGAAACTTGGGAGTAAACAACCTGGGAGAAACCGTCATGAGGGGATAAAATGGAGGGGGGTAGCACAATTAGAATTGACAGAGCCACACAAGAAAAGGAGGAGCAGGAAGAGGGGGGAAACTTAGGAGTAAATAACCTGGGAGAAACCGTCATGAGGGGATAAAATGGGGGTACGTGGACTGGACCATTCTACCTAACTAACTCTGAATTACTAACTTTTACAATAAAACAACTGCCAAACTTACAAAAGCACACTGCCACAGCTGCCCACTCCCTGTAGAGCTGCCAAGACACCTTAGGTGGCACAGGCAGACCTGCAGGGATGGGCCAGGGGTGTTGTGCTCAGGGCAGCACAGAGCTGATAAAGTTCTGGAATGGCTGCCCAGGGAGGTGTGGAGTCACCATCCCTGGGTGTGTTTAACAAAGCCTGGATTGCCAGGGTTTAGTGGAGGTGTTGGGGCTGGGTGATCCATGATCCTGAAGGTCTCTTCCAGCCTGGTGGTTCTGTGAGTCTGTGGGTTCTGAGCTGCCCTTGGGGTTCTCCAGCCCCAGCTGGGGCCCAGGGAGCAGGAGGCTTCCCAGAGAGCAGCTCCGGGGTCCTGAGGAGAGCTGGTACATAACCAGGCTGAATTCTTTCTCCTGTTCAAAATCAGCATCCCTCAGCAGGGCTGTTCTGGTGACAGAGGGCTGTTTATTTTCATCCTCACCATCTCATGGTTGCTTGTCCTTCTTGCTCTTTAGTCCAAGCCACAATTATCTCTGCCCTATTCTAACTAGCAGCTTGTGAAATCCATGACTGAGATATTTCCAGGTCAGCCAAATTCAAATTCTCATACATCAGCTTTATCCTGTGAGGGATTTGCATTATTATTTAGATACCAGTTGGTTGTGATTAACATAGCAGGGGACACAAATGCTGAGCCACATTCTTGCAAAAACATGTATTCCTGAGATACCTGTACAGAAAAATGTGCCACTTTGAGATTATGCAAAATTAACAGCTTTCAAACAATCTGTTGGGTATCTCCATTTTCTTGCTGTGTCAGTGGAGCCAAAATCATAGCTTAATTATTTAATTGCATTTATCCTGCCTCGGAATTTGATTAGGGAGAATTATTACAAGCAAGGCCTGGACCCTGTTGTGTCAATTAGAGCCAGGAAGATTTTCAAACACAGCTCCTGATTCAAAGGCTGTTTTCTCTGCACCCCCAGAAACAGAGTGCTTGCTATTCCCCATTTCCCAGGTGGTGAACTGGGTCACAGCCAGCCTTTTGCCTGAAAGTGGAAGGGGAAAATACTTCACCAGCACCTTGAGTTCAGCAGGAGCAAATTTTGGGCATGCTGAGCCCAGTGAGGATGTTCTGGACGGACACCCACCCCATTCTGGAAAGGCATGTGAAGAGAAGGGCCTGGCTGTGACCTTTTCAAAGTGTCCTCAGAGCAGAGGGTACCTGGCAGCCACAGGGTGAAATCTTGCAGAGGGTGAAAATGCAGCTCTTTCCTGGGGCTGGTGGTCACAGACAGCAGCTCACAAGGGGCTTTACTGTGCAGGACTCCTTCTTTGCCATGGTGGAGCAGCAAGTATAATCCCATTTGTCCCCATGTCTGCCTCTCTGAAGGGGAATGGACCCCTCCAAGTGTCTGCTTTGGTTCTCAGCCCTGCACCTGCCTTGGTCACCATGTTCCACTGTGGGAAACGAGAATTTTCAGAGGCTGTCTGACATCCCTCCAGGAGAAAGGGGACTGTATGCATCTGGGGAATGTAATTGTTCTTTGATCTCACTGCTGCTGATCTGAACCGGTGTTTACTTGCAGAATTTGCACTGAAAATGATGAAGCATTGAGCCCATGTATGTGAGAGGAACCTCAAGCTTCGTGCCTCCAGCTTGCATTTAAACCATGCTGCCTCCATGCTCTGCTGTGTATGACACAGTTAAGATAACACAGTGCACAGTGCTGGAGCCAGATGAAACAGCATCTGCCCTACCTGCCCTCTCTGTGCTGTTGGACACTCCTTTGTACCCAATGTGCAGACAGAAAACAGACACACTGAAAAACAAAAGCATGTGCTCCTGTGTGGGCTCAGTTTACCCCTGCATATTGTCATCTACAAAATATTCCTGAGCAGTGCCCAGGGGACAAGGTGACACTTTCTCAGCATGGTCTGGTCCCAGCTGTTCAGCATTTTGCTGCTGCAGAGCAGCCCCTTTTCTCCCCAGCTCATCCCATGCAAGCACAGTAGATCCAGAGGCTGGAGAGGACAACAGCTAAAATTTACATGGTAGCTGGCATCCCCCCAGTGGTCTCAATCCTGCAAAGACTTGTTAATCATGAATGGTTCTATGCATCAGTTTTCAAAGTATGTAAATTTTCCCCTTTCCTTTCCTTTCCTTTCCTTTCCTTTCCTTTCCTTTCCTTTCCTTTCCTTTCCTTTCCTTTCCTTTCCTTTCCTTTCCTTTCCTTTCCTTTCCTTTCTTTTCTTTTCCTTTCCTTTCCTTTCCTTTCCTTTCCTTTCCTTTCCTTTCCTTTCCTTTCCTTTCCTTTCCTTTCCTTTCCTTTCCTTGAATAATTTCTTAACTGCCCTTCTCCTTCTCTTTTTCTCTCTCTCTTCTGTTCTCTCTGTTCTCTCTTTCTCTCTTCCTTTATTTTTCCCTCTCTTTCTTTCCCTTCCTTCCCTGTCAAGATCAGATCATACCTGATGATAGGAAATTCTTTGAAGGATAAGACTTCAAGTGTCCCACATAGGCAGGCACAACCAGGACCATCAGTGGAAAGCAAGGAAATGCAGCCCAGTTTGGCAGCTTTCAAGATGCCTTTCAGTACTGGATCAGGGACTGTGGCACGTGTGACCTGCTATGGTGACAGAAGAGGCTAAAGAAGTGCCTTTCCCAAGAAGGTGACACACAGAGGATGTCACTGCTCCAGCCCAGCCAAGTGTCCTTTCCTGGAGGCTCTTACCATAGACCCATGCACCAGATTGGGTGAGGTCTGGAGCAAATTGCCAGTTGCTGATGAAATGTACAACTCTCTGTTGCTCTTAATTTTTTTTAAGGAGAACCAAAGCTACAAAATATTTGATTTTTATTCAGCTATATACACTTTTTACACCCCAAAGCAGCTCAATAATGAAGTGAAGCATAAAGTTTTAAAGAAAGAGGAGCAGAAAACAGCAATTTAGGTGAAACCAGAGAAATTAGTCTAAGTTCCACATAAATACACTGACAGGAATAAGCCCTATCCTAGATCCAGGGAGATGACTAAATATAGAAATGCCTATTCTATATTTTAATATTACACTTATTACTATTTAAATCAAAGCAGAATTTTGGTCCACAATTCCCCATGGTTACAAAGGTTCATTTTTATCCCGAACTGTGCTTTGAGAAGAGGCTTGTCTCTCCTACTCAGTGACAGGACAATGGTGTATATTAAAAAATAGACTTTTGAAGCCAAGTTGTCAAGGTTTCAAATTTCTCACTATGTAACCAATTCTCACAAGATGCCAGATCCTGGAAATAGGGGTCAGGGACTTTGAGCTTTTCCCACCCTTAATATTTACATTCACAAATGGTTTGCAGCATAAGATTCTGAGAAGTGGTCAGAGTGATTTTCCCATGTTTGTTTATCCACAGTGACACTGTGGCCAGCTAGCTCATGAAATAATAATGAGTCTGTTCAGTGTAATACACAAAGAACTGCACTTTCCACAGAGTTCCAAGTCAGATGGGGCTATCTGCCATTTTTGTAGCTGAACTGAATCAAGTTGCTGCAACCTTCAACCTGTATTCTTTCTCTCCCTGCATTGCATTATGGAGTAAATTTAAATTACTTCAGCAAACAAGTGTGGCACTGCTGGTGCTCCTGTTAATAAAAGTGTGCCTTGGAGCACTGGCCAGGTCACACACACATGGAATTAAGCACTGGAGCCACACAGTGGGCAAAATCCTGACCTTGGCAAAGTTAATAGTAAACATTTTGGCCTCAGTATAAACAGGCCTTCTGTCTGTCCTTCCTTGCAGGGAATGAGATAGGAGGGAGTAATAAAAATTAGAAAGTGATAAATTCTGAGTGCAGTCACCAAATGTAACTGGTTACACAGTGGCAGCAGACTAGAGACCTCTTCACAGCCACTTGTTTGGCATTAGAGATTACCCTTTCTCTGCAGGTCTGAAGAGGAGTTTCTAAGAAAACAGCAGAGCAATGTGTTGAATGTTGAGAATCAATCATATAAATTATTTCTGATAGTACCCTGCCCTTCACCAGTTTCACCCACACATGTGATGACAACATTCTTCTTTTGGTCTGTAGCCTGCACCCACAAGTCATAGATTTCAGAAAAAGCCCTGTGATTTACCTCACTAACACAGTGAGCTGTGAGTGCTCTGTGCTCCACAGATGTGGGCTGCCTGCGTGGCACAGCAAACCACCTGCACCACTCCTCAAGGGGATGAAGATTGAAGGGATGACAGCACACACTCTGCCCTGCACCCCTTCTCTGCCTTGAGCTCCTGCTTGTACTTTGAATTTTCAGTGTGCAACTTTCTAGGAAGAAAAGCTACAGCCCCCAAGCCTGCCCAGGAGCTCTGACTGTTCTCTCTGCCTTTGGCACTGACACACATCCAGACTGGTTTTGCACATTTCCCAAATTTGGTCACATCATCACCAGGAGGACACAAGCAGTCACTGGGGTGTTCAATCTTCCACAATGACTGAGCCAGATAATAAAAGACATCTGTATTCCTGTTGGGAAGGGCTTCCCAGACTTCCCTAAGTAATTGATGTCAGCATCAATACAGCACTTTTTGCTGCTACGGCTCAGTAGCATTTATGGTAGGTTTCTTTTTTAACTATGCTTTCATTTTTTTCCTATTTCCTGCTCTTAGAATCTTGCCCAGTAAATTCCTTGTTTGGGTTTTGTGGACTTTTTGATCATATTTCTTAGAAGATAATTCTTTTGGGATGTCACAAGCACAGAAGAACTTGAAAGAATTACCATTGTTGACAAGATGTTTGGTCATGGACAAGTGTTCCTCATTAAGAACAGGTTTTGTTTTCTACTTATAAAAACAAACTTCCTGCACGCTCCAGTTACAAGGAAATGGCTTTATTTTTATAAGGATGTGTTTATGTTTGAAGCCAGCAAGGGGCTTAGTCCTTGTCTGGCCTTTTATCACGTTCATGGTTGCTTTCCCTTGCCCTCGCAGAGCTTGAGAGAAACTCCTCTCAGTACACCATCAACTCTTGACCCAAAGCAAAACAAAAGTCCCTTAAAAATAATCTTGTGTGCTTGCTGCAGGCTAGCACAGAGCTCCACATCAAAATGAGTTCTAGAGTAATCCCACCCATTCTGAGTTCCTGCTGGCTCTGCCCTTGCCTTGCATTATTAATAACAATTTATGAGTCTTCTGCCAAGTTCCTCATCTTGCAGCACATCCACTGATGCCAATTGAGTGCCAGGAGCAACAGCATGAACAGCCTGTGGTTACCCAGGAAAGCTGTGATAGAACTCAAAATAGAGCCTGGCTCTCTTGGGTCTCATTTGAATTTTGGTTTTTTCCTTCCTAGTGCCATCTTCACCAGCCTCCCTAGCTGCAGCTTGGCACAGCTCACTGCAAGGGGTTGGCAGGCAGGAGCAATCCAACTGAAAGGAATGGAGTTGTTGGAAGGCTTAAAACCAATCATCTGGATAAGTTACCTGATGTCACACAGGGTGAAGACGCTGGAGATCTGAATTTCTGGCTTAATTCCTGGCAGAAGCCATGATTCAATAGACATTAAAGCGTGTACTTAATTAAAACCTCCCACTGTCCCATCCCTGGGCAGTCAGGCATGTGAATGTGTTTAGGGCTTGTCGGGGTTAGCTGTTGCCTGCCTTGTTACCCAGAGCGAAGCACTCCACACCTTTTCTGCCTGGCTTTGCACCACTGTGGCGCTGTTTGCAGAATTAATGAAGATTTATGGCCACACTGCAATGGGGAGAGTCCTGGCTCCCCACTGTGCTGCTTCTGGCAGCTGTGCCCTCCTCACTGCTGTGTCTGCAGTGGCATTTCCCCCTTGCTGCCATCACACACTCGTGTACCCTCAGAAAGGTCTCCCCTGCTCTCAGCAAGGCTGCCTTTTAGTCCTCTTTATTCTCCATAAATCATCTGAGTTCCTTGTGATGTAAACACAGGGCCTGAAAGGGATGATATGTTGACAAAATCTTGGCTTACTTTTACAGCTTCAGAACAGATAAGGACAGTCAAGGGTTTTACATTAAACCTGTTATTTCCATTGTAACAACTCCTCTTATTTATTTTTAATCTTTTGTTAAGGATGACAAGAAGGCTGCAGGTAATGGGAAGGAGGGGGAGCACATTTAAATAATTCCTATTTTAAAGCCTGCACTCACGCATTCACATTATCCTTTGCCAAAAACATTTCAAACAACAGAATCTCCCACAGAAGGGAATTTCCCTGTTTCAGGCAGCTCACAGCAATGAGCCTGAGTTAATTTTGGCTCCATGCTCACACACTCTGGGCTCTGGCCCCAGTCCAGCAGAGCACCTTGAGCTGTGTTAATGCCCTCCAGTTTCAGCAAGTCCCTCTGCCTTTCTTCAAAGATAAGCACGTGCTGAGGGTTGTGCTGGAGCAAGGTCAGAGGCAGCCCACGGACACTGAGCCCCCTGTATCTCTACAGCATCTCAAAGGCTTCAGAAGAAAGGCACTGCTGTGCCAATGAAGCCAAAGTTTACATATGGAGCTCTCTGTAAACTTTAACATGTAACCCTGCAGAATGTGATGTACCCGCACTTGCCTTTTTTTTTTAAGCAATATATAAAATATTATCTGCCTCAGAGTTGATACAAAAGTAACAGCCGTGTCTCTTCCAGTTTAAGAAAAAAACCCATGCAAACGAGCTCACACACAGAGTGAAAAATACTTAATGTTGAAGGATTTATAATCTGTTGCTGGGTCCTCCTGTGTCACGCAGATGAAAATGGGCATCTAATCATCACCATGATGCTAAAAGCATTAAAAAGCATGTGAGAGCAAGAAAAAGGAAGTGAGGTGGGCCTCACTCAAGGCAAAAGGCCGTGATGTAAGGGTGGGTTCACATTTCTGAGCTGCTGGCAGAGGGACAGGGGAGGGAGCAGTTTTGACTGTGACTGAGGGCTGGGCAGGGAGGTGTGTGGTGGGATAGTTAATCATGTCTGCAGGGTTTTGGCAAGGTCAGGAGTGGATTACATGTGTCAGGCTCTGGCTTCCTTTGCAGTTTGAGAGGGATTAGGAATTGTGCTGGCTCAGGCAGGGAGAAGGTGATGAGACTTTGCTATCTCCTATACATGAATTTTCGATAATGAGGGGAGGAAGGACACTGGGGACTGAAGAAGAAAATGAAAAGTCTCTGCCCTCAGGCTAAGCAAAAGGAAAGCTGCATAATGAGAAGGGACATTTTACACAAAGGGTGAGGGGTATTCTGGCACCTTGTTCAGCAGGAATCAGAAAGTAACATAGCAGGTTGGTTTTGCTAAAAAAGAGAAGTTTGTGGTGTAGGCTAATTTTTTCCACACCTGCTAACAGACAGGATGGAAGTGGTGAAAGGAGCAGAGACACCAGCAGGGATGTACAAACACTGGGAAGCACACAGTTTAGAGAGAAGCCCAGGCCCTGGGCTAGCAATCAGGAAACAAGCCTCACCAATGCATATGTGACTCTTGCATTATCTGGGTGCCCCAACAGAAGGAAATGATGAATCTGACTCCATGTTCTTGGAATGCTAATTTATTATTTTATGATCTATATTATATTATAGAATGTTATATTAAACTATGATAAACTATACTGAAGAATACAGAAATTATACAGACAGAAGGCTAAAAGATACTACTGAAAAACTCGTGACTCTTTCCAGAGCCTCGACTCAGATTGACAGTGATTGGTCATTAAGTTAAAATATGAAATTCACATGAAACCAATGAAAGAATCACCTACCACATTCCAAAGCAGTGCATATGTGACTCTTGTATTATCTGGGTGCCCCGACAGAAGGAAATGATGAATCTGACTCCATGTTCTTGGAATGCTAATTTATTATTTTATGATCTATATTATATTATAGAATGTTATATTAAACTATGATAAACTATACTGAAGAATACAGAAATTATACAGACAGAAGGCTAAAAGATACTACTGAAAAACTCGTGACTCTTTCCAGAGCCTCGACTCAGATTGACAGTGATTGGTCATTAAGTTAAAATATTAAATTCACATTAAACCAATGAAACAATCACCTACCACATTCCAAAGCAGCAAAACACAGGAGAAGCAAATGAGATAATATTGTTTTCCTTTTTCCCTGAGGCCTCTCAGCTTCTCAGGAGAGAAATCCTGGCAAAGGGATTTTTCTAGAAAACATGACAGTGACAGGTAACAGATGTCTCTATTTATTAAGTATGGTTGGAGATGGGTTGCCAATATTCCTTGTTTGTTTTCCATACAGACCCTCATTCTGCTGGATCTTGAGTGTGGACAGCCTCCAAAAGCAGTAACCACCACTTGTTAGCAGTGCCCATTTCGGGGTGCTGCTGAGGGGAGCACAGGAGTCTCAGTGCTTGCCTGCTCCCCTGTGAGAGGCCAAGGCTGGGCACAGGGGGCTGTGCATGGGGACCTCAGCCCAGGCCAGCCCCTGGGGAGCTGCTGGCAGGGCACAGGGCCATGTGGGGGCAGGTGACACCAGCCCTGCGGGTCACTGCCTTTCCACACACTCTGTCCTAAGCTGTGAAATGTCCCTGCTGTCAGTGCCCCAAGCGCTGGAGTGCTGCAGCAGCCCACCTCCCCCTTGGGCTGCACCACCATCTAGAGATGCTTGTTAGGCTTGGCCTTGACAAACAGCACTTGGGCTCAGCTCTTCTGAGCTTATCTGTCCACACTGTCCACTCCCAGGAACTTGTGTTTTCTAACGAGCTCCTGGAACAGCCTTGAAAACTTACTTTTCTTGCTGAATAGCAACCCAAGTAGAGCAGTATTTTTGTTCTCAAACTTTCAAAGAAACACACTGGCCTAAATTGCAGCCAGGACGGAAAAGTGCTGTGGCTAAAGCCCACTGTCTCATGGCCATATAAACAGTGGTGTAAAAAGTGAGAGCCTTTGGGCTCCCCTGGACCGCAGCAGGGTGAGACAGCACCTCTTTCTGAATGGGACATGTCAGCAAAAAGAGCTCTCAACGTTGCTGTTCCTGCAGGACCATCACCAAACCACAGCTACAGAGCCTGTGCTGACACCCCCACTCCTGGGGGCTCAGCCCTGAGGAGATGCAAAGATATCCCACGTGAGGCCTTCACAGAATTCCAGGGAATTTCCACAGGTATTTACCTTGTACATGGTCTGTGTGAGGGTCAGTGTGCTGGAGCCAGTGTACAGGGAAAGTTGCTCTGCTGGATTCTTGAGTGCTTTACAGTCATAAGTAAGTTAGGCCTATAAGTGAGTTATTGATCTGCTATTGTGAATCCTATAAGAACCTTTTGTTAAATTGTTTAAACATCATGCCCTTTAAATCTTTGAGCAAGCTCTTCACTGCTGTTACCAGAGCTGCCTGTGTCCAAGCCATGCATGAGCCTGGCCCTATTAACACTCCCATTACAGCACCTGCAAACTATGAAATGTGAAAGCCACTAATTAAAGCAGCCCATGCCATACTCAAACCCTACCTGGCTTCAAAATGAGATGAAATTAAAAGAGACATGGCCTTTAATGCAGAATTGGCTGGGAGTGTTGCTGCCATTTTAGAACACAGAGAAATCCCCACCTGGGCAACACTAATGAGTGAAGTCATAAATTACAGTCAAGAGATAGGATGGAGTGATTTATCCAGTAATACTAAAATAAAAGTCATAATTTCAGACAAATTGACTATTCCATAGTGCAATTATGGCTCCTGTTCCTTCCTGGGAAGTAATGGAATTTGAGAAAGCAATTGTCAACATTTGGGCCTTTATTGAGCATACTGAGGGTCAAATTTCAGATGTACTCAAGGCCTCAAAAGGACAAGCTCAGGGTTTGGCTTGTGTAATTCTTTAAGACAGACTGGTTCTCAATTTTTACTGGTCTCATAAGTGGGCATGTGTAGAGTCATTAACTCCAGTTGTTGTTCTTATATAGATGAGACAGGAAGAATTTTAAAAGATTTGGCTGAAATTTGGAAACAAACTCAAATTTTGGGTCAGGTAACTCTTAAAGAAGACTCATTGGGCTTTGAAAATAATAACCATAAGCTTACTTCACCATTAGCCAAAATAGACTTGGATAATGCAACTGTTCATACTGGTTGTATTTGTAATTAGTGTCTGCACAATTGCCTGGGGCATGTTTTGATGCTGTAGTTTCTGGCCATCTTTATGGGTTACTGCTAGTGATAGTGATAGAGGCCTCACAAGGACAAGCTCAGGGTTTGGCTTGTGTGATTCTTTAAGACAGACTTCTTGATTTTTACTGGTCTCCTAAGTGGGCATGTGTAGAGTCATTAACTCCAGTTGTTGCTCTTATATAGATGAGACAGGAAGAATTTTAAAAGATTTGGCTGAAATTTGGAAACAAACTCAAATTTTGGATCAGGTAACTCTTAAAGATGACTCATTGGGCTTTGAAAATAATAACCATAAGCTTACTTCACCATTAGCCAAAATAGACTTGGATAATGCAACTGTTCATACTGGTTGTATTTGTAATTAGTGTCTGCACAATTGCTTGGGGCATGTTTTGGTGCTGTAGTTTCTGGCCATCTTTAGAGGTTACTGCTTAAACATAAGTGATAGAGACTAGGCAAGACAATTTTATTGTCAAGTCTCTAAAGAGGAGAAATAATGCCTAAAGATTTTTAGCTTTAGAAGTATTTGTAGCTTTGTAGATTTTTAATATATAGCTGCTTAGTTTCTGGGACCACTCTAGAACCATAGTTACGCTTTCGCACATTTTATGCCACGTTCTTTAAATTCTGTTTGGTCTTATTTTCAAGGAAAAGAATTTCTAACAAGAATTTCCTCTTTTGTTCCAGCATCTGGGCCAGAATAATAAGATACTTCAAAGACATAACAAGATATAGGGCTAAAAACCCTCTGAGGGTCTCCAAGGGGGCAGATGCAAGGATGGGTTACAGACCAACCATTCTCCTATTGGACTTACTTGTTAGAGATGTTAATTAGTTAAACTTATAAAAATTGTGCAAACTTGATGCTGTGCATGCACATATAATGCGTGTACCTGAAAGCTTTCCCTAAAAGACTGCCCTTTGTGTTATCAATTTTTATATTGTTTGGAAAGTTTTCCTTCTGCCTTTAGGAAACAACTAAAATAGAGATAAAACCAGAGGATGCCTTAAACCAGCAGTGGTATTGATTGGGAGAATGGTTACATGAGAAATTAGATCACACTGGTAAGGAAGCTTTTTATTTTGTTGCACAGAGCAAAGGGGGGACCCTAAACAGGAAAACTTGTGAAATTATTCTTACAGAATGTCCTCAGTGTAGATTAAAATTGCAATTAGATCACCCTGCTAAAGCACCACCCCCACACATCAGTAAAGGAAAAACTTCTTGGGCCACATGGCAAATGGATTATGCTGGGCCACTGAAACCCTCTGAGGAACACTGACACATCCTTACAGGTGAAGAAGGAATCTCTGGCCTACTCATGGCAATTAAATGCCAAAAGACCAATGGTCAAAAACTCAGCATGGGGACTGTCAAATTGGTTATGGAGCCTTCCTACTCCCAATAGCATCCTGAACAATAGTGGCTCACATTTCTCATGTGAGGAGGTACAAGAATGGGCCAAACAGGGAGGAATTCAGTGGATATTCCACACCCTGTATTTACCCCAGTCAAATGGAATCACAGAAAGGGATAATGGCCTATTGTAAAAGAGCCTTAAGCCACACCTGACCACTCCTCAAGGTTCATCCCTTTGCCCATTGAGAGGATGCAAAGATATCCAGCTAGAGGGGAATTTTCACAGGTATTTACCTTGTACATGGTCTGTGTGAGGGTCAGTGTGCTGGAGCCACTGTACAGGGAAAGTTGCTCTGCTGGATTCTTGAGTGCTTTACAGTCATAAGTAAGTTAGGCCTATAAGTGAGTTCTTGTTCTGCTGTTGTGAATCCTATAAGAATCCTTTGTTAAATTGTTTAAATTAAACTCTCAATTAAGTGCTCTTAAGTCTAAATGCTATTAAAATTTTTAGGCCTAAATGGTTGGTGCAGTCCAGGGCTAAGTTTGGCAAGGGGGTTCACTCTGAACATTGTGACTCAACAGGAGGGTCTTCTTTATTCTTTCCTATCCCCATCCTCCAAGTAGATAATTTTTTGTTGATTTTAGTTTCAAATAGATTGATTTCAGGTTTAGTCCAATTTTCCTCTGTGTGCTTTAACCATCAGTGGGGTGAATCTTGCCAAAAAGTTTGTCACATTTTCACCTTAATATTGAGCCAGCTTTTGCTGGTACCCTTGCCAGCAATTCTTTGAGCAACCTAAAACACTCATTTGTGACAAATTGTTGTAGTCAGCAGGATAGGAAGTGAAATCACTGATTACTTACAAAAGCATGGAAGAAGTCCAAGTCCTGAGTTCTCAGATGAATGGGCTCAGAATAATTGGCATGATTGGGAAGTTGTGGAGGAATGTCTAGAAGCAGCTAGGGGCCATAAAAAGGCTGGAAAAAACAAAGGAATTATTTGTCTAGTTTGTCACATTTTCACCTTAATATTAAGCCAGCTTTTGCTGGTACCTTTGCCAGCAATTCTTTGAGCAACCTAAAACACTCTTTCATGGCAGCTGTTCTTTGCATGTGCTTGTGCAGGAGTCACACCTTTCCCAAAGGAAAAGAGGAGCAGAGCACTCTGGCACCAGCTGCCTTGCACAAAAACACAGTGCTCATGGGAAGGGAGGTTTGGGATGCACCACCATGCTCATGTTGCCCAGACCAAGAAAATCAAAGCACTGGTAAGAATGAAGCATTAGAGGAAAAACTCCTGCCCTTCTCTCCCAAGAACAGCTGGCAGTGCCAGTGCCCAGCTTCTGTCAGCTGTCCCAAGTGCTGCCCAGCTGGGTGAGACAAGGCACCACATGCCTGGTGGATGCAGCACTGTGTACCCTTTCCCTTCTAATATAATTCACAGACATTTGCCTTAGGAAGGTGACAGGAGGGATCAGAGGCATAGAAGCTTGGGCAACAAAGAGAAATCACCTTGATTCAGTCCCTAGGCAGCCCATTTAGTTATTATTCCTGTCTTAAGCTCCCACCAACACTATAAGCCACAAGTCAAGGTGAGTTCAAAATTCAGCACATTTTAGAGGGTTTAGAAATAGATATGAACATTACTGTACATTAAATGTTTTGACAAACATGTAAGCACCCTCATAATTTTCCAGGGTCACATGGGAAGACATGAACAATACCAGGAGCTGCATATGTTTGCCAAGGAACGCTTTAGAGCTTTGCCAGCAACATTGTCCCCACCATTCATCTCCTAACTTATCTGTAATCTTCTTTACAAAAATGCCAGCAGTTTTCCCTTTAACTGACAAACATGTTGCCTGAGGAGGCCTGAGGGCACTAATGTACCCTAAAGGCCTCCAGCAGCTTCCCCTGTAGCCTCCTCCCACACTACTGCCTATGGTCCCAGGAAACATTTAAGCTCAGCCCAGGGCCACAAATCCTCGACTCTCTTTTGTGGGGGTGTTAGTCTTTGGCTCTGCTGGAGTTATGAGTGGTTCTGTTTTATGGCTCCTGCTTGTATGTTTAAGGCCCTAATCTATAGCAGGCTGGTGTGAGTACTGCTTTCCTGCAAGGGCTGATGGAGCCAACTGGGGGGAGCAGGGGGCTGGGGAATGTGGCAGTGGTTATTTCCCTCCCCCTTAATGCTGTCCTTGATGGATAATGAGATGATTGGCTCTCGCAATTAAGGAATGACTACTGTGTGAATATTAAGAGAAGCTTTAGTGATGTGTGGTTATGTTATTGTAGTTTAGATGTCCTCTGTTCTCCCCATGGCTCCCTTTCCCCCCTGCACTGCTGCCATCAGACAGCCTGGGCTGTCCAGGACAGGCTTGATGCTGTCCTTGATGCTATCCTTGATGGATAATGAGGTGATTGGCTCTCGCAATTAAGGGATGACTACTGTGTGAATGTTAAGAGAAGACTTTTTTTCACCTTTGTGCCTTTGGTCCTCCTTTTTGTCTATCTCCTGCTGCAGCTGAAGTTTTACCCTGACTTTACTGAGATTGCAAGAGTGCTAAACCCAAGCAGGCACTGCCTTTCACCTTTGTGCCTTTGGTCCTGCTTTTTGTCTTATCTCCTGCTGCAGCTGAAGTTTTACCCCGACTTTACTGAGATTGCAAGAGTGCTAAACCTGAGCAGGCACTGCCGCCGTGCCCTGCGAGCATCTGGGTGTGTGAGCGGCATCCCGGGGCAGCACCTCGGTGTGTGAGCGGCATCCCGGGGCAGCACCTCGGTGTGTGAGCGGCATCCCGGGGCAGCACCTCGGTGTGTGAGCGGCATCCCGGGGCAGCATCCCGGTGTGCGAGCGGCATCCCGGGGCAGCATCTCGGTGTGTGAGGGCATCCCGGGGCAGCATCCCGGTGTGTGAGGGCATCCCGGGGCAGCAGAGGGAGCCGGAGCCCCGCGCTGCAGCCCCGGCCGGGATCCTCCCCGGAGCCTCCGGCTGTCCCCGCTTCCTGCGGGCTGTGTGGCCCCACGTCAGTGAAGCGAGGTCTGTGCCAGGAGCCTGTGCCAGGGTAAGGCTGCCCTGCCCAGGCACACGGCTGATCTTCACTAAGGGTGGCAAAAATGGCATTAAACTGAATGGTGAGGCAGGTGACAGTCTGAACTGCCAGGCAAGGTCAGGTGCAAACCGACTGCAAAATCGTGTGTCAAACATGGGCAGTGATCATCAAATTACAAACTACACAGCAATAAATGCAGGCAAGAACGGCTTTCCCTCTGTTTAACTGTATGCATCAAGGAATTTGAGTGTCAACAATGCTGTTTTAAAGATTAATTTATTTGGTCCTAATAAAACACGTTCAGTGTTGTTCAATTGCACTGGAGTTTAGCACATCAGTCTAAACTAGAACCTCAAACATAATCTGATATTACAGGTTCAGTCTTGTCCTTGTTGCACTGGAGTTTAGTACATCAGTCTAAACTAGAACCTCAAACATAATCTCTGCAAAATTGCTTGGTAAGGCCACTAATTTATAAGGCTAATCTCTGCCTTCAGTATATAAGGCAATAATCTGAGTAACCACAATTTACAAGCTCCTAGAGATGTGCAGGGCTTGCTCTCCAGCTGCAGTGTTAGAACTGATCACTGTTACCCAGAAAACCTAGGGCAGAAGGTTGGTGCTGTTTTATTTTGGGATGGTTACTGATGGTCTTCACCCTGTCAGTCTTTAAAACAGCAAAACTTTGTAAGGTGGATAAACAGAATTATTCTTTCCAGACCCACATGTGATGTTCCTTGGGTTTGCTAACCTGCTCTGCTTGTAGCAAAGTCTGTGTGGCTTTTGGTCTGGCAATAGCTGCAACGATACAGCCACTAACAGGTCTCATTGATTGCTGGTATCAAATATACTGGCAACTTGCTCATGTTTGTGATGGATTTTTTGTAATCAAACTCATCTCTTCATCAATCTGGTTAATCAATTTTATGGTCCCTAGGGCAGAGCTGCTTGTGGACAGGTATAACTGGTGATATTGAAGTAGCCTTGACATATGAATCAAAGGGAAGAAAAGACCCTGGGTATGAAGAAGCTTCTATTTATCCTACTGGAATCTTAACTTTGTAATGAAATATTTAATGCACTTTTATTTAAAGAAACATCTTTCTGAAATGAAAACAATAAACATCTGCTGTTGGCTTAATAGCTTAAGTGTAGCTGGAACATTCAATCAATCTGAAAAAATTGTAAGTATATTTCAGAATGGTGGAGGTTATTGCTAAGATACATCTAACCTTAATGGCAATGGGAAAAATATATCCTCTCTTGAGAGTTCTTGAATAAACCTGTCAGTTTGTGACCAGTTTATCACATTCTCTCCTGAGTTCAGTCATCTGTAGCTGTGCTGAATAGCTGAGTAAGGCTAAAGCACACAACTGACCAATTTATCCAAAAAGGTGCCGTGGATGAGCTTAGGCCAGATATGGGTGCAGGCAGGGTGTCCTGGATGCCCTGCTGCTAGAATGCAGTTGCTGCTGCTGCCTCTCATTCTCCCTGCAGCAGATTGCTTGGAAGGCAGTGCTCCTCACTGCCATGTAGCTTCTGTGGTGCTGACAGGCACTGCCAGCTGTGTCTCCTGAGCAAACAACATGCAAGAAACCAAGTGGCCTTGTTGGCTCGAATACTCCATTTTGCCTATAGCAAAAATAGTTTGAAGTGTTACCAAATCCTAACCCACTCTGGTGGCAGGCTGGGTGTGATGTTCCTGTCATTCACGTGAACATTTGCAGATGGATGGTAGAAAAAGACTGTTGGTGTCAGTGGTGATAGGAGGGGAGAAGTCAGCCTGCAGCTGTTTGCTGGCTCAGGAACATCTGCTTGACTGGTGAGCAGGAGCACCAGACTGCTGTGCTGTCCAGCAATGCAGCATGCACCCTGGAGAAAGCCAAATCTGGTGCTTTGAGCTGGCAGTGCTGCCCTGGGAGGGCAAAGGAGCAATGGGGGAGAGCTGAGGATGCTCCTGGGGAGTGGCACTGGCACACCTGGCAGGATCAGCTCCTTGGGAGCCAAGCTGCACTGGTCCTGATGCAGCAGGATTGCTCCCCTCCTTTGTTTTCAGTACCTGCTGCTGCATGCAGCACTGCCTGCTGCCTGGGCACCCCTGGCAGCTCATTTTGTGTACAAATATAACCTTTCTTCAGATAGAGGTTAAAATGGTAAGTTAAATAAATGTCTGATGCACTTACTTGTTGGCTCTTAAGTGTGATTGATTTAAGTGTAGAGCTACTCCTTAACTTGGGTTTGTAACTCTGACCTTCCCAATTAGCTCTAGTACCTCTGCAAGTGGTTCATTTTCACTGGGCTATCTCTAATTGCACTGCAGTTATTCTGTTAATGGTTTTGTAACTGTCCAAATCCATCTGCTGTGTCTCCCTTCAGTTGTTTCCAGGGGCTATGAGTATCAGGATGATCAAACCACTTGCTGGTAGGAAAGCAGTCTGTTCACAAGAACTGGAAATCTGTCATATTTCAGTAACTGACTGTGAGATCAAGCACAGGCTGAGCCTGGGAGCTCACCTGGCCCAGCAGCAGAGGGTATCAGAGGAGTGAGACACAGAGCAAAAGTGCAGAGCAGCTCTGCTCCCAGGCCAGGCTCAGGCACTGCAGCCATGACACTGTGTGGTTGATAATACATTGTCACAAGACATTCCACAACTTAACTGTATCAAACCCCACTACTTTTGTTTTGAATAAGCTGTTGCCAGACTAATTTGGTATCTCTTGGTAGAAACCAAGGTCTTGTTATCCTTTTGCTGGCCTGAAGGGTCTCAGTCTGCTTTAGCTGGTCCTTGTCTGCTAATTCCCCTCACGCTGTTCTTTGTATCCTGTCTTGTTCAATCATGACCTTGAGTTATGTGAGACCAAAAATGCAGGCAATATTCAAAATGGCACAATGACAAAGTGATGTCTTATGGGTTTTGTTTCCTGTCTTCTTATTTGTCTTTTTGTCTATGACTGAGCATTAAAGAACATTATATCACACCTCTCTTTGGTAGCTCCAAATCCAGTTTGAGTGGGAACGGTCAGAAACCACATGCCTTGAAAGTGGGAGAAATTTACACAGGTACCTCATTTTACATTTACTGGTCACTTTGTTACTTGGCTTCTTGGTATTGTAAGGTCCTTACACCTGTCTGAGCAAAGCATATTCTTGTCACAGGAATCTCCTCTTGACCTGTATTATTTGGACAAGTTGCTGGAGGAAATAATCAAACATTTGTTGTTTGTTGTTTTAGGGGTGGTCAATATATCACTGTCATTAGTTGTTTCTGATGTTCAGAAATGCTGTAGCCCTTTGGAGAACATTTTGTCTGCTCAGCTCAAGGGCAGAGCATTTCAGATGCATCTATTAGTCCTATTTAGTTTTTAAATAAGTTCCTATGGAGCTCTGCATGCACTTGCTTTTGTCTATTGATTAAATAAGAAAGATTCTGGCTTTTTAAACAGGGTTTTTTCAGTGCCTGGAGCATTATAGATTTTTGTGTGTGATAGCAGTCTAACATAGCTATTGAAAAAACAAAGACATCCATAAACTTGCTTTTATGTATTGCTTTATCTTTGTTTCAAGTAAATCGACAAGGAGAGCTGAATTGCTCCACAGGGGCTGGCTCTGGGTGGAACAGCCCTGTGAGTAAGAAGCCCATCTGAAGGCAGGCTGGCAGCTCCAGGACTGCTCCCCACTGAGTCACACAAACACCTGTGCTGCCCAAATTGCATTCCCCTATTCCCAAGGGAATGTCCTCTGTGCTCCGATTGATTTCTGTCTCTGACACGGCTCTGTGTGGGATTTTTTGGCTTTGAGAGCCATCTACAGAAAGTACATATTGATTGGATCCTCCTGGGATGGGGGGTAGGAAAAAACAACAGCCCTTTCTATCGGGTAGCAAAGCTTTTCTGAGTAAATGGCCTTAGCTAAAAATGTTTATGCAAACTTTAGAGTACAGAACCTGAAGAACTTCTTGTCAGCAGGAATAACAGCTTTTTGAGCTAATGGGCTGTTTTGAAAAAGGAGAACAGTAAATTTCTTTCCAAAATAAGTAGAAATTAAGACACTGATCTCATTAAGCAGCTGCCCTGTTAAGTGCTGTAGTGTCTGCTGAAATGTGGCTGCTGCTGAGCAAGGTTTGCATTTGTGGGCACCATGGCATCTCCAATTACTGCTCAGCAGTGAAGAAGCCTGCAGGGCAGCAACTATTAGCAGAGGGCTCTGCTAACTGATCCATGCCAGCACTTGTGCTGGATACTCAGTGCTGTTACTTTAATTGCCCTCTGTGTTGAGTTTGAAAAAAGGAAAATGCTCCTAGAGAAAGAAAAGGAAAAAAAGAAAGGGGGGAGGGATGAAATGAATGTGTTTGCAGGCTGTTACAAACCCTGCAAGTCGGAGCACCGTGTGTTCTGGGAGCAGCCAGAGAGCACACTGTGCACTGTTTGGCACACTGAACCCAGCAGACACAATCCTTCCAGCAGCTGATGAGAACTCATCAGTTTTTCTCTAATCCAATGCTGTGTTTAAAACAGATCCAGTTGGGACAAGCAGTCATGTACAGCAACAGAAGTGTTGATAGAAGAGGCTGTAGCCCCTGATGAAAGTTGTTTTCAATGCTAAGTCTTACCCTCTTTTTATAATTTCCTAGGTCTGCTTTAGCATGGAAACCTTGAGAATTTATTCACATCTCCAATACTTGCACTAGCAAGGGGGAAATTTTGATTTGAATTAAGTTGCAAGTGTGTAATTGTTAGAAGACTGTCACACAATGTCAGATCAGCAATCCTCCTGGCTCTGGAAGTAACCCCAAGCTTCAAAATACAGAATATGAAGGTGTAGAGGAGGTAGGTGTGAAGGTGTGTGTCAGCCCAATAGCTATGGGAATCTTCCCAAGATCATCAAGTGTTGTAGCAGATCATGTTGTGATCAGATAGACCCTGAATCTTATAATATCTGGGAGTTTGTCATCCTCCAACAATGCTGTTAATATCTCAAGAGGAGAGCAGCAGGATGTGGCTCCATTATTCTCCTTTGTCATCATCCAAAACATGTTATCTCACCTCTCACTTGGAACTACACCTGGTTTATCACCAGCCAAAACAAAGAGCTACGGATGGATGTGCACAAAAGCAGCTTTATGGCAATTATTCCATTACAGCTGATGACTGTTTTGTGTATCAGCACATCTCAGCGCTTCTGGGTTTTATTGGTACAGGATATGCAGAGTAGGCAGTGAAAGGGAAATCTTGGCTCTACAGGCAGTGCTGCTGGGTGCACCCAGGTACGTGCATGCAGCACAGGTCTCCAAGGAAATGCCTTTTCTCACCACAGCTTCTGCAGCCCAGGTGAGTCTGTGAGGTGCTGCAAGAACATGGCTTATGTAGGGAGCTCTCCTACAGGCCTAGGAAATACATATTAAGCAGGAGGATTAAAGCCATTCAAAGATGGAATTGGTTCAGCTTTCATAATATTTTTCTTTTCACCCTCCACAAGACTTGGCACAGCCTGATGTGCTACAAAGCACCCTTTTTTCTCCTTACTCAGAACATCTTGAATTAATTCTTGGCAAAGCTGTCTAACTCTGTGTGTAGATAGGAACAAACTCCAGCCAAGCTGGGTCCTCCTGCAAGGCCACTCACCTGGTTCTCTGCTCCAGGACTTTGTGAGTGCACAGATTTCCCTGTGTCCTGTGGCAGATGGGTGGATGTGGTACAGCAAAGGCACCGATGTCAGGAGCCACACATGCAGCTGGGAAAGGCTGGTGTTTAAAATGACACAGAGAAATGCTTTTGTAGACCATAAAGGCAAGTGAAAATGCCCAGCAAGAGAGTGCGGCTCAGACCAGCATGTGCACAGTCAGACTTCACAGCATGAAGGTGCACAGTGAGCTCTGCACTGCCATCTCAGTAGCTCCTCTCAAGAGAGGCAATATCTGGAAATAGCCGGAGGTTTGGGAAGGTGACCTGAACTGCCACATCTTCGAGGAGCATGGAGATAACCTAGCTGCCTGTGAGTCACAGAACACTTTCTGCTGCACCTTAGTCCCTGACCACCCCTCCTGCCATCAGGGGTTGTGTGCTAGATGAATATCAATCAAGATGTACGTGACAATTGAATATTCTCCAAACCGTGTCTCCCCTTCAGGCTTCTCAAAGTGCTGGATCCATGCAGCAACCTGCACAGGCTGGAGCCCGAAGCACCTGCTTGGAGTGGGAGAGGAATCCTTCCAGGAAATGGGTGTAATGTGAAAATGCATTCCAATGCACCCTATCGACCCTCTGAAGGCACCAGCACCATCAGCATGGCTGTGGTGCTCGGGGCCCTCCTTCTTTACTTACTGTAACCCAATTGATTTTAGTGGACACTCGCTGCCTGGTACATTTTAAAGTCTAGATTTTAAGGATCATAAGTAAGAACATAAAGCACTGTCAAATATTTCTGGGGTTTATGACTGAGCTGGAGAGGAAACTTAATATCCTTTTAGCAATTTAGCTCAGCTAACATTTTAAAAAATCTATTTGTCTGAAGGGGCAGAAAGAAAATCAGGAGGGCAGAAAATGTAATAATCGCTGAATTTGCTTCTGGATTTTTTCCCTCTATTATCCAAAACCAAGTGTTATTGCCAAAGTTTCTGACTTCCTCTCAGAAACTGTCCACTGTCTCTTCCATGGCCAGTGCTGAAATATAATGCAAATGTGAGCAGTTAACATACCTGAAGAAAACAAAATCAGATTGGTGTAGTAACTCAGTGACGTTTCCCCCCCACCCTACGTTACAAAGCACTGCTATTTTACAGCAACAGAAATCCTTTTGGAGTTTTGTAGCTGACTCAGAGCTGCAAGAAGAAGAGAAAAGAAGAGAAACAGAGAGGTAATTTCCAAAGTGAAATTAAATTAACCACAAAATCAAACATTTCCAAATGATTGGAATTTGATTTCATGTTGGTTCAGAGGCACCTTTTGGATTTATGCCATCTAAAACAAAAATATCAATACACATTTCAGGACTGATGATCTTTTAATGCTCTGTGTTGCACTTCAGAAGCTATAAGAAATATGATTGGATTTTGTCATGCCTAAATTAATAACTAGGATCTATTTTGGAATCTATTCTTCTATTAAAACAAGAAATAATAGAGTTTGCATAATTCTTAATCTCTTGTAATAATCCTCAATTGTACAAATTACTTTTCAGAAACACGAGCAGTTTCTTGCAGACAAGATGACATTTACTGGCTTCTTTTTCTTCTGTATGCTGCTGAACATGCTAACAGGTAAGATTTCTACCAAATTTATTCTTGTTTATTTTTTCAAGTCCCCAGAAATATTTTGTTACAAATACAGTATCTTCTATTTAGTATTGCTGACATTTTAATCCCAGCTGTTCAGGCTGTGAGTTCTGACTAACAGCCAGACTAAGCTGGTTTATAGCAGTGACTGATTGCAAACAGGGAATTCCTTGCTCTGCTGTTCAAGAAACAAAAATCTTCTGGCTACACAGAGGATCCTATGTGGGCATTAGAGAACTTGTGAGCTTCTAGTTCCACCAGTTCTACATGGAATATATTTGGTTAACAGAAAGTCTTTCTGTGCAGGAGCTGGTATTGATGTGTTTCCTCTTTACTTACAGATGCCCGATCCATCCAGGATGGAGATGGTAATTCCTGATGTGTTTTTATTTCCTTTGTATCACTGATAATTAGGAGAGTAATTTGTAACTCCCAGATTTGATGCCCAGCAATGACTTTGGCAGGAATACTTATTAACCTCAGTGGGCTATGGAAAAGTTTTCAATTAGTTCTGGTGAAAAAAGAATAGTGAACTTTAAAAATTCCTTTAAAATTTATTAAAAGGTGGTGACATATTAATGTATAATAACAGAGCTAATATCCAGTATTAAAATGAAAAGGGATTACAGTCAAGTCACTAATTCTGTTGTACAAAATCCTAACTGGAATGCACCAGACTTAGAAATGTATAGGACATCTGAGAATTTTGTCTGTCCTGAACCATAATGCCGTATGTGCATCTGCTTTTTGGCAAGAGATATACCAGTTTTCATGACAAAAAGCTCAACATTTCAAATTGCCACAAATCCAATTAGAGAAATGTTGGAATAAATCCCTTAGCACAGCCACCCTGTGGTTCATGTCACTTTGTGTGATTAGTCCATTGGATTAGTGTTTGCCTTTGATTAAAAAAGCCCTCAACACCCTAATGATGTTGACACTGGCTTACTGATGATTCTATCATTTAACCTCTTTTTGGCTTTTCAGACAGAATTCTGTCTAAAAACAAAGTTGCAGAGCAGTATCTGCAATAACCAAGTACTGCCATTGCTGTACATCTCAGTTAACCAGAGGACAGCCAGCAGCATCTCCAGTGCACAAATATGCAGACAACAGATATGAACAGAACAAATGCACAATAATGATTACTTATCATTCAAACATTTTTTGCCCTATGCTCCATTCTATTTCTTTAGAAAGAAATCTTTTTAATATATAATCTCTAAAATATTTTTAATATATCATCTGTGTTTGTGTACAGCAAATATTTTTGTGGCAACTTTTGCAACAGCCAGGAGAGCCTGCATCAATCTAGAATTAGAACCCTGTTCAGGCAGTGTCCTGTTGCTCTCATTACCAGCAATTATTGTTCTCTTTCACACTGGGCCAAGCAGCAGCCTGCAAAGTGAATCTGAGGTCAGCTGGTATAAACAGTGAGTTCTTCTCTGCAGACAGCATTTGTTGGTTCATTTGGTTTGTTATGTGCCATCTGTGCCTACACGCTGCAAACTTTACTCCGTAAAATTAAAGTCTGACAACAGGATTGTTGAAGGCTCTTAATTCCTGCTAAAGACTCTGGCCCCAAGCTGAGTGAAAAGACTTTCATTCATCTAAATGGGCTTCAAATCAAAATAAAATACTGTGTTTAGCTTCTCTGCACAGAAAGACATTTGTGACTGTGCTCTCAGCTGCTGTTTACATTTTATATCTGCTCCTCTGCTTGCCCATATTTGGGCCCAAGGGTGGTCAGTTCTTGCATTTTCAGAACCGATTTTGTTTTGCTGCTGGATTGTTAATCTTGTGTCAATGACTCTGTCACATTCTGGTGCTGCTAGAGCAGCAGCTGTCCCCCAAAGGCTTTCCTCTCCATCCCCAGCGCTCGTTTCCCTCTCCCTGAGGAGAGGCACAGCTCTGCAGCTCCAGGCAGCATCAGGGCAGTATGGCCCCAGTCCCTGGGAGTTCTGGGGGCAGTGTGCCCAGCTGCAGGGCCATGCCACAGTGCCTTATTCCTTGTATCTTTTTATGGGGCAAAGCAAATTATGTGGAATGAGGAAAAATGGCTTTCGATTGCAATCGCTCCTTGCTTTGAAATAGCCTGCAGCCTTCTAGAAATGAAACCAGCCTGATGAATCCTTGAACTGGCGTAAATGTGGACGTGTCCCTTCTTTCCTGCTCCCCATCTTGTCCCGCTCTGTCACTCCTGGTGCATCTGGAGCAGGGAATACCGGCTCCATTTTCTGCTGAGTGGGTCAGGAGAGGGGTCAATGGCTCTCCTTGCCTCTCTCCTGCCAGAGGAGCACACCAGCCTCCAAAAGGAACTCACAACCCCAAACCATGGTGGCTCCAAGCCCACCCTCTCAACAAAAGCGCTTCGTATTATGGTAATCTGCAATATTTTATTTTGGTTGGGTTTTTTTAGATCTCTACCAGGATGCTGCAGCCTTGCCCTACTGGCCCTTCTCATCCAATGATTTCTGGTCCTATGTGGAATATTTCCGGACCTTGGGAGCCTACAGCAGGATCAATGACATGGCCAGAGCCTTCTTTGCCCAGTTCCCTTTTGGGAGCCACCTTGGCTACCACGTGCGTGACCACGAGCACTGAGAGCCTTGCTCAGCTGTGCCAGAGCTGCTGCCCAGGTGTTTGGGGGAGCACCTGCCTGCCACTGAACACACCTGGGCCCTCACCTGCTCTGTGACACCACGGTCATGTGCAGCGTTTTATGGCTTCAGTGAGTCTCTTTTTTAGCATTTCTTGTAAAGGTTTTTGAGTGACCTGACTGCCAGCAAACCCACCTGCACTGTGCCTCAGCCACTAAGTGACACTGCAGCCACATGCAGCATTTCAGGCTTTAAATTAATCCCTTTTTTACAATTTATGCTTCTATGTGACACAATAAACTTGTTAATTGCTGCATGGCTTTGGGAGCTTTTTTTTTCACAGGTGATGCTCTCAGGTTAGTCTCGGGAGACTGCTCTCTGTGCAGAGGAGTTATGTGTGTACAGGAGTTATTCAACCAGTGCACCCAGTCTGGGAGCTGGAGGGGCCGCCAGTATCAGTCACACCCACTTTGTTTGCAAGCTGATGCCTCACTGAGGCCTGGAGGGGCGCAGGGCCTGCCATCGCCATGGAGATGGGGCGGGGGGGAGCAAGATGGCGGCCTCCATTGGTGGTCGCCATGGCGACGGGGGCGGGATGAGCAAGGTGGCGGCCTCCATTGGTGGTCGCCATGGCGGGAGTGGCCATTGGGCAGGGCGGCGCGGCGGAAGTGACGGCGGCGCGGAGGGGCCGCCATGAAGCCGGCGGTGGACGAGATGTTCCCTGAGGGCGCGGGGCCGTACGTGGACCTGGACGAGGTGAGGCGGGCGCTCCGCTGCCGCGGCCGCGCTGCCGCGCTGCGGGGGCGCTCAGCGGCTGCTTTCGCAGGCAGGGGGGAGCACGGGGCTGCTGATGGACCTGGCCGCCAACGAGAAAGCGGTGCACGCCGACTTCTTCAACGGTAAGGCCCGGCGCGGCCCGGGCAGAGCCTCGCGGACCTCGCCCCGCTTCTCTCCCCGCGGCCGCTGAGCTGGCGGCTCTGGGTGGAGCCGTGCGAGCGGTAGAACGCGGGGTTTTCCTCTCCGGGCACTCTTAGGGCGTTAATCGCTACAAGGAAAAATACCTGCTCGTGTGAGAGGTGGCTTATGTGAAACAGTGCAAATACGTGTGAAAGTGTGGCCTTCTCTGCACCATCTGCTCCGGTGCTCACGGCCCCGCGCAGGGAGGCGTTTTGTGCACATCCCCAAGTCAGTTTGAAGCCGTTCCCCCCGTGCTGCCCCTCCAGGACCCTGGGAACAGTCTGTCAGCCTTCCCGGGAGGTGCTAAAGGCCGCCCTGAAGCGTGTCCTTTCCAGCCTGAACAATCCCCGTTCTCTCAGCCTGGGTGTGAGTATTTACAGCTGCCTTGAGAGAGAGCAGCCACGGAGGGATGGAATACACAACACTGCGCTGCACCTGGTGGCTAAAGGGGTTTTTGTGCTTCTCAAGAAATGCATTTAGACATTGCAGCAGTGAGTTTTATATGTTATTGAATCTGGCAGTGGCGGTGTTAGTGCCACAAACTGGTGTTAATTCCAAAACAAAGTACATTTCTCATTTTACCCAAGACTGAGAGCACAGGAGTGAGTGGAAGGCAGTTCTGCTCTCAGCTCTCTGTTGGAGCCAGCGTGTTCAGGAGCAGCTATTTCCATCTGTCTGCACCCTCACACTGGCATTGTGTTCCACTGGTAGTTCAGGGCTCTTCTAAATGAGGATTCATCCTCAGTTCATTGCAGGTTCTTGTAAATTGCCTTCTGTAAGGCTGTGTTCACTTAGGTGCTTAGCTTATGTTCAGCATGCAAAGAAGAGGCAAGGCTGAGTAGTTAGGAGTAATTCCAAGTGAGATTGGAGCCATTTCACTACTGGGAGATGTGTTCTGAGACAGAAATGTTATTGGCACCTTTAAAGCAATTAAGTGGTTTTGAGGAAGGGCTTTTTAACACAAAACAATTAAATGTTTTTGAGGAAGGGGTTTTTAACACAACTCCCAATTTGTTAATCTGCAAGATCATCACCCTGATGCTGCATTTCTAATAACTGATGGTGCAGTAACTCTCATTCTCTGAATTCACCTTTATTTCTGTCCTTGATCCAAGGAACAAAGTACTGTCTTGCATGTGCATTTGTAACACTGGAACTTCTGAGGTTAATTTTTGTCTTGTTTTCCTGACTAGATTTTGAAGATCTCTTTGATGACGATGACATCCAGTGAGCTGATGTGTCCAGCAGAGCTGAGATGTGGAGTTTTGTCTAGGATCACCTGTGCAGTCCATTATTTATTAAAATAAAATGGGAAAATCACAGAGTGGGGAAGAAAACCTGGATAAGCTGCTTGGGGAATATGAAAACCAGACAATTAAAGATAACTAAGGAGGGAAGTGTGCACTGGTATTTCTAGGAAGCTGTGTGTAGATTTCCCTGGAAATGTCATTTGCTGATGTGCTTACTGAATAAAATACTGAAGAAACACACATCTCTCTGGCTTATAAAAGTAGAAGTTGCTGTCCTCTGAGCTCCCTTAGAGTGATTATTTTGGTATTAAATAATTCACTTTGGATATTACATAAGAGATACGCAGCAGGGCTCATGCTGCCCAGGAGAGTTTTGTTCATGCCACAGTAAAGGATGGTTTTGGGATCAGATTGTTCTGAATAGTCCAACTCCCCTGTTGGTCACACTGAGAAGAGTGTGGGTTGTCTTTTGTTTCGAGACAGAGAGCTACCATCAGTGCTTCACTTTTAATTTAAGGAACACAGAAACAAAAAGTAACTTCACCTTGATGTGTTAAGCAAAGAGGTGTTCTGACCCCAGATTAGGGCAATGCTTGGATTTAAAAATATAATTTCATTCTTGAAATTGTACTTGGTAGAAAAAGAAACTTTTTCCTTTCCTACAGAAGCTAATGCACTTACTCGTGCTTAGAGGTACAGTGTATATGAGCCAGGTTGTTGAAATACTGGTTCACATTTTGACATAAGCTTTTCAGGACATAAAAATGTTTCATTCTTACCCTTCAGTGACCAAACTGAATCTCAGAATGAAAGGAACAAGTGAGTTTTTAGTGTATTTTTTTTCAGAGTTGAGAGTGTAATCCTCTCTAATCACAAATGCAATCTGTATTCCATAAATTGATCACAGACTAAATACTGATCTTTCTTTAAACAGTTAACACTACTTAAATTTTACTTGCAGGGAAACATAATCTGTCACATTTTTATTTCTTTAGTTTGCCTTCAAAAAGGAAATCTTAAATCTAACAGTAACTCTTCCAACCACTGAGTTTAAAAAAAATAAGCACAATAAAGCCAGTAGGATTTTGTGTCTTTTGGTTGTGCTGCTGTGGATTTCTGCAGGGCCTGTGTCTGATCCTGCAGGGTGCTGTAAATCAGCACTGACGTGTTCTCTGCCTGTGCCTGACCTTGTGCTGTGTCCCTGGGGGAGCAGCCCTGCTCAGGCAGTGCCTTTCCCTTTGGTGCTGGCTCTGCTGAGAGCCTGGGCTCACTGGGACTGAGGTAAAGCAATCTGAGTGGTGGCAAATGGGCTTGGACTGTCTGTGCTTACTCCAAACTATCTTTTGAGAAATGAGTTGCTGCCAGGAAATGGAGGCAGCATTTTGGGCAGGTGCAAAAGATGAAATAAAATTCAAGAAGCAACTGTCCTCTGCTCTTTTATTTACTTCTGCTGATTCCTCGGTATGGTTGGTTTTGGAATACATCCTTGTCAACGTTTTGTAGATAGTTCTTTGGTTTTTATTTTCTTCCTTAAGTTGTAAGAAACTTGAGCTTTAAGTTTGATCACAGCAGCAGGAGCATATTCTGTGACACAAACCCTCCTAGGACAGCTGCTCTTCAGTATGGATGGTGTTCTCTAAAGATGTCTGAAACCTCAGTGAACGTTGGTTTGAAGGTGCTAATGGTGAGTGGTTCTGGTTGTGTAACATCTCACCTGATCAAAACATGGAATTCCCTCTGGAACTGGGTCCAGCAGTTTTCATCCTGGGAGGATGTAACTATCCACTCAAGGTAGGTCGAGCTAACACCTTTTTGTGAACATTTCCAGAAACTCAGAGTTTTATGTGGAAAAGTAGCATCAATAGTACTGCTGGCACCTGGGAGGTGTGTGTGTGTCTGTGGAGAGGGAACTTCGTCTGTGCAGTGTTTAACAGTGTGTGAGTTAATCAAAGCTGTGGAAAACTGGAATCCCAGGAGCTGCCTGGGTGTGCAGGTAATGCCGCTCTGGCTGTAGCTACCGGGGGTTCATGGGTATTGCCAGTCCTTCCGTCTGATACCTGTGTGGGTCTCCTGGGCTGGGATGAAATGAAAGGAACATTCAGAGTTGGGATATTGCCAAACATGCATCTCGGAGCTGTCTGCACTATGCAGCTCCCTCCTGCACAGTGAGACTGAGGGTGTGCATCCCATCATCTCTCCAAAGAGGGCTGTCAGTGTGTTAAACTTCCACCAGGAGCTGTGGTTTGTTGGGGTCCCTGCTGGAACAGTGGTAGATGAAGAACAAAATGCCCTTCAGCTTCACATTGCTGCTGTGTTCCCACTTGTCAAGGCTTTCAGTATAATTAGTCTGGGGCAATAGCCTTTTGTCAGGAAATAATCACAAGATGTCAAAATCTCTAATAAAAATGGATGTAAGCAGCATTTGACTGCCTTGGTCAATTAATTCTTGAGCTTTGATTCCTGTCCCTTTTGTGGAGATTGACACCTCACATAGGAGGTGTTTCTTAGGGCACAAGGCTGTTTGAACAGCAATATGCACAATTTAGTCTGATGTGTATTCATTTAGAAGCTGCTGGGTACTGCTGAGTATTTCAACATTCAAGTAAAGTCTGAATAGTTTTGTGAATTGTCCCAGTGATTGCAGTGGGACAGCTGGCAATCCATAAAGCTGAGACTTGGCAGGATGAGGTCCTAAATGCTAAAATGCCTTAGAAGGGTGTAGCCAGTGGTGCAGCACAGATGAAAAGCAATTCCTTCAAAACACTTAAATGTCAGCTTGTTCCCTTCCATACTCTCAACAGGCCACAGCTCTGTCTGCAGGGAGCTGCAGACTGTCCCAGTACATTCTTTGGAAATAAAATGTACAATCTATTTTGAGCTGAAAAGAATCCACTCATTGTGAGGGAGAGAAAGTTGCCATGCTAAAGGAAGCTGGCTGTCATCTGTGCATAATATTTCTGCAGTGCTGCTTCTGAGCTGGTTTGCAGCTTATCCAGTATCCAGGGTTCCACTGCTCTTCATGTGAGCAGGAGCAGGCAAGCTCAAACCTAATGTGGCAATAGTGGATTTCCTCAGTGGCTTTTTGCTGAGTTAACTTCCAGGGAATAAAAGGTTTTCTTTTTAATATTTTATTTCAGTAATTGAAGTGGAAGGTATTTTTCTTGATAAAGAAGGAATTCATTTAGATGAATAAATGGACTTCTTCCTGCTTCCCAGGGGTGTTGAGAAGCTGGCAGGCATCTTCCTGCTCTCAATGTGCAGTTGTTGAACACACGAGAACATGCTGGGCAGATGACAGTGCTGCCCTGTTCCCTGAAGTCCCTGTTGGTGATGGGGCTGGAAAGCCAGTGTCACATCAGGGTATTTTGGAAAAGCACAATGCAAGTCAGTCCTCAGCAGCAGGGGTGGCTTTAAGCACGAAGATTTGCTTCTTTGTTTTCTGCTTTCAAGTTTATTTATTTTTTGAGTTTGCTTTTTATATTTGTTCCAGTTGGCCTTTGCCAAGCAGCAGGGCTAGAATCCTGACCCATGCTACAAACCTTTTATTTAAGCTTCTATGAGGAGTTCAGAGCAGAGGGAGACAGGAGCAGTGTCTTTCAAAGCTTTTAAAATTCACAAATGCGACTATTTTGTGAATTCTGCTTGCTTATTTATGAAAAAAGGTTTAGGTGATCTTGTACAAACTCATTTAAACTTAAAGCCTCCTGGAAGAAAGGACTCTGTTTAGAATATTGTGAATAAACAGATGCACAGCTGAGAATGTTGTGTATGAGGTGGGTGACAGGGCAAGGGGATGTGACAAAGCATCCCTGGTGCTGACAGGAGCTGCCCCACCAGGCGAGTCCCAGCTGGGGATGCTTGGCTGAGGACACTTCAGAGGGGACTCCTGTCACAGGACAGCGGGTCTGTCCTGCCAGAGAGCAGAGCTTCCTGTCCAGGGCGTGCTCACCTCCCAGTGCAGGGTCCTGCTGTGACCTTCTGCTCTCCTGCTGTGACCTTCTGCCCTCCTGCTGCTCTGGAGCTGCCTCTGCATGGCTGGGGTACAGGGCTGTGCTGTGGGAATCACCTTCCCTGTGCTGTGCCTCATCCGGGATGGCAGATCCACCTTGGCCTTCAACACTTGCCAAGACATGGGACAGAACTAGAATGGCTTCTCTGGAAATCCCTGTCAAGGAGAGAGAGGCTGTGCTGTCCTGCCTCTTTAGCAGAGCTCCCCTTTCACAGGTGCCCAGAGGGAGCTGGCTGTGTTGGTTCACACCCCCTGTCCTTCCCTGCCTGACTCCAGAAGGGAATTAAAGATTGTCTTCAAGTCTCATCTCTCTGCCTCCCTCCCTGATGCCTCTCCATAAATCTGTCCTGCTTTTATGGGAGGGATTCCAAAGATTCTCTTGAGGGTGGGAATCTCTGCAGGAAGAAATAGATACTGACATTTAATGCTTCCATTTCATTGGGAATAAACCTTTCCTTTCCCCTGGGTTGGCTGGAGGGTTGAACTGCGCCTCCATGTAAGGAAGTTTCCCAGTGTTCTCAAAGAGCAGTGGGCTGGGCTGATCATCCCAGGATGAGCTAAGGGTGGGTTTGCTGGCTTACAGTCCCATGGAGACTGAGGCTTTTCATCAGGTACCTACACCCAGCACAAACACAGTCAGAGATACACGTGGCAGCCTGGGCACACCCTGGTTTCCTGCACAGTATTTCAGACACTTTAAATCTGATGGCATTTCATGTATGGAAGAAGAGTGGCTGATTAGCCAAATGTCAGACTTGATCCTAATTCCTCTGCCTGTTTCCATGATGAAAACCCTCTAGTGAGTTTATACTTCAGGAATGCAAGTCTTGCAAGCAATTTATCTTTTTCTTGTAGCTCTTCATGGTTTAGTGCATCTGCTATTTGTATTCCAATTAATTACTGGCACAAGTGATTACATGGGGTTGAAGCACAATTAGGACCAGCCTATAACTGTGTTTGAAAGGGCTTTGGATGCTTTTACAGATGGTTTCCCTGCTGGATGAGACTGGTCAGTCTCTCCAGCTGTCTCCAGCTGTCTTCAGCTTTTCGTGTTATTTCTCCCTAATTGTTAGTGCAGTGACTTCAATCTTTCATTGGGGAGTGTTCTTGCTTTCTGCCTTTTAGAGTACATTAGCTTCTAAAGGGAAAAGCATCCTTTTAAACCTGCCAGAGAGGCAGTAAATAGTGAGACGTAACTTTGTACAAGGCATCTGCTGTCAGGATTGATTAAAAACCACAAACTAAAACACTTAAATTTGTTGGAGAGCAGGTGATTCAGTGCCCTCTCAGCATGCCAGTGTCATTCTTGCTCTTTTCTTACAAGATAATTGTGTGTTCCATGCAGTGTGATCCTCAGGAGCCAGCCCTGGCTTTGGAGATGTGTCTGTGTTGGCCAGGTTTTGCCCTCCCAGGGGTTTATGAAGCATGGAGGGATAGTAAAACCACAACACCATAATGGAAAAAGGCTGGATTCCTTAGGAACTCCTCTGTGCACATCCCCCAGGACCTCGTTATCCCCCCAGACCCTGTTTGCAGCTCTTCCTTGAAAGCAGCCCAAGGCCAGCATGGTGCCCTGCAGGTCCCTGCCCATGGTCAGCCTGGCCACATGCCCCTGGTGTGGCAGAGCTGTCGAGGTGCAGGTCTGATACCCATCCCACATGCAGGAATGTGGAGCTCCTGGCCCATAAGGACTCCCCAGGGTGATGGTGGCCATGCTCAGCTGCTGCTCCCAAAGCTTGCCAGCATGTTTTGGCTGGCTGAGACCCCCATGCAGACCCCTGCAGGGGCTGGGCAACCTCAGGAGGCAGGAACAGAGGGGAAAGGGCTGCAGTGGGGCAGAGGTGGGGGTGCCTGCCCTGTGTCTGTGCTTGATTCCTTGATGGACTGAGTCTCTGTTGGGAGCAGTTGCCTTCTAGGAGAGATGGGAGGTGGTTTAAACTGGAAGAATCTGGTGTCTGCTGGGAAAGTGCTTGTCTGAGCTGAGCAAGAATCCTACAGAGATTTGAGCTGAAAGGCTTCATAAAACAGTCACAGTCCCTGCAGGGAGGGCTTTGAGCCCTGTTTCCATGGTGGGTGTTTGCCTTGGGCTACTGTTGGCTGGGCTTTGAGGTGCCTGGCTGGGACATGCATGGGCAATGCAGGCCCATGGAGTGTCATGCTGAAGGTGCAGTTCAGAGTCTGAGAGAAGGGGGAAGAGTCAGTACTTGGAACAGCAGTGCCTTAATGACTTTCTTTAACATTTTTCCCAAGGTCTGAGCCTGAGTGCTGGTGTACTGGATAAAGCTGTAAGCATGTTTTCTCCTGCTGCATGGCAGCAAAGAAAGCAATAATTTGTTTTGACTCCCTCTTGGGAACTGGTCTTTAAACTTGTATAGCCTCCTAATGTTTATCCCAAATGCCTCTTAATACTCTGGCTGTTTCAATTTTCCCTGCCTTCTGAAGATCCATCTGAAAAAATTTGAGAAAAACAGTGGAAAAAACCCTGACTTGCTCTTTTCAATTTAAGCCTCTTACACCATTTGATCCAGCAAGTGCTGCATTTTTAAATCTCCTTTTTTAATGGATTTCTGTTGGTTTTTTTTTACCTTTGCCCTGTTTCCTTCCCATTAATTCCCACAATAAGAGCAGGGCTTTTCCCAGCTCACTGAATTTAGCATGACGAGATTGAGCATCAGTTTCACCTTTGCTAAATCCAGGGTGCTTGAAGCCTTCAGGGCCAGCAGAGGCCCTCACTCTGGACAGCCATTTAGGCTGGATTCAGGGTATTTGGTTGGGAAATAGTGAAAATAGTTGGGGAAACCAGAGCTCACCTTACCCAAAAAGGATGCAATACAGTGTAAGGTGGTGAGATGCTGAAGCCTTGATGAAATTTAGAGTGTGGAGTGTTTCTTGAGAAAGGAAAAGGGGGATACCCCTGTGTGGCACAGCCTATAGTGCCCCCACCTTGCTGGAAAAAAAAATGTAAAGGATTTCCTGGGCTGCCTGGTGAGGCTAGGAGTATATCCCTTTCCTCAAGCCCTTCCCAACAATACACACAAAAAAATATGGACACATTCTCATTGAGAGAGCTTTTTATTTGTTTTTTATTTGCAGTGTGGTAATTCACTGGAGTGTGGAAAATGATGTTGCAAGTAATTTCAGTTGAAGCTCTTAATACTGTTTTGTGCTTGTAATACTGCATTAGCTCTGATCTGTGTTAGCTTGCTCGGAAGCTTAGTAGCAGGAGTCTTCTTTGAATGTATCTGAGAAACCATCAAATCCTCTTTTAGCTAAAAGTCCGGAAAGCTCCTTGGAGAGCAGTTTGATGGAATTGACACTAATTGCAGCCTTAACACTCTTCTGCATGCAGGTAACCTTGGCCAAAGCTGGGGCAGGGATGGGGGTGTTCATCCCCGGAGCCCACTCCACATGGGAGGCTTCAACACCACCCAAAGCTCTGCCCAGCTGGTGGGCAAACCATGGCTTATGGCACACTTAGGGCCTGGAAAAGGACAATAGATCTCAACCTCTGGCTGTACCTGGGAGCCGTTTACAGGGGAGATGGGACAGGATCTTCATGGTCATCTTGGGACCCCCAAAACCACAGAGTCAACGGGCTGCTTTTGTTTTGTGGCCTCACCAGTGCTCACAAGATTTCTCAGATAAATCCCAAGAGAAGAGCCCTGCCCTAAACTTGCATTAGAGATAACAAAAGGGGATAAACATAAAAAGAAAACCAAAGGATTAAAATCAGTGGATGTTAATAACCTGAATATATTCAAAGATCTGGGCTAAAAAAAGGGAGACAACAAACCAGGAGTGGAAGTCAAAGGTCTTAATAAGTGGGAGTTACAAAAAATTGAGCCACCTGCTCCAGCTGAAAACAAGAGCACTCTACTTTTGTGAGTAGTATTTTCCTTCTTCTACTCAAACTTTAAAATGCTGAGTAAAATTCCTACAATTGGTTTAAATGGATTTAAGTGGCTAAAAAAGGGAAATTTAGAATGTCATATTTAAATACAACCAATTTTTCTCTTCTCACTTTTAAATTTAAAGGAACATTAAGCCATATCGCAAGTTTTTGACAACATGGCAAGAGTGGTATCTGACTTTGGGCTGAAGTTTCCACAGGAAAGCAAGAGCAGAGGTAGGAGTGAACTCTTGGTTCCATGGAAGTACTGGTGTGACCTCAGTGATTTCACAGGAGAAAGGGTTCCCCCTTGGCAGTCACTGCCCTTGCAAAAGGTGATTTTTTGTAAATACATTACAGCTATAGTGCCAGTGCCCCAGGACATGTCCAGGGTTAAGCCACATCCTCCTTTTCCACACAGCATACCCTACTTTAGTAGTTATCTGGGTCAGGGTACAGGAGGAAGCCCATGAAGGTGGAATCATTGAGGTTGTCAGCATAGACCCCATTTTTGTCCCCGTTCCCATACACCTGAAGCCAGACCTCGTCCCCGGAGCTGAGGTGCAGCAGGACGGAGCCGCTGGCTTGGTCCACGTTGTTGTTCTGGAACTGGTCGTAGGTGAAGATCACGGCCTTGTCCTTCCTGTAGAGGCTGACCTTGACATCTGACAGGTACACCGTGAGGTGGTAGGAGAAGAAGTAGGTGCCGGGCACGTTGCAGAGGAACTTGCCCGTGCTGGGGTCGTAGTGGCCCTGCTCGTTGTAGAAGATCTTGCTGAAGCGGATAGGGACGTTGGGGGCAGGGCTTCGCTCCGTCAGCCCCACGCTGAAGGCAGAGCGGTGCACAAAAGCATCTTTGCCCTTCTGCCCTGGGATTCCAGGACTTCCAGGAGACCCGGGGGGGCCGGGAAAGCCTCGGCTTCCTACTGGGCCCGGTTCACCTTTGGGACCTGCCGGACCTGCGGGACAGAGTGGGGACTGGGAGCTGTGCTTGCAGTGTGTTGGAAGCTGCTGCTGAAATGCAGAGCCCTGCCCTACTGCATTTGCAGGGACCCCTGTGGCAGGGAGGAATTATGTATCTGACTCCATGTTCCCAGAAGGCTAATTTATTACTTTATGGTACTATGCTCAGCAGCGCAGAGCCAAGGAAGGGCTCAGGATCTCAGAAGCCCCCAGGGCTGGGGCAGTGAGTGGAAACCCTGCTCACCCCCCAACCCTGGCTGTGTGCAGAGCTGCTGAGAGCAGCACGTCAGCAAAAACATCTTTAACTGGGAAAAAAATCCTGCACCAAACTCTTTGACTTGGGTTATGGAATCTCCACCCCAGGAGATAATCAAAACCCATCTGGATACAGATCAGGCATGGACCCACCAGACATGAAACCCACTGGGATTGGGACTGGAGCAATGACATACCACCTGCTCCTCACCAACCTTCATCTCCTTTATCTCCCTTGAGCCCATCTCTGCCGTCTTTCCCATCCCGGCCAGGGACACCGTTGTGGCCAGGGTAGCCGGGTGCTCCTCCCATCCAGTTGGCACATGGCATTTTGGGGTCAGGCTGCGTGTCCTGGGCAGCCACCCCTTTGGAGTGGGGGGCCAGCAGCAGCAACGAGCACAGAAGGAATCCTGCCAGGCCCCTCATCGTTGGTTCCTGATGTGGACAATTGCTTTGTTAACTTTAAAAGTTAATGGAGAAAAAAGTGAACTTTTTCTTCCACTCTTCCCCCCCCCCGCAAATAACAGAGAGGCACAGAAGACTCAAGTTGAGCAGTACATCTGAAGGAAAGCAGTTTGTGCTGCTCGCGTGAGCTCCATGAGCCAAGCTGGGCCCCTGGGGCACAGCCAGAGCAGAGAGGAGCAAAGACCAGCTACTCCCCCAGCCCTCCCAGGCTCCGTGCACAGGCACAGATGTTTCAGGAGCCAGCACAGCAGATGCCAGGGTATCTGTGGCTGATCTCCTTGCAAAGCTCGGCTCAATTAGCCACAAAAAGCCCTGACTCAAGCCTGGGTGAGTGAGCAGCTGATGGGAGGTACAGGTCTGCAAAGTTCTCTCACACCCTCTACAGCCTCGAAGCAGGCAGGGGTGGGTTCTGACTGCACGTACAGCCTGCTCACCTGGGTCTGCCTAACACGAACAGAAACCACAGCCAGGCTTCCCAGCTTCCCTGAGCCACAATTTGAAAGTATGATACTGGAGTTTATTTTCCATCTGAATTGTGTTTTTATTATGGGAAAGCAAAATGTGCAGTATTTAGGCACTGTAGGATTGCATTTCTTTTTAATCTGCCTGCTTTGTTGGTCACAGCAATTAATGCAGCTGCCCAAAACCAGCTTGGTGGTGACACCCTGCTGCCAGCCTGGCTTTGTCCTATGCTCCCAGCCCCTGGTGGGCTTTGAGTCAGACTTTTAGAACACAAGATATTTTATAATTACCATTGTTGTGTGATACTGCTCCCTGGGCAGGGTTTATACTCTGGAATAGTAAAGGTATCCTGTTAGGAGCATTGTAAGTGGCATAATAGGCAATAAAAAGTGAGCAACAGCATAGTAATTAGAGTCCCTTAGCTCTGTAATTTTCAAGAAAAATAATATTTTGGAGCAATTTCTTTGCAGGGTTGATTTTCCTGGACAAGCTATTCAAATGTCATATTTTAAATAATGTCTTATTAGCTCTGGTGTCATTGCTTCAAAGGAAGCTAAAGAAATGTGCTGGTTTTAGGTGGGGCAGAGTTAATTTTCTTTGTCCATGTGTTGTGTTTTGGATTTGTGCTGAACACAGGGTTGATACCACAGGGGTGGTTTTATTACTGCTGAGCAGTACTTGCACAACATCAAGGCTTTTTCTGCTCCTCACCCCACCAGTGAGGAGCCTGGGGGTGCCCAAGGAGTTGGAGGGGACACAGCCAGGACAAGTGACCTGAGGGATATTCCAAACCATGGCATCATGCTCAGCTCTAAACCAGGGGTGAGGCTGGCCCCAGGCTGCTGCTCAGGGGCTGGCCAGGCATGGGTCAGTTGGTGCTGAGCTTCTGTCTTCATTTGCATCACTTGTCCTTCACTCTTTGTTATTTTCTTTTCCATTACAAATTTCTCATTGTTATTATTACTATTTTATTTCAATTACTACATTGTTCTTATCTCTCCCCACGAGTGTTCTCACTTTTACCAGTGCAATTCTCTCTCTCCCTTTCTGCTGTAGCAGGGGTGAGTGAGTGGCTCTGTTGCAAGCTGGGGTTAAACCACAACAGTAACAAAGAGGTTGTCAGGATTTCAGTTTTTGCTGCAAAAAAATATTGATTTTGAGGATATAGAAGGGACTTTGAAAAAACAAAATTAAAAGCTGTCTTCAATGGCTTTGGTGGGCAGTGCCTAACACCTAAAATCCAGAAACTCCCAAATCCATGCCTGCCCAGCCAGGCTCCAGCAATCCAGCAGCCACCCAGCACTCTGAGATGGGACCAGTGCCCTGCCTTGGGGCTGAGGGTGCTGTGAGGTCCAGTGGGCACAGCCTGAGCCTTAGGCAGTGTTCCTGTGTCCCTGCACTTTGGGAAGAGAAACGTCCCTTTGCAGGAAGGGCTGTAGTGATTGTCCAGGGACCAGCATGGAGCAGTGAAACTGATGTCTGTAAATCCTGAAAGTGGCTTGGTTTGCTAAGCAAGGTGTGCACAGTGATCACACCTTGCCCTGCCCCAGTGAAACCCTTGTCCCCCCTGCCTGGGTCCCCTCCAGCTCATGCACATACCCCTCCAAATCCAGCACAGGCTGTCTGGGGACACCTAACTGTGTTAAAACATGGTGGTGATCTATAAAAATCTGGCTCAGAATCGTGTTTCTTGAGCTGTGTTTTGGTGATTTTGTTTGGGTTAGTTCTGCTTTCTGGTGTGCTGCCTAAAACTCAAATATCATCTAAATTTTAGTGGTGTGCCCCATAGCCAGGTCTTCTACTGGTGCAAAATAACCCCTCCTGTAAGGTCACAAGCAGTGCAGGTGTGAGGAGCCAAAGCAGGGCTGCAGGGAAGCTTTTCTGGGGGCTGCCTGCCCACTCTGCTCCAGAGGGCTCAGAGCCATGCCCTCCCCAGCATCAGTGCCCACACATCACACACTCAGTGCTCTCCTTTCTCAGGTGAAGAGTGCTGTGATATGCAAGGAAAGAACATCTTCTATCCCCACAGTTTAACTCAAGCCCAGGTGGTTTCTGTGCTTGAGAAGCCAAGCAGCTCTCTGGCATAAGTATGTCTTACAAAGGGGAAGTTTTAAGCTGTGTCTACCAGATCGGAGCTTAAACTCTGGTTTAGAAGTGACATCCCTTTATTTGGTCTTTCCCATTTCCTTTTGGTTTTCCATCTGATGCCTAACACCAGTTTAACATGAAATAATTTGCTATATTTTAATGTCAGTTGTACCTTTTGGACAAGAAATAGATGAACAAGAAATAGATGAGCTCTGTGCTGCTGGTGTCTTTCAGTGATTGCCTTGGCAGCTGCTGTATTAAAGGCACATCTCTGTTATATGAAGCTTATTCATTTATCAGCAGAAACCACAGTAGCATCTGTGAGAACAATGTCATTCCTAAGGGCTATATAGTGATTCAGAATTTAAATTTCAGATTGCACTATATAAAAATTACATACTCTAAGTCCCCATATCTTTCTGCACAAAACAGACTGAAAAATCCATCTGTTTTCCCACTGGAGAATTCCCCTCAAAGGGTATTAATCAGGGCTTTGGCTTATGTCAAAGGTTTTTCTTTTTGTAATTCTCGTAGTGTGGTTTTTGCTGATGTTCCAGAGGGCTCACACCTTAAATATGGGTGGTGCAGGTTTCTGATGAGGAACTGATGCCACTCAGGGAGATTTGGGCAAACCCAATCTTCCCTGGAGTCTTGGAGGAAAGAGGTGAATCAACAGGTGCCAGTGCAATATTCACTGTTACAGCCATGCAGTTTCTCACTGTTGTTCCTGACTACTTTTTGATTTAGTTCTGTTCTCTAAATAGTATTTCTAAAAAGGGAAGTATGAATCTAATGGAAATCAGCTATTCTTGGTTTAAAATACTCTCTGGCTATTATAAGAATAACCTGAGAAAGACAACTTCTTGCAAACAGAAAAGTCTGTCCAATTCAGCCCAAAAGAAAAGAAACTCCTGAACTTAGTAAGGAGGGGGGAAAAAAAAATCATGCTTACCAGCTGCTTTGAGTCCTGGTTGGCTTGCTGCAGTCTGTTTAGAGAGTGAAGTCTGGCTATTGCATCGCTATCCTGAGGGCACGGGGAGCTGTCAGCTCAGACACTGCAGTTCCCACTTGCTATTGCGCATGCTGACCTAAAACTTGGGTTTTCCCATTAATTTTTTCCTGGACATAAGTTTTGGAACAGATATATAATCCACTGGGATAGCTTGTGAAGATGGCCTTACAGGGAAAAGATGGCTTTGGGAATTGGACAGGAACTGGAAGAGCAGTGGTTTGCTGGAGAGCCTGTGTGAGAGCCTGCTCAGCCAGGGCTGTGCTTGTCCAGCCCAGGCTGCTGCTCTCTGCAAATTGGGAAATGCTTCAGTGGCTGGTGGAGAAAGTGTGTGCAGCTCTCAGCAATGCACACACGTGGGGCTTTCAGTGTGTTAGTAAATGAATTATTGTGGAATAAGTTTGGGCTTCTCCTTTTAACTGCAAGAACCATTCCTGGAGGCTGGAGGCTGCTGCCACACCAAAGAAGGGCAAAGCTGCTCAGGGGGAGGGCAGCACTGGGGGAAAGCTCCTTTTTAAGGCACCTAAGCATGTGCCAGCACTATTGTAAATGACTGGAGTAATTCCAGCCTGAGGATGGCTTCCCACCTATCAAGCTTTTTGGCTTTAGGTCAAAACCAAGTCTCTTTCTCCCTGCATCTTTCTCCTTCCCAAAGCAGAGGTGGACCTCAGCTAGCAGAGGCGTTCCTCTGCAGCTGCTCTGGGGCAGTTCAAAGTTAGCTAGGTGGAACCTTGGCAAACCCGAGTTCCCAAAATCATACCAGGAAAAAATTGTGTGATGTTGCAACTGGGCATGGGAAGCTGGTGTGCTTGTGAGAGGGGAAACTCATCTGAGTGAATGCCAGTATTGGCATGGCAGCATTCTGAATTGCTGAGTTGTTTTCAAGACCTGGCTATTGGGAAGGACTAAAAAGATGTATAAATGAACACATAAATAACTTTTTATATGTAGAGCTGGGAGTCAGCAAGAGTGAATTTTTAAGCCTGAGGAGAAGGTGCAGAAGGGAGGAGCCCCAGGACAACTGCATACTGCCTGCCTTGTTCTGGTCAAGCCCTTAGTCCCTTAGTCCAGCATTTAAGAATATTTGTAAGTTTTTTTGGATGATGGGTTTTCCATGCAATGTTGAGACTTAAAACAACCTCTCATGCAACCCCAGTAAAATACCACAGTAGTCTAGTTGGATCTGTTTTGTTATAAATGTGATTATCTAGGACCATGTGCATTTGTGTGCATGCAATACCAGTGTTTCTGTCGAAGTTTCCTGAGAGATGAAAGGAGGGGAATGACCTTGGAACTGAAATTGGACCTGCTTTTGCTATGGAGTGAGAGGTTTTCAGCTGCCCCTGCCCCAGGTGTGAGCAAGACAAGGCTGCTTCCCCTGTCAGCTTTTGACTTGAACCCCAAAAATGTATGACTGGGATATTTGTTAGGCTGCCAGGAGTTGAGGATTGGACCTGAGATGTTTAACAGGTACTGCTGCAATTACCTCATGGTCTTTCAATTCAGTTGTCAGGGAATACCACAGTGATACATTTTTCAGTGGTCCATCAAACATCTTCCCAAACATTATCCCTCCGTGCCACGAGAGAAGTGGAAGTTTATCTCTGGGGGTACAACCAGCTGATACAACCCATGGCACACTTGCTCGCAGTTATGCTGTGCTGCACACTTGGTTTGCAGGTTGGTGCTGGCTCCTGTTCCTGCTGCAGAGGGAGATCTTGTCCAATGCAGAAAGCCGCTTCTGGCTTTGTGATAGGAGCACAAATCAAATGCCTTTGGCTCTGCCTGGTGACAAGCAAAACCTGCCACCAAGTGTGGGCTGTCCTGGCAGTGCCCACAGCTGCAGTGCTCAGGGACAGCAGTCTGGATGGACTGGGGGGTGTTCTGGCACAGAGAAAGCTGCTGCTCACAAGTCCTGCAATGCTTTGTCTGCTTTGCTCTGTGGTCACCAGCCCTCCTGTGTGGGACCCGCTGCCAGTACCTAACCTGGCTACAGGCCTTGTGCTGAGCCTGGATGTTCCCTCTCTTGGACCTGATGCAAGCCAGCCAATATGAAAAACCCAAAACTGTCTCAATGGATTGTGGTTTGCAGTTTTCAGTAAGAATTAAATATAAGCACAAAGTTATATTTAGCCATCTATAAACAGGAATAAAATAGAGCAGAGGCTCATTATCAGCTGTGCTCTGTCAGATCCCTGTAGCTGCCCTGGTTGCAGGGAGGCTGGGACAGCAGCCTCAGCAGGAGGCTGGTGACAATCCAGGCCTGTTGGCAGGGTCTGTGCCATGGGGCTGGCCAGGAGCCCTCAGCTGCCCAGCACTGTCCTCTCCCAGCAAGATCAGACCAGCAGCACCGTGGAGCCCAGTCCATGGGAACCCTCGTCCCCTGGCTGGCCCTCCCTGAGACTGCTGTTCCTGTCCAGAGCTGGGGCTCCTCCGCTGGGACCTGCTGAGCCCCGTGCTCCCATTCACTGTCCCCCCGGGATGCCGGGTCATCCCCTTGGCTTCCCTCTAGTCCTGGATACAGCATGTCCCAGAAACAACACACATTCCCCACTTTGCTAAAAATGGCCCAAACTGTTGATGCTGTCTGGCAGGCGGCCTGGCAGGCTGCTCCCTGCTATTTCGGTGCTGTCTGGAGAGACCACGGCCTCTGTGCCAGGGTCCACAGTCTCCGTGCCAGGGGCACCGCGGGCAGCTTGCACGGAGCCCAGACAGACCCTGTGCCCCTTCCTGCCACTGCCTCATGGGCACCTGCACTGGGGCAAGACAGCAGCAAGCGCTGAGGGGCCAGCTCCGCAGAGAGAGCAGTAAAAGGGCCTGTGCTGCCATCCCCACAGCGCGATTCCCCGCGATCCAGGCATTTTCCTGCTCCCACACCCGTCCCTGCACAGCCTTGCACTTCCCCCTAGTGGCTAAGCGGTAATGGCGCTCTCCGAGCCCGGCCGAGGCTGTCAGCCTGCTCCTGCCTGCCCTGGGGCCTGCTCAGCCCTTCCCGGTGAAGCTGGCTCCTGCTGGGTGCACCGTGTGCCTTTCATGTCCCCAGCAGTGCCAGCAGGGAGGCACAAGGGCCATCGGCATGGCGTGTGGCACCGCCTTTCCTGTTACACCTCACGGGTTTGTTCCCATGAATTACGGGCCCTGATGTTCCCGCTGGGTTTTCCTCCATGAGCTGCAGAGACAGGCAGGTCTGGCAGCAGTGCCCAAGGCCGGGTGTGCAGCAGGGGACAGTGGCTTTGTGTGGCCGTGGGACAGCCCTGCTGGGCTGTGCAGGGTGGCTACTCCCTCGAGGCCGTGGCAGTGCGATGAGGGTGGGGGGACGAGAGGCCTCTGGGGCACAGTGGGGATGCTGAGCCAGCTTGGGTCCGGGGAGAAGGGGACACACCCCACTGATGGGCTGGGGGACCCTGGCCCTGGCTGAGGACACTGCCACCCTGTGTCTTTGCTCCAGGCCAGCTCCTGCGGGCGCTGGGGCTCCCGCTTCCCGGCCCATTTCACACGGACAAACGGGCTCCTTCCTTGCCTCTGACGGGCAGCTCGGACACAGCTCCTTGCCAGGCTTGAGCAACAGCGTGTTTCTCTGCTTGGCGATTGCAAATAAACTTCCCTGGCCCCAGGGGAGCCCCGCTTGGCTCCTAGCGAGGCCAGGGATCTTGGCACAGCAGGAGTTCTCATGCCGAAGGGACATTGAGACGTTTTGTCCAATGTAAGCAGAGCCCCGTAAATACCGCTCGGAGCTGCTTTTATTGATGTCACAGCTGTTCCCAGGGCGCTCCTTTCTGCACTGAGAGTTCAGGGCGCTGCTTTGGCCTCCCCGGGCTGGAAAACCAGGGGAGCCGGGGGGTTCTGCACGATGGCATCCAGCCCCGCTGAGGCAGGCACTGCTGCTCTCAGCACAGCCTGGGCTCGCCTGGAGCTGCCCCTGGGCCGGGAGGAGGCTGGGCAGGGACCGGGATGAGCTCAGGGCTGTGGCGTGCGGGTCACCCCTGCGAGCACCCCCCAGCTTCCACTCCCTGCAGGGATGGCATCTTTCACCAGGCACCTGAGAGCGCACCTCTGCCAGGCTGAGCTGTTAATGAGGCGCTTAATGAGGCTGTCCCTGGCCCGTTCAGATGAGCAGCTGAGCGCCGGCAGGGACAGCTGCTCCCCACGCGGCCCCGCAGCCTCAGCGGCACCGCAGCTTCACAGGGCCCAGGAATTATTTATTATGAGAGCGTCTCTGAGTCACTGAGGCGAGGAAAAGCGCATTTCCTCCGCACAGAGCTACCCGAGCCAGCCCCTCCGCTGCTTGGACAATAGATGGAGCTCACCGCCCTGGCTCAGCACGCCCGGCCCGGGCTGCCGGAGCGGGGATGCCCCCAAAGAGCTCGGGGGCAGCCCCAGGACCCTCCGGGGACAGCCAGGCCCTTCTCTCTGCCGGGGGGTGGGCAGTAGGGAGTGAGGGAGCCGTGACCCCAGCCAGCTGGAAACAGAATGGAAGAGGAGAATTGGGATTTGTCTGGGGCTTTGCAACATTTGTGCTGTTTGGTGGAGGTAACCCCAGCATAATTTCCATGGTCTTCCCAGTCTATATCACACTTCTGTCCTTTTTAAAGAGGTGTCTGCCCCCAGTCCCCTATTTTTCTTCACTTTTGGCTGCTGAGGGACAGAAATGGCTCCTTGTCACCCCTTCCCATCACCCCATCACTGGACACGTCTCCTCTTCCAGACTGCATACCTGCTACACTCAGTCTGGGGTGTCTCAGTGTTGCTGGGGTGTCTGCGGGGACTGCACAAGCCAGAAGAGTGTATTTGTTCTGGGTCTGATGGCAGAGGGAGCATGTGAATCCCCAAAACCCCAAGTGGTTTGGCAGAACCTGAGGTGGGGTTGGTGGCTCCATGCTGGGGCCCAGTGCAGGCAGCAAGGAGCCATGGCATGCTGGAACTCCTGGTCTGGGGTTTCAGGGTGTCCCCAGCCCTCCACACAGCAGCCAGCTGGGATTAGGACTCCTCACAGGGGGATTTTCATTTCCTCTCTTTGTTCCTTTCCCCCAGACATGGCACAGGGAGGGCACAGGGAGCAGGCAAGGGGACAGAGCACAGCCAGGGAGCAGGCAGGGACAGGGCACAGCCAGGGAGCAGGCAGGGACAGGGCACAGCCAGGGAGCAGGCAGGGGACAGACGGAGCACAGCCAGGGAGCAGGCCAGTCTCCCCATGTCTCCTTCTGCACAGCTCTCATCTGCTGTGTTTGGAAGCCCTGCCTGGTGCCAGCCCCGTGCCCTCCATGCCCTTGGTCACCCCAGCAGAGGGGTGGAAGTCAGGAGCCCACGGGGGACATGACTCCTTCCCGTCACACTTTGCTGTGCATTGTGCAAGGTCAGCAGAGCAGGTTTTGGCCATGAGGGTTTTTCCATTCACTGAGGTATTGATCCCCAGCCCCAGCCTGGTAACCTCTGCTGTGCATGAGCTGTCTCCCTGCCTTTTGCAGATGAGGGATGTGCCATGGGTGGCTTTGGCACTGGCCTGCTGGAGCCTGGGGCTCTTCTCCCAGGGCTGGACTCTCCTGGACTGGCATCCAGCTGCCAGTGAGTCCCTGTGTTCTCACAGCAGTCCCTGCCTGCCTTCCAGGGGGTCTGCTCAAATTCAACAACCTTTGAAAACATCAGTGAGGTGCTAAGGGATAACAGTTTGCTTGTTTCATCTAGAAAATCTATTAACTTAGTAATGAGGATGTGATTAATTAAAGGCATTAGGATTCTTACCTTGTCTATAAAGTGGAATATCATTGTTCAATCTCACCGATGCATGTTTTTATAGAAAAAAACTATAAATCTATTAAAAAATTATTTCCCTGTGTTTTTACTTTGGGCATAAATCATCCCAAAGTGGTCTTTGGGAAGTCACACATCTGTGGCACTTTTAATAGGGCATTTCTTTGTGCTTTCCAGGAGGCATTTGTGTTTACTGTAGGACTAATAAAGGCTTACAGTATCTTCAATTATTCATTTTTATAAGTGCTTGCTCTCCTGATTTGAGCAGTCAAAGCCACACTGTCACTGGTTTTAGCAGTAAATTGTGGGGCTTTTTCTGCAGTCAAATGACTTTGCATCCACTTTGCCTCTCTTCCATATGAAAAACAATGGTGGTTCACTCAGCCATCCCATTTTGTGTTTCTGGCTTTGGAAGGCACCTTTCTTTGGAAAGGCAGTCTGGCAGCTCGGGTGGCAGCTGGCTGACCCAGCAGCCTTGTGGCTGCAGCACCTTGCCTTGTGGCTGCCAGGGGTGTACGTGTGAGCTGGACAAGCAGATCTGGCAGCTGGGAGCAGACTGGGAGCCTCAACACCCTGTCCCAGCAGAAATGAGGAGCTGCAGGAACTCTGGAGGGCTGATAGGACACACTCAAGCTGTGGTGCTGCCTGTGGTAGGCTGTGGTCAGCAGCCTAGTGAGAGCTTGCTCCTTCATGCTTGCAGCTTGGCCTGGGCAGAGCTATGACCTGATGTTTTGAAAATCCTTTACAAACACACACAAAACTCATGCTGGTTTGTGCCAGTGCCCCTGAGCTGGAGCTCAGTCATGGCTGAGGCAAGGATCCTTTGTTCTGGGCACAGAGCAGCTGTGAGACCCTTTGTGTTGTTCACCTGGGCTGGAGGCAGCTTCCATGCTCACATGGCAGTCCTGGGGGACCTGGACACCAAATCCACAGGCAAACCTGAGCCCTCCTGCCATTGCACCCAGCCTCCTGCTCCTGCTGTGCCCTGGCTGTGCTCCCTGGCAGGATGGGTACCCTGCCTGTGAGCCTCGGGGTGCCCCGGTGTGCTGGGCTCAGATCCTGCCAGCTTGGCATTACAGGAGTCTCCTCCTGCAAAAGCTATAGAGCCAGACAGGCAGGTAGGAGTGAAAGTACTCCTATATAAAACACATTTTCTGGTACTCCTTTAGGGGTTTTTAATGTGATTCATATGTCCCTGCCTGGCCCATCACCCACAGCCAGGCACTCCCCTTCCTCCGGCTCCTCACTGCAGTGTTTTCTGTGGATTGGGTTCAACTAGATAATTTCATCTGCTTTGTATTTATAATCCCTATGAGGGTGGTGTCTTTAACAAAGGCTATTCCTTCTCATTGCTTTGGCAAAGCAAGCAGCAGCTCCCTGCTGTGTCTCTGCTCAGATGACACAGAGGTTCTCTGAATAGCAAAGAGAGAAAACAAAAAGAAACAGCTTAAATGCTTTCTTTTTCCAGGCAGCTGCGCATACCCACCTCATGATACCCATATCCACCTCATGGAAAATTCCCCCCAGTACTTTAGATTTTTCCTTTTCATGTGCCTGCATCCACAAGGCTCTGCCTGTGAAGCACACTGCTGGCTCGTAGATGGAGGTGGGGACATCAGAGAGAGTGTCTGGCAAGAGGAGAGGAGTGAGAAAGGGCCTTTTTTTCCCCACAGCCAAAGAGGAAAGAGTAAGGGAATTCAGAGAATCCAAATGAGGTATGATATAGGTATTCTTCATGAGAAGCACCCCAGACCTGCAGTCTGGGACTGCACTGGGCAAGTGGTTCAGCTAAAAAGTAATTTAATTCCTATAATGACACAAGCCATTCTTGTGCTTGATCAAGGGTGCAGACTGGAGGCAGAAATGGCATTGCATCATTTTCCCCCAGCAGGGCAGGGCACCGGTGCCCTCTGACCCCAGGCCCTTTTCATCCCACTGGCTCTCTCAGCAGCGAAACCCTTGGGCACACTTCTCACCAGTGTCTTTGGAGGGGGCTGCTGGTGGCATGTAGACTCTGAGACCTCACCTGCCCCATGTGGCTGAGCAGCTCTGATCTGCCTTCCCAAAATGCAGGTGTCACTTTGCCCCAGCCTGTGCCAGTGCCATCCCTGTCCCTGCTGGGCTTCTGGAGACATGTGCAGCAGAATCCAGCTCCTGAACCCCACTGCTTGTTTGTTTGTTGTGTCTTGGCTTTCTCTCTGCAAATATTTGTGTGCAGCTGAACCAGAAGTAATTGCTCCCAGCTCTGCCATGGGGGTTTGTGGTGAGCCTGTGAGTGCTGGTGTGTGTGTGCCAGAGATAATCTGGGTGCTTTTGTGCTCAGTGGCTCTGGCATCTCCCACTGCATCGCTTTTGTTTCTGGGTTCTGTTCGTCTCCCACTCTCGTCTCAGTGCATGGTGCCTTTCCTGATACCTCTGAAAATAACTGACTTCATGCCTTGGTCATTCTTATGTATTTCTGTATTTGTTTCTGGAAAGCAGCATCTCTGCGTGTGTCCCCCGGCGACTGCTGCTCACACAGCGTGTGTCTTTATGGTTCAATTAAAAACGTTATTACATTTCCCCAGCAGACCCTGCCACCATCCTGGCAAAGCATTTGCTACCTTGATAGCATTTTCCAGTTTGTGAGTGCGAGGTATTATACCAGCCCTTCCCTCTGGGACAGCACGCTGTGGCTGCACTGCAATGACTCCAAAATGCAGTGTTTCTGATGCTCTGAAATAGAGACAAAATGTAGCCCCAAGGATGCTGCCAAAACATTTCTCCAAGAATGAGACTACCTGATTTTTGAAGAGGAGTAAGTATAATTAAATTAACCACAAAGTTCCCTTCTTCTTCCAACAGACTTCCACTGCCTCACCTGGGACACAGCGTTCTCCTTGGCCATATATGTCCAAAGTTTTGGCTCTCCTGCTTCCCAGAGCAGCTTTGTCACCTGCAGGAAGGTTTCATACATGCTTAGCAAAAAGAAGCATTGGCCGTGTTGCATTGCCCAAAATAAATATTCTTCTGTCTCTGTCCTGATAACTTTACTCAGCTTCTCTCCATCACTTTGTTACTCTTATTTCTGACCCTGTTTGGCCAGTGGTTGCTTTTTCCTCACCTTCTGCACATTCAGTTTGTTATTTGCAGCCAGTCCTGAGCATGCCACAAACCTGGCAGCACAGGAATAATATTTTCCACTGCTAGTGTCAGAAGGCAGCATAAACCAACCTGCATGGCCAATGACAGGGCTATGGTGGAGACCTTCTGCATGGTGACATTTACTAGAGGTGGGTAAGGAAGCACTGGTGACAAGGGCTAGGAGAGGAGTGTGGGTGGCAGCCTGGCTCAGCTGCAGCTGCTCTCCACCTCTCAGCATGGCTGAGGCTGCAGGGTAGCAGCTCAGGTACAGAAAGGCTCCGTGCTGCTGCTCCTCCCTGGAGCTCAGCCCGGTGAGTCAGCGGCAGCACGGAAACCTCTGCTGCGCTCTGCTCCCAGCACAGCTCAGCTCCCTTCTCCCTCTTGGGGCTGTCAGTTCCTCTGCAGCCTCTCTTGCTGCTGGGGTGGGAACCTGCTTCCCCACAGCCTCCCCTCTCCTATTCGGGGATGCCAGAGAGCGAGCAGCTGCAGCAGAGACTGGGATGTTGCATTTCATGGCAAAACCTTCTCTTCCCAGTGAGTCTGGCTTTGAAGGTGGAGGCCTCTGGCTGAATCTTGCCACGGATGGGACTTTACCCACAGTCATCACTCAGTTACTCTGTTGTCTAAGAGGGTTGTCAAGATGCTGCTGTTGGCTTTTAAACCAGAAGCAGTCTTTCAGAAGCCTTGTGAAGTTTTGGTTGTGTTTTTCTATTGCTTATCAGCACATCAGTATATTGCTTATATTACCCTAAGGTTTATGGTGTCCCTCCTGCCTGTGGAAGGGCTGAGGCACAGGGTGCAGCCCAAATGTCTGTTTCCTAAAGCAGTGCCTTCCTAAGAGCACAGAGAGATCTTAGGGTGAGATGAGGTTGGTTGTTTTTACCCCTGGAGGAAATCAGCTGAAGCCTTCAATGTGGAAAAGCATCTGCTGCCTGCCTCACCACCAAATACAACCTCTCACACTAAGCATAGGGAAATGTCTGCTCTGCACACTTGTTAAGCTCTCAACACGGGCAAGCATTGTCATCCTTTGATTTTTCATAGAAAAGGAGCCAACTCTGTTGTCTCTCTCACATTTCTTTGAGATGATTATTTTAACGATTCCCTCAGGTTATATCTGCATCTTGCACACGTGGCAGCTCTGCTCAGAGGTGGGTCCTGCTCTGGCCTCTCTTTATTCCCACCATCTCCATGCCCCTTCTGACTGTCTCCTGCCTTTTTGCTTGGTGTGGAATTTGCAGGAAGCATTTCCCCAGAGCTCCTGTTTCTGCCCCCTTTGGCATGTTCCTGTGGTTTCCATGCTGGTGTGCTGGGATACTGCTCTGCTTTCCCAGGCAGCCACACAGCCCCACTCCTTCTTGTGCTGTGCACACTGCCCTTTTCCAGCTGTGGGTTTCTATATTTGAGGAGGAATATTCTGACAATCTCTTCTTTTAAATTTCTGAGCCCATTGTACCCTGAGTGAAGAATTCCCCTCACTTCCAGAAAAGAACATATAATTTGGTTGCTTTTGTGCTGTATATTAAAGCTTACAAGTTTCCTGCTCCTGGTGTTTCTCTTTAATCCAACATTGTTCAAAGTTTGATCTATTAATGCAGTATCTTTAAAATCTATGTGGCACACTACAGTAACCTGCTTACTCTTCTCCATTTAACTTTTGAGCAGACCTCCTACCTCTGATTTAGACATATTAAATTAAAAAATGTGGCTTTTATTCATTTTCCCTTTCAGGCTCCCTTTGCCTCCTTGAAAAGCTGAAGTTTTTGCTTGAATCTTTTTCAACTGTCACAAGTATTTTGGGGAGGCTGAGGTAGATTAGATTTTATAGCTACTCTCTTCCACATTCCATATCTGCTTTTCTCACCTGTTGCCATGTTTTGTGATTAAAACCTCACCTTTTGCCCCCTGCAGCATTGTGGTCTCTAGGAAGGACTTTTCAGTGTGATTTGGACAAGTCACTAATATAATGTAGGCAAAGATTTCTCTCAGTTTGAAAGGGAAAGTTGTAGGGAAAGGTTTCTTTCCATTTGCAGCTGCTGAAGTAACAGCTGCTCTAAACCCAAACCCCCTTTCAGCTGGAGCCTCTGCCATTTGCAATGCCAGCCCTTTTCAGATGGGGCTGCAAAGCTCAGCCTCCTCCTGCAGCTCTGTGCCCAGGGATGTGCTGAGCCTGGCCCTGCCCCTGGGGGTGAATATTCACATGTGACAGAGGGCTTCAGGTGGCCTCTGCCAGCACACTCAAAGCAGCCGGGGAGAAGGAAGCTTCACTGCTCCTCTGAGGAAGATGCTGCTCCCTCCTCCCAGCCAGACACATGAAGGGGGCTCTGGTGCTCATCCTTCTGCTGAATGGCAAAGGCTGGTGGCCACGTATCTTCCCCTTGGGGACATTTGGCTTCACCAGCCCTGCAGTAAATCAGGGCCAAATCTGCTGCCAGAGGTCAGTGGGGGGTGCACCCTGCCACCGTGGAAACAGGAAATGGTAAGAGGCAAAAGATTTTTTTAGAGCTCAGCTGGCTATTGAGAAAGTGAAGAGTTATTTGTTGTTCTTATCTAACAGTGAGACTTTGCTTCCTGTGTTATTGTAGGTAATGCAGGAGTCATCTTCCTTTGTGAACCTCATTTATGTAAGATCTTTTCTCAGTTCTCAGCTTCCCCTTCACACTCCATTGTGTAAAAGGTTTTCCAGTCACATCTGACTCTGAAGTTGTATTTGAAAAGAAGAGATGCCAGAGATGTGGGCTGGGTGGGGCAAGGATAAACCCCATTTAGAGCTGTGGGGTTTGGGGATTTGCAGTCGGTGCCTTGTCTGTGCACAAACAGATGGAAGGATGAAGCTCCAGAAGAAGCAGAGAGCACAGTGCCTATGAAGAGTCTCATGGGCATTGATGGGCACGTGGACGGGCAGAGCCTGGGCTGGGGCAGCACATCTCAGGGTGCTGGCATCCAGGGAGTGGGTGGTGTGCACCCTGAAGGACAGGTACTGCACTGCAATGGGTCTGCTGCCTTTGCAGGTGAAAGGACACCCTGAAGGATATCCTTGGAGCCTGGAGTAACCAGGCTTGGTCTGAGCTTGTATTTCATTCAGTGTGAAGAAACATCTATTTGATAATCTTCTCTGGCATGGGGAAATTCTAAGCAAATAGATTTGGTGACACTTAGAATTCTTAGAAGAAGTGATAAAGGGTGCAGGAGAGGGGAGGGCTGTGTCCCCTGTGTACTGAGCTGGGCAGGCTGCAAGGGCAGATGCTCTGCACCCTTCTTTAATTAGACAGTTAATCACAGCACTACCTTTGGAGGGCAAGCCTTGTCCCTGGGGGCCCTGTGCTCCTGCAGACATCCTGGGAGGATTGGAAGGGAGCCTTCATTCACTGAGCACTGCAAGTGTTCTGACATTTCCTGCAGCACATGGATCCACATCATTGCTTGCCTCCCTCCACCTTGTGAACTCAGCAGCCACCTGCGTGGCAGGAGATAAATCATCCTTGGAATGGCAGCCCCCAGATCAGGGTGGATTGCTGAGCAGATCTTGAAGGCCCCACAGCCATGGGGGTGAGGGCTGACACGAAATCCGTGCCATCCTTCCCCTGCCTTGGGGCTGTCTCTACACAAGTCCTTGGGGAAGGCTGTGCTGCCTTTGCTCGCACGAGCAGGAGGAGTGGACTTGGCCTGAAGCTTGTGTGCCTCCTCGTGTGCTGTACACTGTGGAAACAAAGGAGAGCAGGAGCTCGGAGGATGCTGAGCTCCTGAGCTGGCCATGAGTGCTGGCCATGAGGGCTCACAGCACTGCCTGGGCCTGGGGAGTCACTGCTTCCCACAGCGAGGGCCTGGCTGTGCCATTGGCAGAACTATGACAGGGATTCTGCCCATGCCTGCCAAAGATGGGAACGGGACTTCCTGAGGCTGAGAGAGGCTAAGAGGAAGCAGGGAAGCCAGTCTGGCAGGGAAAGCATGGGCAAGAGGCTGCATGGGGCAGGGGAGGCATTGCTGAGGAGCCCGCAGCTCCAGAAAGCCATGATCACAGCCAGGCAGGCATAAAAATAACATGTGGAAGGGTTATGTGGCATGGAGACAGGATCAAGTCACGAGAGTTCAGAATCTAATGGGAGCAAAACCACTCAGGTGTTGGAGATATGAGAAAGGCACCTTGCAAGACAGTGTGGGCATGGGGGCTGAAGTGTTTCTCATTAGAAGTGGGAAATATGGGAAAAGAAAGAGGAGAAGGCTGCTGTAATACCTGTAGGAACAAGGTGCTAAATGCATGAAAGACAAAATCATTGTGTCATTAAAAATAAAATATATCAGGAAAGCATGAGCCAAGCAGGCAACACTTCAAAGTTGTGAAAGAAAATAGTTACAACTGTGAAAAAATATGATCCTACACACCCAAATGATGGTAGAGGAGTAGGGTTATTGTTGGCACTATAAAAAATCAAAGTAGCTGGGGTCAGTCTTGCAGAAAGCAGTGAGTGAGACAGAGACTGTTTTAAGAACAGGCTGAAGTTCTTCTGATACACCATTTGTGCTTCAGCAGCTGGAAAGGGAAACAGGGTAGGAACTGAGCAGGGAATGGAAAATGCTTACCATTTTCCTCAACTTTAGGAAGTTCCCTCTTAATTTTGTGAGGAGGGAAAGCAGTGAAATTACAGTGAAAGCAGCAGCAATCACCCAGACGTGTGCAGGGTGGGAGATTTCTGTATTCCTCATCAGCCTGGGAAGGAGGTGACAGTTTTAAGTCAGTGCCAAGAGAAGACTGGGATGGTTTTTTTTATTTTCCACACTGCATTTAAACCTCCTGCATCAGTCCATCTCTGCTCTGTCTGAGGAGGTGCATCCATTCTGTGTGACAGCTGCAGGGGGGCACACAGGGCACATCCTCACCCTGCCACGGGTCTGGCAGAGCTGAGCTGGCAGAGTGAGGGGACAGGAGCAGAGAGGTGGTGCTTCCAGGCCAGGAGTGCTTTGCAGGCAGCTGTGCTGTGCAGCTGGGGCACCCAGGGTGCGCTCTGAGCACAACCCTCCGTGCCCAGGGACAGTCAGGGCTGTGGGCTGGAGACCTCTCTGTATCAGGCCCTTTGAACAGGTGCCCACTAAGGCAGGAAGGTTGTACCTGAGCTCCTTGAGTATTCTGAGAGGTGTTAAGGTGGTTCTGTGTGGATGCTTGGGAGGTACCCCCACATCCTCACTTAAACACTGCTAAAGCAAACCGGAGCAAATGGCACAGGGTGGCCTTAGGAGGAAGGAATGCTGCCTCTCAAAGGCTTTGCTTGTGACTGTAGTCTTGCAGTTAAATAGAGCAGTCAGTGTAAATCACTGCCTGAAATTCCTGCACATGCCTTATCAACCGGTGACATCTTTGTTTGCCCTGACTCCTTATTTATCTGAAATCTCAAGGTCAGAGGAGAATCCTGCACGTTTTCCTTCAGCAGTATAAAATCACTCCTCTCCTGCCTCAGCTGCATGCTTCCCAGTGAGCTATAGGTCCCCAGGGTAATTCTGGTGCATTCTGGGGTACCATGCTGTACCCTAAGTGCTCTGGTGCTAGTGGGCACCCTGCAGGGCAGGGTTTGCCATCAGCAGCGTTCCCCCTGCAGCCAGAGCTCTCCTCTGAGCCTTGAATCCTGTACCAGCACAGGGAGCAGTCCTTCCTGGTGCCCTGAAGCACAAAGGATGTGGCAGCACTGGGGCACAGCCTGGCCAGCAGAGCCTGCACTTTGCAGGACAGTGGGAAGAGGGAAGGGTTTTTTGGATCCTGGCCCACAGGTGTAACAACCTAGAGTTCAAATATTTTATTTTGGTTACTTTGATGCCTAGAGAGGCTGCCTGTAACAAAGGCTAGACAGTGTTAAAGGAATCAAGGAGGGATTTATTAAAAGGCCTTCAAAGGATACCCCGTGGGCAGTACAAGAGCCTGGCCAAGGCTACACCCAGATGGAGCCCGGGTCACAAGTTTTCACACTTTTATGTTTTGGATCATTTCCATATTGGGGTAAATTGTCCAATTCCAGCTCCAGGTTATGCAGTCCCATCCTCCCAGTTTGCTCTCCTCAATTCCCTGTTGTTTGCACTTTTGGGCCCAAAGCTGTGACAGTGTCCTTGGTTCTGGGGCTGGAAAAGGATTGTTTTATCTGACTGAGCAGTGAGGAGAACTTGCCAATACTTTAGATGAAGTTCAGAGTTATATAGTAAAGCAGTACAGAGTCTGGAAAACATGAAAGCTCAAACTTAAGGCATCAACTTTGACAAGTTGCACTGCTGAAGTTTCACAAGGAAGTGCTGGCTCTGTCCTGCACCATGTGCACGGCATGAGTGGAGCCACACGTCCTACAACAGGGCTAAAAATCTATCTGGATATGCTGCTTTTTATTTTGTTTTTTCACATTGTGAAAAACAGAGTTCACTCCTTAGAATTTTTAGAAGTTTAATAATAGGATAAAAAAGGACAATATTTCTAGTACTGGGGTGCTTTTGACAAAGGGCCAAAGAGCACAGCAAAAAACTTAAAATTGTGTTCTCTATGTACAGTTACATTGCTGGAGTGACATGCATATTCATTAGCTTATACATTATTTAAGCATTCCTGAGAGCTTTTGATGTTGCTACGACTCCTTATGTTTAGGTTTCCCATCCTGACTCATCTGTATGACATCCTGAGATCAAGTCAATATATTTTATTCCTTCCTGTGATTTCATCCCCATTGTTTCACACTTTTATGATAAGAAGAGGTAATGAGCTCTTCTCTGACTCTTCTCTGGTGCTCTGTCTTGTGTCACTGTTATCACCTGGAGAGGTCAGTCCATGGCTGGCTTTACACTGTTCTCTTGGTTACACAAAAGCCTTTTCACACCTTATGTTTTGCTCAGGTCTATAGTACAATTCATTCATCACAACACTATGTCTATAAGTGATACATAGATATCATATTCATTACACTACTATTTCTATGAGCAACACGGGGCTTACTTAAGATTATGGATTATGTTATACTAACAAGCAGCTAAAAAAAGTTATCATTTGTATAATATCTAAATAGGTTGCATTTACGGGGTTACCAGACAAAGGAAGGAATGATTAATCTGACTCCATGTTCTTAGAAGGCTAATTTATTATTTTATTATCTATATTATGTTAAAGAATACTCCACCAAACTATACTAAAGAATCCAGAAAGGATACTTATAGAAGGCTAAAAGATACTGATGAATCTCGTGACTCTCTCCAGAGTCTGACACAGCTTGGCCCCAACTGGCCATTAAGTCAAAACAACTCACATGAAACCAATGAAACAACCACCTGTTGGTAAACAATCTCCAAACACATTCCAAAGCAGCAAAACACAGGAGAAGCAAATGAGATAATATAGTTTTCATTTTCCCTGAGGCTTCTCAACTTCCCAGGAGAAAAATCCTGGGCAAAGGGATTTTTCCAGAAAATATGACTACTACATAAATACTTATGATCAATAGCAGCATGCAAAAGCTAACACATAAATTTGAAATATTATCTAGTCATTTTTAACAACCTTCTCTCTCCCATTTATTGTTTTTAATGAGAAACCAGAAGTCACCTATACTAGTGCTGCTGGGTGAGTCCACCAGAAGCATGGTGAAGGACAGCAATTTCTCTAAAACAAACATGCATGCTGTGAATTTTAAAGACAGAAAACTTTAATTATCCTTGTCATACAAGTGACAGTGGCCATGGAGAGGTCTGACACACAAGACTCGTGGTGGCCAGGCACTGGGGCAGTGACAGACTTTTCCCCTGAGAATAGTTTGGAAATCATCCCCCAAAAAGAGGATGACCCCAGAGAGTGAGAGACCAGAGCCTGTGGAAGCCCTTCACTTAAGTGCAAAGTCAGGCAGATTTGGGTTGACTTTGCAGAGAAGCAATAATACCTTGATATTAAGTTATAGTAATCGACTAGCTTTCCTGACAACCAACCTCCATGGTGTGCTTCTAGTAGAAGAAATTCTAGATATTTTATTAAATCATGAAGCTGTGGGGCTCATGGTGAGCATGGTCCCAGTCCCCAGTTTGTCACATCAGGGCTGATATGGAGTAAATTTTGCTGTGATGCTACCAGTGCAGCCAAGCTTCACACGCATTGTCATTCCTGGAAAGTGCTTTTTCAGGCACTGCTGAAGTAGGTGCTGTGTGAGCTCTTTTTAGCCCTATTTTGGACACGATTTAAAAAGTCAGCACACCAGATAGCTGCATCCTGTTGGATACCTTGCCTCCCCTATTGTCTTTTCTCAAACAAGGATTCAAAGCATGGGCACAGGACATGCTGTAATCAGCATTTACGGCACCCTTACAATAACTTCCTCTTGAGGAAACCAACATCAAGACTGAACATGAAATAATTTTATTTGTTGATCTTAAAATTCCCTGAATAGCAGGCTCCAGAATTTTGAGGAAGTACACTTGAATTTCCAATGAACTGTCACAAAATGAGAAACCAAATACCTCTTACTACTCCAGACAATTCTCTGAAAATCTTAAAAGTGCAGAATCTGCACATTGCTTTGTTAGGCAACATCTTGCTGGGATTGTGGGGTGGAGCTTCTTGCCCACAGGAGTGTGGATCAACAGGGTAAGGGCTTTAAAATCTGTCCCTGAACTTCCACATTTGTGACTTGAAAGCACAGTTATTTATTTTGCATACCTCAGGATGATGAATTCAGCATCTGAAGGTGTAGAGTGTATTAAGGATGCAGGTACATATATGATAATAAAACTATACCCAGGAAAACCAAGAGGAAATTGCAAACTTTTAATGTGAGTGACACATGGCAAAAATATCCTGCTGCCTCCTTGCTAGGGGTGGTGGAAAGCCTTACCCTTGCCAGCACAGGGCTGCTCAACATCAGGTAGCTGATTACTGCAGGAAGAAATGTTACACTTCCATCAGTTCAAAGCACAGTTCTGATTTACAGGAAAGAAGGGGTAATGCAGAATTCGTAGAAGCAGGCAGGAATGGTGTGTATTTGGACATGAGCTGGCTTATCACGAGTTCACTAAAAGGGAAGGTAAACAATAATTTCTCAAATTTTGCCTAACATGTGCTTTAGTTCCAGCCCTGCTGTAGTGAGTCAGGCAGCTCCCTGTAGTGAGTCAGCAGCCTGTGCAAGGTCCCCATCCCTGTCCCTTTGCCAGGGCCAGGCAGGAGCTGGGAGAAGTGACACCCTCTGGTGAGCACGGCCCAAAATCTCTGGCCCAACCCAAAGCACTCCCTGCACACGCTGGGATCACAGGGTGGGTACTAAAACATGGCCTGAGGGCACTGCAAATGGGGGCTTCTGCTGAGGCTGCCTTTCTCTGTTCAGTGTGTGCTGAGTTTTGATGCATCTTTAGAGGTTTCTTTGACTTACTGGGCTGAGTTCAGCTCAGATAAACTCCTAATTCTGCAGCTCCACACAAACATACAATAGATAGGGTCTGAAACAGGGAGTCTGGACACGCTGTTTCTTAATTCTAGCCTGGGCTGGAACATCTCTGAAGGAGAGGTTGCATCTGTCCAGGATTCTGAGGAGTTGGAGGTCCTGATGAGAACTAATTTAAAATGTTTTCTTGAATTTATTTTTCCAGTCAACTAACCTTTTGCTGGATGTTTTGGGTGGAGGTTTTTTTTCCCTAACAAATGTAAGAAAAATATTTTTATTAAATTCCATCAATAAAAGCATTTTGAATTGAGTGGTTTTCATGTTGGAGCTTCTGGTTTTCATTAAAATGTTCTGTTACCACTAATGGCAGGTGCAGACCAGAGTGGCTGAATTTTTTTTCAGGGTCTGACTCTGGACTGCCTTGTAATGAAATGTTTTTTTGTGCACAGTCTAATTACTATAGACTGACAATCATACAGGGTGACTCAGCCAGCCCCAGACCAAGCTCATTGGATTTTTGAGCCATGTGGACTGTTTGCATTTCGCAGGGGACAAAATTATAATATTCCTGTAAAAGCAACTTCTGGCTCAGAATATTCCTCTGGACAACAAAAGAAAGACCCTGCCCAACTTCAGGGCACTGTGACCTGTGATGGTTTACAGTAGAGAGAGGAGAGGGAGGAGAGAACAGGGGTTTGGTGTGTTACTATTTCAGGACTGTGCAGTTCACATTCATGGGGAGGGCAGTTGCCTCCCCAGTGACTCCTTTCCCCACCCCTACACCCCCCAAAAAATTAAAATAAAAGTGCCAAAACACAAACCCAAACACTTCTGAGACCCCAGAGAGTGAGAGACCAGAGCCTGTGGAAGCCCTTCACTTAAGTGCAAAGTCAGGCAGATTTGGGCTGACTTTGCAGAGAAGCAAGCTGCCACTCTCAGAGCTGGGCAAGGGAGATAATCCAGAGCTATCTAAAGTCTGGATTACCACAAAGTAAGCAAAATTTTGGGACTGTCTTCAACCAAAGTCTGAGTGGGGACAGCTGATGGTCGTGTCTTGGCTGTGACAGCTGCACTCTGCATCTGCAGAGGGAAGGGCAGCTCTTCTGCAGGCAGGAAATCTTTCAAGTATGGGCACCGGCCTCTGCTGACCCCCAGGAATGAACACTGACCATGGACTGGCTGCAGTCAACTGCACTCTTCCTGCCAGCCTGAAAAAACAAACATCCAGGAGAAAGAAACGAGACTCTGCACAAGGGCTCCTCTTGCCCAAGAGCCTGGGCTGGGGAACTCTGTTCTTGTGCAAGGAAATTTCTCTTGCTCATCTCTTGACCTCCCAGACTGTTGGCTGAGCTCCAAGGAAGACATCCTCCTCTTCTTCCAGAGCACTGCTGGGGCTGCAGCAGCCTGACTTCCAGGAAACGAGCTACTGAAAAATTCCCAGTGCTCCCCGTCCCCTTCTGCCTGTAACAGCTTCACCTGGGAAATCCCAGCTGCCTCCTGCTGCTGCCTCAGGAGGTCATGGCTCGTAGGGTAGGTGACACTGGACTTTCTTCCACAATTAGGACATCGCCTTAGATGTTCAGGCAGGAATTTAAAGTTACACGCTGAACTTAACCAGTCTACAGATTGGTCTTTGGAGGATGGCAGGTTCTGTGGCAATATGTGGTGGGTTCAGTGCTGGCCAATCACCAGTGCACCGATCACTAGGATGTACTCACCCGTTTCTTGCTTTGAGATAGGACCAGGAGACAGGCAAAGCAGGCTCAAAACTTTAAAAGGGTATAAAGATAAGTTTATTAACACTAACTAAAAGAAAGAGTAATAAGAATCAGAACAAAACCTTCAGGACACTTCTCCTCCTCTTACAACCTTTTCTTTCCCAATGACAATGTAAAGAAACAAAACCTAAAATTTCAGTCAGTTTACCATCTCTAGAAGAGTCTTCAGTTCACTTAAGGACAGGAGTTCCTCTTGTTAATGTTATGGGGACTTCTCCACAAGAAACAGTTCTCTTGTGGCTCTCTTCACAAATAGCAGCGTCCTGGGGAAATCTGCAATTGTGAAATCCCTCCCATTTTCCACAAGCTTTTCCCACAGCTGGGTTTATGGGCCATGTCAACTTATGGGGTAGTGTTTTAAAGATGAACTGTTCAAAGACAAAGGTTCTCATTATCTATCTCTAAAATCATCTTCATCTCTGGGAACAGAGGTCTTCTCCTTCTCTCCCTGGGGGCACAGGGTCTTTGTCACTCTTCTTTCTCTCTGCTCAAACTTCCCATAGATCACAACTACTTTATCACCTGCTTACTTTGGCATGGAGACATTTGCTTGATACCAATTTGAAGCCATCATCTCTCCAGGTGTTACAGGGAAACAGAGTTTGATGTATCAATTACATCTTTCTCCATAGCTTTACAAGAGGATTTCAGCCCCAAGATCAAGGCATCTCCTCATCCCTTCCATCTGGGACTTGACTCTTTCTTCACTAACTTCAATGTCTTCATGTTGCTCCTCTACATTTTTTGCATTTTTGTTCCTTCTCTCACCCGAGGGAGGATGGAAGCACTGAAGGAGTTAACATCTCACCTGGGGCCTGCAGATGGTCACCTGTTACCGCCTGGGCTCGGGGCTTGTGGCCGGAGCTGCGCCGGGGCCGATGGCATCTCCTCTGCCCTGCCCAGTGGTTGTGGGTGAACCCCAATGGTGGTGGAATCTTGGCCGAGCCAGCCCAGCCCGCGCCCGTTCTTGGGGCCCGGCGGACCCAGCTGGGCCCCGGGCTGGCGGCAGGGCAAGGTTGAACAGCAAAAGGATGTCAGAGATGGCAGCCGTGGCCCGGCCCCACGGCTCTCCCCTCTGAACAGCAGTAACATGTCAGAGATGGCAGCCATGGCCCATGGCTCTCCCCTCTGAGCAGCAATGGGATGCCAGAGATGGCAGCCATGGCCCGTGGCTCTCCCCTCTGAGCAGCAATGGGATGCCAGAGATGGCAGCCATGGCCCGGCCCCGTGGCTCTCCCCTCTGAGCAGCAGTAACATGTCAGAGATGGCAGCCGTGGCCCGGCCCGCGGCTCTCCCCTCTCCCTGCCCAGCCTGAGGCCGGTCCATGGCCCGGCCAAGACAGGGCCAGGCCAGCCGTGCTACCTGGTTGCCGGCCCAAAGGGAAACAAGAAGTTCTTGTGTTTCTTATGTCTTTAACACGTGTTTTCCACAGAGGCGTGTACAGCTTTCCAGTGGCTGGAATCATTGTATCACTTCTGTAAATGATTCCCATGCAAAACCACCACACAACAGCAAGAGCCTCAAGCTCACCCGCTGATGTTGTGTAACCTCCATGATCTGCAGAAAAGGATTTCCTTATTTTCTTTGTAGGAAGGCTAACATGCTGCCCCCCTTTTCTTTTTTATTAACCGTGATCAAGATAATGTGCCCGCGTGAGGGGAAAAACCTCACTCGTAATCTGATTCTGCTAAGCTTAAAAGTATATGAGTTCCTTTCTTGCCTAAGTAACTCTGTGCCATTTTCTTCCCCACTTCATATTCTCAAAGAGCTGAAGACATCAGCGATGTACATAATCATGGATGTTGGTTGCAGGAATCATTCTAGGTCTTCATTGTTGAGACTTCAATCTTCTCTACCATGTGAAGAAAACAAAGAAAATTCTACCTGCAGTTTATTTTTAGCTTGGCTGGAACATAACAGCAAAGGGAGTGGTGTGATTTTTCTCATTGGCATGTTGCTGTGCATCATGATCTGGCTTCAGAGCAACCTCCTCCAGTGCCAGTGTGGGAGGAGGTGGGAGGTGAGTGGGGCTGGGTTACCTGTGTCTGTGCGTTTGGTGTTCTGCCCCACTGCTGTAAAATAATAATCACAGCCCTGGGAGGTTATAAAACAGCATACATGGGGTTGTGCTGTGCCCAGAGGCACAGCACAGTGGAGCAATGTGGTCAGTCCCCGTGACCAAAAACCACATCTGAGAAAGCCCCAGCTGCTGTGACCTGCCACACTAGGTTTCACTCATTCTCAAATATTCCAACACCCTGCCAGGCCTTGGACTGTGCAAAGAATCCAGCCCCCTGCCAGGGCCTGGTAAATGCAGTGCCTGGGCAGAGTAAAGAGTGACTGCTGTGATTAATGTGTGCTGTGTACTTAACCTCACACCTTTCCCCCCTGCCCTGACCCTGCTGCTGTGCACAGAGGCAAACCTGGGCTGTGCTGACAGGGAGCTGAGCACAAAGGCATCCCTGGTGAGCCACATCCCAGCTCGGGGTCTGGCCCCCTCTCCCTCCTCTGACAGATGAAGGCATGATGAGCTGCTGTGCCGTGCAAAACTCTGTGCTTGTGCTGGTAGAATTGGAGAGGAAATCGTGGCCCACAGGCTGCTGGGATTTGTGGTGACCCGTTCATTTGCAGGCAGGATTCTAGCTCAGAGTGAGATATTGCTTTCTTCCATGGGAGGCAACTCAGTGACACAGAATTTTCCAGCCAAAAAGATGGGATCTGCCTGTTTTAGCTTGGGCTGTGTGTAGACTTGCATCTGTAACGTCTGCAACTGAGATCTGAGACAATTGAACCTTCCTAATTGTTGCTCTGTGTGTGTATACACTGTGTGTGTGCCAGCATGGATTATACATCCTCCCTTCCCTTGCTCCTGCTGCCTGGGGTGCGCTGTTTCTGCCACAGTTAAATGTGTCATAATTTTATTGAATAGCAACGTCCCAACTGAAGAGAGAAATACAACACAGGCATAATGAATCATGGGCTCTGTGGACTTGCTCAGCCCCAGGAGGCTGGAGCAGGCCAAGGGATGAAACACCGTGGGCTAGCTCTTGTTTTCTTCACTTTTGCCTGCAAAGTGCACCCATGGGAATTCAGAAAACAATACTCATCCTGCCTGAGCAAGAATCCAAGGATCCTAAATGAGCCAGGAGGAAAAGCATGTGCAGGAGGCAAGAGGGCCAAGTGGCATAGTGCTCCTGTCTGCACAACATCCCTCTCTGAGGAGGGGTCTGGCTGCTGCTGCAGCCTGGGGAGCCTGGCCAGGGGCTGGAGGGCACTGATCTTACCAAAAGATCTTTGGTCAGGCTGAACACGAGCCTCTAATGACACTCCCACTATGAGAAGAATAAATGAAATGAAGAATACAACCAGAAAGGAACTTGTGCACACCATGCAAGCCTTTTCCTCTGCTCAGAGCAGGGCAGGCTCCAGGACAGATGTCAAAAGATAAAGCCTGACTAGGGAAGGACCAGAGATGGGCAGCAAGGAAGAGTGGAGGACTTGGAAACATGACCTGTGAGGGCAGGAGGAATGAAGTGGCATTGGTTAATCCAGAGGAAGGAGGACTGGGGAGAGGAGTTAAGCCTTTAAGTGTATGAAAGACTACCACAGAGTAAGGCAGCAAATGGTCTCCCACTGGGGATAGGGGAAAATTACAATAATATTTTGGAAAAGACATTGAGAGAAACTTTCCAACTGTAGGATAAATAAGGACTGGAAAATATACAGGTTGGCATATCTCCACCAGCAGATGTTTTTAAGACCAGGTTAGACAAACCTCTGTCAAGAATGCATGTTTTGGCAGCAAGGAAGGACAATGTGGGGTGTTAAGATTAATTTCAATATTTTTTCTTAGCTGATTTCCCTGTGCAGAAGCCAGAAGCTTCTGGAGAAAATTTCTGCCATTGCACAGGGTGAAGGTATTCGTGCACATCCCAAACATGGTGGGACTTCTCTGCAACTGCTGTGCCCAGCATGTGTGGTTTCCCTGCAGTTCAAGGACAGTCAGGTCAGGCAATCAGGGAGGTGGCAACTTCTTATCATAAAGCTATTAGAGCTTTAAACAAAGAGCTAAGAAATTGAAGATGCAGCAAAATACTTTTTCGTGTAAAAGCCACACAAACCCACCTTTACGGGCCTCTCAGTAAAGGAAGGAGTCTTTGAGGAAGATTCCATTTAAAAGCCCCATAAAAGCATTATCTATTGTTCTCGACCTTCTAATATTAGCAGGCCCAGAGCATAAATGTTAATCACTTCATTGAGCAGCGGAGTGCTGCTCTGTGATATTTCTAGCACAGGTAAGTGTGCCCCTTCTCTACTGATTCAGTCATGACTGGAAGTCACACACACAGCCCAGAAAATCAGTAGTGCTGGGACACAGCAGGAGCAGCTGCCAGTGCTGGGGGTGGTACAGGAACCCCTGAGCTGGCCTGGGATGTGGCTGGGATGGGACAAGAGCATGCTTGGACAAGAGCCACCTTTATATGCTGTCCTTCTTCTGACTCTGCCTGTCTCTTTAGAGTGACAAATCAAGAGGGGTGACTATGACTCCCAGCACTTTTCCCTGAACTGCTCATTCTGCAGCGTAGGAAAAAATGACTTGGATGAAGATGCTGATGCCAGCTTTGTTCTCCAGTAAGAAGCTCTGCTGGAAGGTAGGAGTCATGAGCCTGAAAAAGCCAGCACAGCTCAGCACAGCCCTCTGGAATTTGGATGCTCTCCCTCACTCCCTCTGTGGTCTCCAGCTGCTGCTTGCCTGGGGGCATGGCAAGGTGAGTGGGTGAGGTTCACCCCCAGAGGCTCCTGGGCTCCAGTACACTGCTTCAGGTTATCTGTCGATTTTGTAAGAGTTTCCAAAGGTAGGGGAAGGGTTGTCTCCACCATGGGTGGTCCCTCTGCAGGTACCTTCATGGTCTGAAACCTCATTACAGCAAGAAGGGAGGGAGTGAGAAGAGTGTGTGTGTGTCTGCGTCTGTGTGTCTGTGTGTTGGGGAAGTGTTACAGTGGTTTGGGGATTTCTGCACTATCCAGGCAGGAGAAATTGTTAAATTGTGCTTCTTTCTGCAAGCAGCACAGCACCAGGGGAATCTGAGATGGAGTCAAGGAACAGTGAGAAGGGGACTTCTGCGAGAGGGGAGTGGGTAGAGGGAAGAGGCAGAAAGCAAGCCATGTGTGTTCCTGACCTGAAGGGGGGAGCAGGGGGCTTTTGTGCAGCTCTTTGCACTGACAGCAGGTACCTACCTCCACATGGTTTAAGTACAAAAGAACTGAGAAGATGCTGAGTGAAGGATCTCACCAGGCTAAGACCTTTCTGAGCAAACATCCACATAAACATACCCCAATTAGTGGTAAGTGTGGGCTGGCCAGCTGCCCATCTCACTTATGTCCCTACTCAAGAGAGCCACAGGAACTCATCTGCCTTCGGGTTCAGCACATATGTAAGGCTTAACTAGCTTTTAAAGGCCAGGAAGAGCCCTAAACCACTTTGCCTGTCCAGGAAAGCGTCTGCCTGCTGTGAACCCCCAGCTTCAGAGCTCAGGCTGCCAGAGCAGCACTCTCAGCCAAGGGCTCTGAAGGGCACAGGGTGTGTAAACCCACCCAAGACCCGAGTCCTGCACCTTGTCCAGGCAAGCAGGCTCTGCCTCCCTGATTCTCCCGGGCAGTGCATCAAACTGCTTGCAGGGAACATCCCATCCAGCCCCTCTGCAGCCAGGGACAAGCACCAGGAGACATGAAAGCCACAATTCTCCCCTGTCAGCTCTCCCTCCAGCACCTGGCTCAGACTGGTACTAGCCGTAATGGGAGTACCTGGGGGGTGCACGGAGTAGCAATGTGAACCTGAATGCTGCAACAGCTCTGGGGGCTATTTGTTTTCTGTGGGTTTATTTTGTAACACTTTATGTATCCTTGCAGGTGTTTCATGCTCTCAGATGTTGGAAAGCCCTTGGGAAGACCTTGCTCTGTCCAGTCAGAGCAGAGAGGTACATGGTGCAAGGGAACATCATCTGCAGCTAAGGTGGGAGTAATGCACAGTGAAATGCTGATTTTGGACACAAACTTGTAGGATATAACCCCACACCAGATGCTGACTTCTTTCAAGATAGAAAAACATGGATGAACCCCAGAAATAGTTTGCTTGCTCTTTCCAGTTAGCATTGGAAGCACAGCAGCCAGGATAGGCACAATGGTACCGTGTCCTGCAGCCCCAGTGGGGACTGGCACTGATTTAAGCAGGGCCTTTGTTCTGGCTTGCATGGTTCAGAGTCTGAGCTTTTATGATCACAATAACCAGGTTGCCTTGCCTGGACCCTGATTAGTACATAGCTTGGCAAAACGTATTGCACACACTAATCCCTGCTTGTGCTTGTGCTTGTGCTTGACAGAGAAGAGGCCAAAGGTAGTTTAAGGCACAGCCAGCTGCAGGCAGGCAGCAGCCATGTGCCCCACTTTCCATGCTGTGGGCATCCCTGGGGGTGCAGGGGGTGCCCTGAAGGAGGCAGGGCCCGGAGGGCTCTCCCTGGGCAGCGCTGAAATAGGTGCTGGGGGAAGCTGCCTGCGGCTCGCTAGTGAACTATTGATGTATCTGCAGTGCAAATTCGAAAGGAGCCCACAGCGATGGAGTTAGATGGCAGCTCGGCCGTGTCCGCAACGGGGCACGATCGCTCTTTGTGCCCTTGCACACGGAGCTCCCCGAGGCAGGCGGGCAGGGCCGGCTCTGGGGCTCCCACCGAGGCTGCTGCCGGGTGTGCGGCACTTTGTCCCGGCCGTGTGCGGCACCGAGCCACCCCCTCGGCCGGGGCTGCTGCTCTCCCCGGGCCGGGCTCGGGGCTGTCGCTGCCGGGCAGCCGCTCCTCCTCCCCGCAGCTGTGCCGTGAGGGGCGGAGGATGAGGAGGGCGAGGAGGATGCCCCGTGCCCGCCGAGCAGCCGGGCTGGCGGCCCCGCCTCCCCTCGCCTCAGCGCCTTAAACGCCTCGGCCGCGGCGGCAACAAAGGCGGGCGGCGGCCGCGAGTGAGGGGCCGGCGGTGAGTGCGGGGCAGCGGGGCCGGGCTGGCGGCGAAGGAGCCATCGGGGGGCGAGGGCTGAGGGGCCGCGGGGTCGCAGGTGCCGCGGGAGGGCGGGAAGGGCCGTGCCGTGCCGCGCCGCGCCGCGCCGCGCTCGGGGGTCTCGGCTGCGGCGTGAGGCGGCCCCCGGCTGTGAGTGCGCTCGGGCGGGCAGCGTGAGCCGGATGAGCGCCAGCTCCGCTGCGGCGTAACTTTTGTTATGTCTTATTATTTATGTTTATAGCCCCATCAGTATAAAGTTGTGAGAGCGGCAGATGTGTGTGGCGGCGGCTGCCGGGCTGCCTGTCCCCCTGCTCCGGCCGCTCTCCCCGCTGCACAGAAGTGCCGGTGGCTGCGGAGCCCGCCCGGTGGCGGCTCCGGGGAGATGAGGCAGACCCCGATCCCTGCCTGCCTCCGCCCTGTGCGCGCCCTTGCCGGAATTTGACAGATCCCTGCTGGCCCGGGTCAGCCCCGGGGACCCGCCACTCCCAGTACCCGCCAGTAGCAAGGGATTTAATCTGTGAGTAATTTTAGAAGTGGCTGCATTCGTCTCTACGAGCGCACAGCAGGTCAAGCTGCAGAGAGAATAAATAATGTGTAGCGTGTTTTTTGTGCTGCCATGTACTGGTCTTTCAGGGCAAATCTCTGTTCCTGCGTTTATGAGCCCCGGTTAATCAGGCAGTGAATGGGGACCAGGGGCTGAAGGAATGGGAGCTGCTGCTGCTTTATGCTGTTTCCATATCTGCTTGCTGCAACTGGATCTAATCACTGACAGTGTCAAAACAAATATCTGCAAGGGGAAAGGTGCCATGGCAGAGCAGCTGGATGTAGCAGGAGATTTTCTTGGCTGCGAGTGAGTGAGAAACCAGAGCTGCCTATTAATGTGTGAGGAATGAGTCTAACTCTCTGTGTGACTCCTCCTTTAGTGGCACACTCTCAGGACTGCACTTGCCTGAAGACTGGTAGCTAACCTGGAGTACTTTTTCTGAGCTGGGATAACTTTAAATAGATGGGAATGATATGATGCAAGGCTGCATCATCCTCCTGCTCTCAGAGGGGAGTCAGTGGAAGGAGACCCCAGCAGAAGGGGGTAAGTGTGCATAAAGTGTGTTTCTGAGGGGGAGAGGGAGAGCTTTGTGTCCTCAGCTGAGTATTATACTGACCTTGGTAGAGCATCTTGGAAAGTCCTCCTCATCTCCTGGTATCCAGGACAAAATACAACCTCTCATCCCTTGTGTTTCATCACAGTGCCCTGGGTCACTGTGTCAGGGATGGTTTAGGTGGAGCTCCAAATGTCTGAGGAGCTCATATAGATATGAGTGATGCTAAATCTTCCCCAGGAGGAAGAATATTAGCAGGAAAAATCTTCCCCAAAAGGCCCCTGGGACAGAGGCCAAGAGTGTCTAATGAGGCAGACTTTTCCTGTTAGCTGCAGTTCCTGTGGGAGAGTGAGGGCCTGGGGGGCTGGAGTGAACCCATGTGGGGATCTCAGAGGGCAAGCAGCCTATCCCCAGGTCTGCTCTGGGCAGCTGATCATCTCATCTGGGCATGAACCACTGCTCTGGAGGTGGTGCAGCTGCTGAGTCGAGACAAATAATTTGTTTTCTTCTGGTTCAGCAAATAACTTGGTTTGGTGATGGTGCTGCAGGGATGAACAACTCTGTAGTGCCAAGCTGTGTGGCCTGTCAATGTTGGGGACAGGGCAGCTGTGCAAGGCTGCAGCTTGGCTCCAGATAAATCTGTCCTCTGCTTTTCTTCTCTCATTCAATGGTTGCTTTTCTTAGGTAAGCTAAATACAGTGGAAGGAGCTGTGTTTTGTGGGTGTAGTGGGAACAGTGTGGGGTCCTCTGCCAAAATGTGTACCTCTGGCAAAAATGGTGTATGGCCTGAAAATGGAGATGCTCACATTAGTGAGCTGCCCTATTATCACTGGAACAGCAGCGCTCAGCTGGGCTTGTATGAAACCTAACCTCTCAAATGTGAGGTTAGGTTTCAGAAAAGAGAGATATCTGACCATATCTACTTAATTCCTGGACACAAAAATATTTGCTGATGTGGCTTTGAGCAGGCTGCCACTCTGGTGACTGCTGTTTGTGTGCTCTGTGACTTGGTTAAAACCAGAGAGTGGAAATGCAGGTGTATCGTTGCTCATGGAGACCTAGTTTTCTAGGGACAAAATAGGTGAGCACTTAAACCTTGTTTTGCAGTGACTGCTGGCAGAGTCATCTCCTGCAGGAGCTGGAAATACATGAGAGGAGTTAGAGGTGCCAGTGTGAGGTGGGCAGGGGTGGTCTAACAAAGGGCAGAGCAGATGCAGCCAGTAGTGTTCTGTTCCTAGCTGTCCTTGAGACAGGGCTGCAGAGGAGCTGCCTGCTGTGCATCCTGAGGTTCGTGTCCCTGTGGCTCTGTCAGAGGACAGGTGGGTGCTGAAGGGAGCCCTGCACCCAGGGGTGAGTCCCCAGCACCCACAGACACCTCAACCACAGCACAGTCCCACCCAGCTCCTGTCCTGCTCTGGGCTGGGGGAACCAGCCAGGGGTGGTAATGGGCCAGGTTGTGCTGCCCTTTGCTCTCAGGGGGTCTGGTATGGAGGGCATGATTGAACTCAAGTTCTTTGACTGCCAGGGCTGCTCCTCACGCCCTTAACCTGTTGCACTGGCAGCTTTTGGAAGGGCAGAAGTACTGCTGCAGTCATGATCCTCATCCCTTTCCACAGGAGAGGTTCAGTGGTGTGCACAGCCAGTGGTGAAAAGGTCATTTTCCTGTGCTCTACTCAACATTGGTAAAGATCACTGTAATAGGTCTGACAGAATTATTTTGATGATCTTTTTCAAAGTATCCAGACCTTTTCCGTAGCCCTCAGATTTTGGAAGCGGGATGTAAATCACAGTTCTGCACAGGATTAGCAATCAGAGAGCATTATGAATCAATCTGATACTTTGTCTTAGTCACAGCCCTTCTTAGAACGCTGACCTACATATTACAGCTTTCACTGTAACTGCTTCACCAAGGACAGGCTTTGCTTCCCAGTGTGAGGTGGTCCAGTGGCTGGACATGTTCACATTTGAAGAACTTTCCTGGTGGCTTCAGATGTGCTTGAAGTCTGTGTTGTTTCACTGGTTAACTTGTCAATGAAGTATGAGATACAAGTGGTTCCTTTGAATGTTCTTTTAATTATAATTGTGCTGATAAAAAAAACTAGAAGATGAAATGAGATGCTTTCTGTATAAAGTGTTCTTAGATGTCAAGCCAGCGGGGATCATTGTTATCAGATCCTCTAATCACTTGTGTGATTAAAAACCTGAGAAAAACTTGCATGTTTGAGCCACTTGGTTGTAAGTAAAAATAAAGGTTTATTGCCTTTCTGAATGTGTGCTGTAGCTCAGACTTTGGTGAGCTGTGAACCCAAAGCTTCTATAAGATCTCTCCCCGTGGGTCACTGATGGCACTGAGTATGAATGCACATCTGCTGGTTCCACTTGCAGATGAGTTTTCCTGCTGGTTCCCAGAGCGACAAGGTGAACAATGACGATAAGGAGAGTCCAGAACAGTGTCTGCAAAGCTGTGACTTGGCTGATCTAGGGCAGCACTTAAGCCCATTGCTACCTGTCGTTATGATTCCAGCTCTGCAGGATAGATTCTTTGGTTGGAAGGATGCTGGGGAGCAATGAGAAGTGCATGTACTGGTGTGTGTGTGTGCTTCCCAGCACGTACCAGTAGACTGGGCCATGGTGCAGGTCCTGCTGGGTGGAGTGTGTGTGTACAGCAGCATGTTCACCTGCAGATCTTCTGTATGGAGCATCATTTGGCTCTATGGGTGTCCAGGAGCTCTTCTGTGAAACCAGAACAGAGGAGGTCTGCCTTGTGGTTTTTTGTCTCAGCAGGTTCCAGGGAGTGCCTTTGTCTAGCTGGGTTTGCTGGTCCCTCTGAGCATTTGGAAGGTCATGCATTTGCCTGGGATGTTTGGCTTAGAGTGTCTCTGAAATTAAGAGCTCTACCACCAAGTCATCCAGGGGACTTCAATGTTTGTGGTGTGTTGCTCACAAGTTCCTACAACCTCTGCTCTCAAACAGAGGTTGGTTTGGAAAGCTGCAGCACAGCATCTTGCAGTTTCTTTTTCTATAAATAGCTAAAATAAAAAGGTCTGTTAGTGAGATTGGAAACGCTGCACATAATAGCTCACCTTCTAACAGCACTATGCTGAAATTCAGGGAGGCCTCTGCTTTTCTACCTTGTCTCCTGGGCCTGGGGATGGTTTGTCTGTACAGGCAGAAGGGAGCTCCGTGCCAGACTGTGCTGTTTCTCTGTGCTCCTGATGTGTGTTAGCTCTGGGAACTGGCAGCTACTGAAAATGAGCTGAGCAAAGCTGCTCCTGGTACCTCAGTTGCTGCTGTGGCAGTGGAGAACCCAAATGCCCCCAGCACAGGATGTCTGTCTGTCTGTGCATCCCACACTGATCCCTGGGCACTGGCAGGCGGGTTTGTCACAGAGCCCAGCTTGTGCCTGGGACTCCTGGGGCTGTTGGAAGCTGGACACAAGCGAATACTCCCTTCTTTAATATTGCATCCACTCTGCTTACAGTGGCTGCAGTAGTTTGGATTTTCAGCTGTAAAATTTTGCAGAAAAATAAGAGTTGTTGACAGTAGTGATTAATTTTTTAATATGCATTGCAGCATATACTGTACTTTGTGGTACAGTGTTTGCTGATTAGGAAATCAGAGGGGCTCCAATCAACCTGTCTTCACTGGATTTTCTGCCAGATACCCTGTGTGTGCCAGCAGAGTCCCAGATGTGTGGGGAGAGTGTGATGACCCTCTCTGGGATGGAATGACAATAGAAAATACCATGGCAGTTGTGCAGCAACGACAGCTTTCTAAAATGGATCTCCTGGGACTAAAAGACAGCTGTGCTCCTGGTTTTCCCCTGGTAATCTCAAGGACCTGCTTTCACCTTGAAATAACATTTAATGTAAAACATCAGAGTAATGAGTTTTTTGTTCTAAATTTGTTTGTAAGGCAGAATCTTTAGGAAAGGCTGCAAGCAGAGCTCTGTCTGACCTGCTCTGTTCTGAAGGCACAGAGCATCCCAGAAGCAATTATTTTATATCTTAAACTAATAAATTAATAAAAAACTTCTGAGAAGATGTCTTCATGCTGTGAGCTGCATTGCCTTGCAAGACTGAAAATTTGGGTGTGATCCTTTATTAACTAAGTTGGGTTAAAGTTTATTTATTTGGTTGGTTTTTGTTTTTGTCTCCTTCCCTCACAGTTTAGTTCTTCCTAAATTCAGGATTTTACTTTGGTCCAGGGATGGATGATCACTGTATTAATTCTTGATTATTCCTGTGACCTGACTGTGTTCCTGCCATTCTTTGTGCTTGCAAGGGGTCCTAAGGAAATGAAAAATTTAGATGTACAAGATCGTAATTGTTGGGATAAATTCTCCCTGTTGGTCTCACAAGACCCCACCTGGAGGGCTGCACCCACCTGGTCTGGGGTCCCCAGCACAGAAAGGACACTGGACTCTTGGAGCAGGTCCAGAAGAGGCCACCAGGATTATTGGAGGGATGGAGCAACTCTCCTGTGAGGAAAGGCTGAGAGAACTGGGAGTGCTGAGCCTGGAGGAGAGAAGGGATCAGGGTGACCTCACTGTGGCCTTCCAGTGCCTGAAGGGAGCCTGCAGGAAAGGGGGAGAGGGACTTGTTACAGGAGCCTGGAGGGACAGGACAAGGAGGAATGGCTTCAGACTGGCAGAGAGTAAGTTCAGATTGGATATTGGAAGAAATTCTTCTGATGAGACCCTGGCACAGGGTGCCAGAGAAGCTGTGGATGCCCCTGGATCCCTGGAAGTGTCCCAGGCCAGGCTGAACAGGGCTTGAGCAACCTGGGATAGTGCAAGGTGTCCCTGACCATGGCAGGGGTGGAACAAGATGAGCTTTCAGGTCTCTTCCAACCCAAAATATTCTATGATGATTCTGTGCTACTTTTTTTTTTGGGGGGGTTGCTTACATTTTTATATAGATTTATATTTGTCCTTCTCCAGCAGAGCTTCAGTGTCAATAATTGTCAGGGAGTTGGGCACTTTGCAAGTGAGGTCCATTAGCAGAAATGTAGCCAAGATGGAAAAGTTGTGTTCAGGCTCCTCTGGGCTGGTATTTCACAGGCAGGTCTGATGAATACTTTATATGTTTTATGAGAGTCTGGAAGGTGCTGGATGGGTTTTGCTGTCATCCAGATGATGGTGTCTGTGAATGTGAAGCTTGTTTCTTATTAACAGCCATTCTTGCAGTCTTGAAATCCACTTTTCACAAATGCTTATGTCCATCAGAGTGTTGCTTTTTGGGAAGATCATCAGAGTGACTGGTTAACAAATTTGTTCCAGAGCTTGCTAACATTTATTGTGTGAAGTCTGTAGCTGCCTAGGGAGCTACCTTGCACTTTCCTGAACAGAGCTCATTGTGGAGGGAAACCTCCTCCCCAGGAAGGGACGTGTTATGACTTGTTTCCAACAAATGCTGCAGGGGCAGGCTTCATTTGGCCAGGGGGGATTCCCAAAGGCAAAAATGGAATTGGTAGAAATAAGTGTTGCTTGTGCCTGTGACTTGAAAGGTATTTTTAGAGATATGGGAGTCCCCCGTCAGACAGGAAGGAAGAGTGGTGGCTGGAATGTCTTGTGTGATGGGTCAGGCAGACTTTCTGCTAATGGGACAAAGTGAGGGATCACTGGCATTTTTAGGCTCTTCAGATTTAATTTCATGCTTGTTTAAAGAACAGCTGTCTGGACTCCTGCGGACTGAGCAGCTGCCTGTGGATTGAAAAGGATTGAAAAGATATGAAAAGGTGGTAGAGCCTTGGAGTGGGCAGTGGCTCCCTGAGCTGTGTGCAGGGACCACTGCCAGGCTGCCTGCTTTACCAGAGGGTCTGAGCAGAGCACAGAGGTGGGGGAACCGTGGATGCCGTGTAACTTTCTGTAGATTTAGCTGCTGATTTTCAGAGCAGTTGTTACTTGTATCTTCTGTTTCATTTTTTATAACATAGTGTGGGTGTGGAGTGGCAATTATTTTAGGTTCTGTGGATGTGGCTCAGCAATTTCAAATGTGGTTAGAAGTGCGTGTTAAAAAATTGAAGTGAGCTCCTTAAAGCTTACACCTGGGGTAACAGTCAAATTAATTTTCAAGTGAGATACCGCTCCTCTCTCCCTTTCCACTCTCAATTTTGGAAACTTCTTACCACCTTGTAAATCACTTTGCAAAAGACCTGTCTCTTTCAGATGAACTACATGTTCCAAGGTTAAGAAGTTTGCCTAGTTATTAGGGGAGTGCACTTGGGTAACTATTTATTAGATATGCATGGATGAATTGTCTAATTAGACAGATAATCATATGCTTGCAATCTAAGGAGAAAAATTCAGAGAGGTTAATTAAGGAAAGGTTAGAAAATTTGATGTCAGAAATGGTGCTAAGTTTCAGCCTGGACCCTCTTAATTGAAATTAGTTTAGTTCATGCTGGAAGTGAATGGAAATGAAGGAAATTTAAGCTTACCATGGCTACAGATGTGTGAGTGTGCCAAGGTCAGTAATGCATATTAACTCATACTTTTAAAATTAATTTCTGGCACTAATTTGGCTTGATTTTTCCCATCTGTCTTCACGCAGACAACACTCTGGAAGCCTTCCTTATCTGAGGTGTTGCAGAAATGCCTTTTTCCCTCCCTCACTGTTCCTTTGCAACCTCTGAGCTGAAGTTTAACGCTGGGTGAGGACAGCAAGTCAAACCCTGCAGGTGATGCTGCAGATGCTTAATTGTGCACCTAAACTTTTTCTTGCTGCTGCCAGAGCTTCACATCTGTGAGGTGTTCTGAGGCATGAAGGTCGTGTCCTGAGTGTGAACCAAGGACAGAAACACCCTGCCTCAATGGGGTGTCTGCTCCGAGGCTGGGGGGCAGGAAAGGCCTCTGTCCCCCAGCCTGTCCTGGCTCAGTCCTGGCTCAGTCCTGCTCAGCCTGCCCATGTGCCAGAGCTGTCTCAGCACCTCGGCCAGGAGCAGATGGGGCTGAGCTCATCGAGCCACTTGCTGCTGTCAGAACATCTCTGGTCTTCCTTCCTGCATTCTACCCATTTGGATTTCTCCTGGTTGCTGCAACTCCCTAATCTGGAGGAAAACAAACGTGGGGTGTGGTTAAACGCTATGCAGGGCTCGCAGTAAGTGAGGGGAGCAGCTGTGAGTGTGTTGCCAGCCCCCCACATTCCCCTGGGTGCTTGTGCTGTTCTTGGCCAGCTGGTGCTGGAGACTGCAGGACGGTGGTGATGGCTTCTGGAGAGTGTGAACCACCGTGGCTGCCCTGAGCCCACCTGCCAGTGTTTCAGTAACCACAGGCTGTGTTTGTGGCTTACTTTTTCCAGCACTGGCTGTTTTTCTGAAGTGAAGAACTCAGGCTGTGTGAGAAGGTGATCATATTCTGCTTCCCCTCATCTGACATTACCCCACAGGAGCATTTTAATGCTGTGTCTCACAGACTTGAAGTTGTTTTGGAGTATTCCTTTGTCCAAATTCCTGGCTAGCCATATGCTCCTAGATGTCTTCTCATCCTTCTGGTATTTCTCCTTGTAGCCCCCTTCAGTTCCTGCCAGATTCCTAAGCAGCCATCTCTTAGACAGCTTTCAGTCTCTCTGGTCCTTGAGCATCTTTTAGTCCTCCCACATCCTTGGCTTTTTCTCTTAGGTTTCATGAAAACAAACTCTTGGGGAAAAAAAAAAAGCCAAACCAAAACCAAAAATACCACTGTGAAAACCCCTACCCACTCTCCAAATGTCCAAATATCCAAATACATTCTGCCTCTTTTCTCTGTAGTTGCATGTATTATTTTTCACAAAATTGAATTTAGCTGTTGGTGTTATCAGTAGTTCTAATGATTGATTTTATAGCCAGTTACCAGGAGACTATTAGCTGTGTGTTTGTGTCAAAAAGTAGGTGTAATGGTTCAGAGCAGATGAGCTGCAATAACTACCCCCTTAAAAAAGGTCTGTGGAGAAGCTAAGTTGGTGTTGCTCACTGGAGAAAGAGATTCTTTGCCTCTGGTTTGGGGAGGAGGCTCAAGAAAGTTCAGTTCATCTTGAGCAAGATGGGTTTGAAATGGAAATATTGGTCTTTGCAGTACCTGGGGAAAGCAGTGACAAAGTTGGTAGGTATGGGAAAAGGATCCTGCTGGGGCATTGCTGGGATGGGGCTGTGGCTGGGTGAGAGGTTGGATCATCCATGACTTGCACAGGTCATCTTTTGCCGTGGCGTGGCTCCTGCTTGAGCTGTGGCTGCAGGGCTTGGCAGTGTCCCTTTGGCTGCACCTTGTCCTGGAGGCATGGGGGAGACCACGTCCTGCTTCAGCGTGCCTTGCAACAGATGAGGTTCTCTGTTCCTGGGAGCAAAGGCCAGCAGCAAGGGATTTCCTCTCTAGGGTATCCTGGTGATGTCCTGCTAATTGTGTCTGTCTTTCCCCAGGCCTGTGGCCAGCCTAGCAATCAGTAACTAGTTTTTCAATTCCTCCTCCTGTTCTGGGTAGCAGAGGTTGAGGTCTGGCAGCAGTGATCACATCAGTCTCAGATCCCTGACTAAGGCACTGCCCGAGTGCCTTTACTGCTCTCTGTGTTCTTGGTTCCCAGGCCTCTCTTCTGAGAAGGGATGGTTTGGGCTTTCTTGCTCTTCTGTGCTCTGCTGCTGAAGTTACAGTATTTGCACAGAGCCAGTTCCTCTGAGATGATGATCATTCTTCTGTTTAAGCACAAGCTGCCAACTATAGAATTAATTGCCAGTGGTCTGCAGTAGCCCTTGACTTGTCCTAGAACTTGCTTTAATGAAAGAGAATAGGTCTTTAATGAAAGTGAAAGGACTTCTGTATTTTCTCTGGAAATACAGAAGGGGTTGCAAAGCCAGGCTCTCAGAAGGCAAGATAAAAAAGCGGAGTGATGCAGCCCAGATCTGACCTCTGTGCCCTGCAGGTTCTGGCTCCACGGTTGCTGCTTGGCTTGATGCTGCCTTGCTCACTGTGCATCATTGATCTATATTTGTAGTTAAGTGGGGTTTTCATTTTCCTTTTTGCAGCTCTGAGGTTGTGCTTGTGTGCTTAAGCCCTGCCCCAAGAGCAGAAACACGAGTTGTCCAATGGCTCCTCCGTGCTGCTGCCCATAAATGTCTGAGCAGCTGCAGTTCGTGGTGTGTTTGTGGGAAAGCAGCTCTGTAAGTGGGGAGCTGAGGCACGCACAGGCTACTCGGCCAATTCTGGGTGCTTTCAGGGAAGCTTCCAGGAATTCTCTCCTCTTAATTTCTCATGAAGTGCGGTTCTGTGGCTGGGAGTTCAGCCCATGTGCAGAGCTCATCGTGGGTCTGTCCTTCTGCCAGGGTCTGGCAACAAAAGATAGGAGAAGTTTAAGGTTTGTTTGATTTCATGGCGGCTGTAAAAGACACAAGGCAGGAATCACTTTCATGTCAACTTTGGTTAGCCTCTCCTGAGACTTTATCTGGCTTTTGTACCTTATTTACTACACCTTAAAAAAAAAAAATCTGCTGGAAAAAAAGCCCCACCCAGGTAGAAGGTTATTTCAGCACTGTTGTTCAGGGAGTGCTTCTGCTGTATGAAAGGAGTATGCTGTGACAAAATGAGGGGCAGGACTAGGTCTTTTTTGTGTGTTTTACAGAGAGAGGAGAGGGCTGGGCTGTCCTCCACACAGGCTCATTCTGCTTGAATCACCCCCAGGCAGTGCCAGTGAAACATTGTCCTCCCTGTGGAGCCTCGGTGGGGAGGCTGGGCTGTGCAGTGTTGTTGGATTTGTTGGCTGGTTGACACCAGCAACCAGGGGACCCGTGGGCTCTGCCAGTGGCCTGAGAGCAGGTATTTCTTTGCTCCAGTCAGTGCTTCTCTTCAGGCTTGTTCTCAGCCTGCCTTCCAGTCCTTGTCTTAGTGGTTTTCATCTGCCAGTCCTCGTCTGAAACTCTTCAGCATCCCCTTCCACTTCTGGTCTGTGATGTCTGGGTTTCACATCCTGCTCCCCTGTGTCTGGTAGACCTACTCCATTGTGGCTTCTTGGTTCCTCACATTTTCTCATCTGACAGATGTGATCAGAGGGTACTGCTGTCCCTGCCAGTGGTGGCATTGTTTGTGTCTCTGTGCCCTCCCAGCCATGCTGACCCCCATCTGAGCCTCTGTGCTCTGGGGCCTGGGGGCATTCCTGGCTGGTACTCTGCTCTGCAGAGGCTTTAATGATTTTCCATTTAACTGTGATTAACTTGACTGGCAGGGCTTTGCTTATTGCATTCTGGAAGAGTTGTGGTTGCAAGATTTCTGGCTTTGGGATGAATCAGCATTAACAATTAAGCCATAAACAAATACCATTTCTTTTACAAGATGACAGACAGCAGGATGTTTTTCTCTGCCAAAGCATCCATCAGGCTATTGCTTAAACTCTGTAGCTGGTAAGGTGGGAAGGAGAAATAATTCCTCACTCATAGAAAAAAGATAAGTCACAAGTCTGACTTGTGGGAGGGATGCTGAATGACAGAGGAGGCTGTTGCCTCCTCCTCCTGGTCCCACAGTCTGGTGATTACTGGCTGTTAGTGCACAGACCTGTCACAATGGAGCCTGGATGTTACTAGAGTGTATTAAATCCCTTCAGGCAGACAAACTCTGGGCTGGTACTTAATTTACAGCACTCTCCAGGATCTTTCCATATAGATTCTCTGTCTTAGGAGGGAAGAAGAATTAATGATAAATTAATGAAGACTCTTACATTGTTCTGAATTTGGGGGTAATTTTAGGCCCCTAGTTAACCTTGTCATCTTTCAAGCTTTTGCCTCTTTTAGTAATTATCTGCTTGTTTTCCTGAGGTTAAACTTGCCGTGTAGAAATGTTGTGTTGATGAATTCCTCAAATTCTTTTGGTTTGACCAGAAGGCAAGGAGGTCTGATCACTCTTGTGCTCATGGCTTTCAGAACTAGTGCTGAGAATTCAAGCTGTGCCAAGGGACTGTGCCCACCTTGCAGCTGGTGGCTCTGTGCACATCTGGCAGGTGCTGGGCTCTCAGTGCTCCTGAGCTGGCACTCTTCTGTCCTGCTCTGCTCAGGGGCACATGTCCCCTTGATCCTTTTGCCTCCCAGAGGTGCTGGTGAATATTTTTGAGCATTTTGCCCTGTTAGCAGGAAGGAGTGGGTGGATGGCTGGGAAGCTCCCTTGGCCCCAGCCTGGCTGCTGTGCTTCCTCGCTTCCTCTTGCAGCCCTGTGGGTGCCCAGGCTCTGCCACAGCAGAAGTTGCATTGCCTCTGGTGGCATCTCTGGGCTCATTTTCCAGTCATGTATTAAAGGTAAGACTTCAGCAGGCAGCAGGTAGCCAGGTGTGGATTGTTGTATGTTTGTAAAACTGCTGCCCCTGAAGAACTGCCTGGCTGGACAACCGGTGTGCTGGCCTTGTTCAGTTATCTGTGCTTCTCTCCATCCCTTTTATCTCCCCTTTGCATCATTTTCTCACTTAAATGCACCCTTTCTGCAGGCCACAAAGGCTGGTGTGACATAGCCTGCAGCAAGGGGATCCTGCTGAGCTTGCAGGCTGGGGACTTCCTAGGCTGGCATGTGAAAGTGCTGGGGCTCTGGCTCACCATTACTCATCCAGCCTTCTTGGGCTGTGGTACAGCTGTCCTGGGGATCTGCCTGTGCACATTTCCTCACTTCTTGTGATGGCTGATCCCGTGCTCAGTGAAGTGCTTCTCAAAGGTGCAGCTATGCTGAGGTACTGCTGCAGGCTTGCAGACACCAAGAATGTCTAGCAGGTAGCTGTTTCTGGTGTTTTCCCTTTGGACCTAACCCTCAAGTATCATTCTAGCTTCACTCTCTCTCACCTGGCAGGAAACCTCACCAGCCTGTGCTAGTGGGACCTCAGTGCTTGAGGTGGGACATTGGCACACAATGTCTCCTTGCATGGGCAGCACCCCTCTTTTTAATATATTCCTCATTTCTTGCTTTTGACCTCTCTTTTTCCCCATCTTCCTTCTTTTCTTCATCACACAAAATGTGTACAGCCTAAGCTTACCTTTTTCCCACTGCTTTGTTTCCCCTGCTGTGGGTTAGGGTCCCTTGGATGGCTCCAGCTGGCAGTAATTTGGGATATGGACATATTGGGACCTCTTACTGAGCTGAGTGCTTGGGGTCCCTACTGAGAGCAGAGAGCTGAGCTGCTGGACTCGAGGTGGAGCATATGTCAGGCTGTGCACATACACTGGAAATGTGCCCAGGGCAGGATAATTATGGGAGGCAGTGTTTCCTCAAGTGGACTGTGTGCTCCTGCTTGCTAAACAGTCTTGTGATTGATATCTTGTTTAAGAGGATTTTAGGACATGTGCTCCAGTTACACAGAGTTTCTGTCAGCAGTAGGGGAGAGGTTAGGAACATAAACTCTGTAAAGGCTCTTTTGTGTTTTCAGCAAGGGTCACCAGGTAATTGCAGTGCTTCCCTGTTCTGTTGTGTTAGAGTAAGCAGTAGGTTTTGCTGTGGATGGCTCATTGGGAGAGGGATCCTTGAAGGGCCTTGAAAATGTTTTTGTACAGGCTGTGTTCTTAAGATCTCCTTAGGGACCTGTAGCTCCAGAACTAAGGGTGAGTTCTTCTGCCCTGATGTCAGCATTACCAGCTCACCCTGGCTCCTGGCATTAGACTCTGGTGAGTTCTGCAGCCAGCAGGTGTTCACCAGAAAATTTTGCCTTCAGAACAAGGCTATGTGTGATGTTTTACTCAAGTAATGTTTCAAGGTGTCAGCAGCTTGATTGTTGGCCTTTGCAGGACACACAGTGTGGACACAGCACTATCTGCATGCTCTGGGTGTTTCTGTGCCACTGCTGATTTGCTGGGTGGTCTTGGCTGGTGGTTGTAGTCTCCTTTCTGATCAGTCTGATGCGGCTGTCTGACATCTTCACCCTAATTTCTTTCCTAGGCTAGAGGACTCAATTAAAAGCGGCATGGGAGCATGAAGAATTGTATGGAGAGCACAGATGTGCTGCCTGTGGTGGCGTTTCCTACAGCTCTTACCTGGCAATCTGCTGCTGCCTGGAAGGGGTTGACAGGAACCTCTGTGGACAGCAAAGGAACCTGGAGATGAAGGTGATGACCATGGCTCTTAATATTTTTTTTTCCCTGCCCCTTATATCACTTCCATGTGTCTGCAGCAAGAGCAGGACTGTCAGTGTGACAAGGCCACATACATTGAGGCACGGCTCTTTGCACTGGGGCGATCTTGTGTTACCATCTGGAAGGATAGTAAAGAAAACAGGGAGGGTTCCCTGCTACTCCCTTAGCAACTATCCTATATTTGTCTTTTAAAGCAAAATAAGACATTTATTCTGCTTCTTGTGGGAGCCCTTGTAGAAGCTGCCATGTATTGGTTGTGTGCCAGAGATAAGAGTCTCATATCCAGTGTTTATTCTGACTTGCATAAAATGAATGAGATGTGTGTACTGGGGCTCATTTTGGTAAAGCTTTCCCTAGAAGCCCTTTGGGGACATTGCCTTTGGCTCTAGGTTAGAGTAATTAGCTGCCTACTTACAAGCTGACCTCTGCTGATCATGCCTGGAGTGCTTCTGTTGGTGGTGCCAGTACTTTTCCTGTCACCCTTCCCCACTGGCATCCTGCCCCTTATCATAGCACTGCAGTCCTTTGGCTGTTGCCCTTGAGGATGACGAGCATCATGTGAGCCATTGCAGTGACTGTTGCTGATGCTGGGACCTCCCTTTTTATCTCATGTGTAGAAAAGCTAACTTGCTAGGAAACACTTTTAGAAGCAACTGCAAATGTAAGTATTGGGTTTATGGCTCTTTTCATGTGTGAAGAAGGTTTGGGAGGACCTCATTGTATAGCTGCTTCTCTAAATATTTAACTTGCTGGCATCAAGAATGCCAGCTGTTGCTCCTTAGTTTCTCTTCTGCTGGAAACATGCTAATGTCCTCTCCTCCACTTAAAACCTGATCTTCAATATGGAAAATGCAGCACCCTTTCTTACTTTCTGGCTGAGCAACACTTCTCTCTCCCAGGGTTGTGTTACCTTTAGCATTACAAACTCTAACACTTGGGCAAGGGTGGTGGAGTTCTAGCAGCCTGCTTGCCTAGGGCCTGCTGGACTTCTAACCCCAAAGAGGGCAGAGAGCAGCCAAAATCTGCACTGAGGTCAAGACAGAGCAGTATGGAGCCTGGGGAGCATTGGCAAGAGTGGGAATGCTCTGCTGGAGGTAGGTGAGTAGAAAAGATACCCAAGGCAAAGGGCTATGCTTTATCTCTGGCAGCTGCTCTTTTCATGGGGAAAGAAGAAAACTAAGCTGGAAACAGCTTGATTTCTGGTTAGGTGGAATTTGGGTGGAGAATAAAGGATTAAAGAAGCAGGTCAGCAAGCATAGCCTTGGGTATCTCTGGCAGCTGCTCTTTTCATGGGGAAAGAAGAAAACTAAGCTGGAAACAGCTTGATTTCTGGTTAGGTGGAATTTGGGTGGAGAATAAAGGATTAAAGAAGCAGGTCAGCCAATCCTCCACTGCAAATCTTCTTGTTTTGGTTGTTGTACAGAAACAAAGAGTTCTTTACTTCTGGTTTTCTTCCTTGTTCCTCTGTGGAAGTCTGCTCACTGGACAAAGACATGCCTGGGGGTGTGATGCCAGGTGAGCTGGTGAGGTGGCTGCATCTTGTGTGGACATGGGAGCACAGGGTACATCCACGTGCATGTGCAAGGCACAGATAGGCAGCAGGGACTGGGACTGCTGGCTTTGATTGGGTGCCTGCCTTTGGGACAGCTGAAACCCAAGGCCAAGCTGACTTTTCAAGCTCAGATAAACTTTTTGTGTGGAGATATTCCTTCTCTTAATGAGCATTGGTGGCGCTGAAGACTCACCTTCTGTTTGTTCCAGAACAAAATCTTCAGCCCCTGTTGAAATGCTCAAAGTCTTCCTTGGCAAACAGTCAAACCCAGCCCTCTGTTACTAAGTCTGGTTTCAGACTAGGCAGGCCTGGTTAGGCCTGGTTTGCAAGATGGCAGGGCTGCGGAGGAGATGGATATTTGAAAAACAGTAAAGGGATATATTTGGTCTGTAATATCTGTATCTCTGTCCAGCCTCTTCTCAACAGTTACATTGTTTTATATGTTAATATCTGAAGTGGAAAAGGGACTTTCCTCTGAAATAGGGAACTAAAACCAAAAATAGGCACACACCCCCCCTTCATGCTCTGTGTTCCCTGTGGCTGTGTGGGAGCCTCTGACCCGCTCCTGCTTTAGAAAGGGGCAGAGCCTGCCTGTTGGAGCAGAGGGTTTGTGTTGGACACGGATGGGCAGAGGAGAGGGTAGGGATGTGCTTTGGTGTGTGGTGTCCAGCTTTAGGAGTGGCTTTCCAAGGTGGGTGTCCAGGCAAGTGGACACCAGCAACAAAGCCTTCAACCATGTACTGAAATAGTTTCCCTTCAGGGTAATGGGATGATGCACATGGAATGGTATTGTGTAAGATTAACAGCACAGTTAATTCTACTTGTGCTGAAGTGCAGTGTGAACCCATTTGCTTGGTTTGGCTGCAGTTTCATGTGTGCTTTAGAGAGTCCCAGCAGTGCTATCAGTTTTGGGCAGCTGTCAGGAGCTGGGTGTTGGTGTATGTGGCTCTGTGACCTCTCTCCACACTGGTGCTCACTCTCTTTCTGTGTACCCATGGCTTATCCTCTCGCTGAGGTCCATGCTGTGGCAGGTGACACTTATCTCAGACACTGCTTTGCACTTGAAGCATTTTGTGGGACTTGTGCACAAGCTCTGAAATGCCTGGGTGAGCAGAGGCTATGAGGCCAGAACAGGCATTGCATGCAGTGGATCTGGGAGAGAAGGGGGGGGAAAACTGACCAAAACTGAAGAAAAGGGAAGGGCTTCCAAGAAGGAAGGTTAGTGGAGGGTGGAAGGATCTCAGCAAGGCAGCTCTGGCTGCACTGTGGGGAAAGGCCACAGAAATTAGGGCATCCCCTTGTGCTGTGTGGATGCTGGAAGGGATGTGAGAGGCCTTAGGGAAAGATTTCCCAGGAGGAAGAGGAGAGTCCTGGAGGTGCAGACAGTTGGAAAGCACCCAGTGGGTAGAACCTCCAGCCTCCCTCCCCTGCTCCACACAGCGCTGTGAGTCCCCGGACCCTGAACTCAGCTCTTCACGAACCACCGTGCGTGGTGATGGATGCTCAGCACCCGCGCTGCGGCTCGGCGGAGCCCGGGGCCGGGGGCAGAGAGCGGAGCGGAGCCTGGGGCCGGGGCAGAGCGAGGAGCCCGGGGCGCTGCTCACCGGGGCCGGGCAGAGCAGAGCCCGGGGCTTTCATCCGCCCTGGCAGCCGCAGCAGCAGCGCCCTGGCCGCGTCCAGGGCTCTGGGGGAGCTGGCGCCTCCAGACGAATGTGTGGGGAATTTCTGCTCTGCCACCCCCGCTCGCACGTAAATGATTTTTCAGCTCTTTGGGCCATAACGCTTTCATCCGCCCTGGCAGCCGCAGCAGCAGCGCCCTGGCCGCGTCCAGGGCTCTGGGGGAGCTGGCGCCTCCAGACGAATGTGTGGGGAATTTCTGCTCTGCCACCCCCGCTCGCACGTAAATGATTTTTCAGCTCTTTGGGCCATAATCTGCCGGGATTTCTGAAAGAGCTCTGATGTTCAGTTAGCTTTTAAAGACCTCCCGAAAATGGCACTGGAGGTTTGCAAGTTTCTGAAGCACTGGTGCTTCCCCTGTTTGAGATGCCTCCAGATAATTCTGTACAGAGATCCAGACAAGATAAAGAACCTATGAACTAGCGCTGGCATACAATTTTTAGCCTTGTACATTGGGGAAAATACCCTTAAATTGCTGTTCTAGCAGACTTCAGAAAATATTCATCAGGCTGATGCATTTTAACTAGTGATTTCTATATTTGTTACTTCAGAGTGAGGAAGAAAAATTCAGAGCTAATGCCATGTGAAAGTAATTTCCCTTGACAACACACAACTCTGGCCTATATGTGTGTTGGACAGCTTATGAAAAAGCTTTTATTTCTGAAATGTCACTGTATTATGAATGCATTACTTCTGAACTCAAAAATAGAGGAAGCTATGTGTGTAAATATGTAAGTACATGTATTTGTTACAAATCCAAGAGAGTACATGTTTCAGGGGAACAGAACCACATTAGCTGAATTGGCCTGATTCTTCAAAAATAATTAGAAAAAAGCCCCAAACTAAAAAAACCACAGACCAGTGAAATGCAAATTAAAAATCCTAAAATAGTTTATGACAACTTTGCTAGGCTGCTCTGCTGTTTTTCTTTGCTTTAATATTAAAGTGCTGTGGCTCTTCCTACATGAGGAGTTATTCTAACCCATATACCCAGAGCTTGAGGATTCTCTGCCAGTTTAGCCTCAGGGGATACAGCGTGACAGTATGAGGAGGGAAGAATTGTGTGCATCTTGTCAGGAGATAGCCAGGACTTTTTACCTTCAGATACCTGTGAAAGCTTACAACACAGTATAGTAGCAGCCAAGTTCCCATCCTGTTAAACTGGAGGGGAGATTGTGGAGAGGAGAGTGAGGTACATTGCTGTTAAGGATCCTTTTGGCAGGAAAAGGAAGGAAGGGGAAGATGAAGGGTCACCTGAGATCAGCTCCCGTGTGAGCTTCGCATCTGAAGTGTCTAAAAACTCATCTCTTAGCAGTGTTCTGGAGTGAAGGTATGAGGTTTGTTTAAATAAAATTAATGAGTAACTTTTAACCTGAAACTTGGTCTGAGCCAGCTCAAATTGTTTAATGTTCAGTGAACTTTAAGCACCGTGCTTTTCCAGTTTGAGCTTGGATTGGATGTTCAGCAGCAAGGAGAAATGGCCTTGTGCTAGAGGTGACATCAGATCCTCTCCTGGTCCGTAACACTGTGGGGTGTTGTGGCACTCAGTGAGATCTCTGCTGTTGGAAACACCCAACAGCTCTTGCTCTAAAGCAGTTAGGCATGGTGTCACCCCCGGGTGTCCTGGGAGTCACCCCAGCAGCTGGCAGCCACCAGCAGCACGTGGAAAATCTCTGCTGGATTTCTGCAGCCTCCTTGTCTGCGCTGGGATGCATCCATTCCAGGCATGACAGATGCCTGACTGCTGCGTGTGGGAGAGTTCCCTTTATGAAGGAGGAAGTCTGAAGTCTGGTGTCTCTGTGGCCAGGTGGCCCTGGGTGGCCAGAAGGAGCTGTGTGTGCTTGTGGGCAGGAGTCCAGCCCTTGGCAGTAACATCCCCCTCCCATCCCTCCGTCCCCTCACACATCACATCCATCTTCCAGCAAAGGGCTGGCTGGTTGTAGGAGAAGATGAGGACCTTTCATTGCTCTGGGAGGCTCAGAGAGATTTTTTAAGTCTTACAGCCTATTTCTGGGACTGCAGAAACATGTTGTACTAAAAGGCAGTATGAGAGCCAATACTGAATGGAGGAGATGCAAAAAATGTCTGGTGCTTCCTTTACTGCTTTAGGGAGTAACTTCTGGGTTTTTTTTTTTAATTATCTGTCTAGATCTCTCAAAGTCCCACATACATAAAATGTCTTAAATACCAGAGGGCAGAAAGTTGCCTGCTTCAAGCAGTGGGGGTGTGGTTCCATGCACTTGTCATCTGCAAGCTCTGCTGCCAGACTTGGTTCTGAAGTGCTGACTGTAGGAAGTGAGTGATGTGTTTGGGAGCAGGAGCTGGGTAGTGCTTTCCAGGCTTCACACCTGGTTTTCTGGTGGTGAAGAAAGCAGGCTAAAAACACTGGGAGGAGGTGATAAAAGACATTAAAGTGGCCCTTATTGCCTTCTTGGCCTCTCAGAACTCCAGTAAGCTTTACATGTGTTTCAAGCATGGTGTTTTCCTCCCTCCAGCAGCTGTGTTGACTTGTTGTGTTTCAGACCAATTCATGCCATGCCCATAGCAGCAGTGATCTATCACTGGGATGCTGGCAGTATGTAAGTGGAGAAGAAAAAGGGAATTCTTTGGCTGTGATGTACGTGCACCATGGAGCTGCCAGATGGATGGCATGCTCTTTTTGGGTGCTTACAGCTGGAGGTGGTGCTAGGCTTTGCCAGTCCTCCATCCCACCAAAGAGTGGGGACTGCACATCAGAGAGGCACCCGTTTGTTCCTGCAGTGTTCTCCATGCTGGATCCGTAAGTGGAGGCCATAATCTTGGGTTTGGGTAGGAGGTACTGCTGAACCTGCTTTTCTTTCCTAAGCATCTGGGAGGATGCTGAGGGAAGAAAATAGCCTGCATTTGAAACCTCCTTGCTTTCTCAGGAAGGTTGCAGTAATGTTTCCTGTTCTTCTAAATAGGTCCATGAAACTTTGAGGGTGGAGGAGTGTCTTAAGCTCTTTAAATATCTTTGAGTATGTCTAGGCACCTAGTTTTGTGCTATGCATTTGTACTGCCTATGATTTTATAAAATTGAATTGTATTTAGGCGAGGTTGCTTCACTGGCAATATTTTTGTGGGCTTAATGACAGTAGATATATTTGAAATGCTGATGCAGGGGCATAGTGCTCCCAGACAAATGTGTTTGAAAAACAGGACAGCACTTGCTGTTACTACTGAAGTTCAGCCATGCCAAGAGCTCCCTGTGTAAGGAGATGACTTGATGTGCTTTGGGGGAATATATTTGACATCTGCTACTGCAGGTGCTCTGACTTTTGAGAACCTGGCTGCTGCTTCAACAACAAAAGACAGCCAGGATCCTGGGGTACATTGGCTCCTGTGTGTCTGCTGCCTTGGCTGCGTGACTTGATGTGCTTTGGGGGAAGATATTTGACATCTGCTACTGCAGGTGCTGCTCTGACTTTTGAGAACCTGGCTGCTGCTTCAACAACAAAAGACAGCCAGGATCCTGGGGTACATTGGCTCCTGTGTGTCTGCTGCCTTGGCTGCTCTGCTGCAGCCTGACACTGAGCTTGGCCCTGGGCTTTCTCAACAACTTGAGTTATACCTGCCTTTCCTCTAGTTGTTTCAGTCTCAGTTTAAAAGTGGAAATGGTGATGTGAGATAGAAGTGGTACCAATTAAGTTTTCCAATTACTGTGGTTATGGAGACTAAAACCAAGTAATTTTGATTTGTGGAAAAACATGGGGGTTTTTTCCTGCCTCCTTTCTTATCAGAGACAAAATAATTAACTCTAATTTTGAAGTTTCCATTTGTTCTCTGTGCCTCAAGTTCCTTGCATGGAAAGCAACTACTTTGACTTTTGCTGGATAAATAATTGAACTGCTCATTACATGATTGTTTTTACGATTTCTCTGGTAGTTATTTCCTTTACTGGGTTCTAGCAGGTGTCCTTTCTAGTGCTCTTTTAATTACTTCTAGTTGCTTCTCAGGTCCTGCCTTTTTTCACCACCTAATACTTCTTGATAAACAGTCTTCACAGCTGTAGGTGTCTTTGCATTATAAAATACAGATTTCTTAGTGAAAACAATGATTGCTTCTGGTTGCCTCTCAGGTCCTGCCTTTTTTTCACCACCTAATACTTCTTCATAAACAGTCTTCACAGCTGTAGGTGTCTTTGCATTATAAAATACAGATTTCTTAGTGAAAACAATTTATTTTAACTGTAACACAGGAAGTGTTTTGCTTTACATAGAGTAGTTTGACTAGGGCTTTCTGAAGTCAGTGGTGAGAACTGACACTTTGCTTCTTTCTTCCAGTGAAGTTAGTGTGGTAGAACACTGCTGTTTGAGTGCCAGCCCTGCCATCCCCAACAGGGATGAGCTCTGGGTATGTAGAGAAAAATAAATCTTGGTAGTACTGTTGCACTGAAAACCAGCATTGATAGATCCAGACTTGAGCAAGTTTATTTCACTTAGTGAAAGACTAGGTCTGAAGTTAAATTGAATTAGAGTCTTCTTTGAGCAAGTCATAAAGAGTTACTGCATTGTCCTTGAGTCATAAAGATGTTGTCCCCACCTGCAAATGCTGGTGTCAGATGTATTATCCTGAGGGGTAGTGTCTGCAGCTGGCACACAGGGAATTTTATTGTCCTGGGGCCACAGAACACCAGTTACTTGTCTTGGCACGCAGCGATATTTGCAGAGGCATTAGTGTTGACCTGCCACACGCTGTTAATTTCAAATAAAGATGCATCCCCCTTGCATTTTGAAGGATGAACGTCATAGAGGAACACATGTCTGGGGGGGAATGACTTGAAGGTGTAATGTTCCATGTAAAGTAAATAGCCACAAATGAGCAATTGCATCCTGGTCTTTAAAGCTGGGCAGGGTAGGGGGATTTGTGATGTTAGCTTCAGTGTGGGAATTGCTGTGATAAAGCTGACTAATGATGAAATCCTCACTTGTAAAGCCCTGACACTGGGGCACTGGGTATGGAAGAAAAAGCAGCATTTCATAGTGATAAAGCTGACTAATGATGAAATTCTCACTAGTAAAGCCCTGACACTGGGGCTCTGGGTATGGAAGAAAAAGTAGCATTTTCAGAAGCTGGTGCTGTTCATGCATGTACTTTTCTCCAGCTGAAGGTGAAATAGAAATGGAAAAGGTTTGTTGCTATGAGGGGTCTCCAGGTGTCTTGCTAAGTGAGACCCCCATGGGCCTGTGCCCGTCAGGAGATGGCTTCTGTGTTGAGCTGCCATGGTGGCCACCTGGCAACTGCATCCAAGGGAGAGCTTGCTGCAGGAGAGCAGAGCTGGCCCAGGGCATGGAGACACCCCATGCAGATGGGGTCTCTTTCCTGTCCATTGCGGTTACAAGGACATTCAGCAGTGTCTGTCTGTCTGTGTGTGGGGTAGGAAGGGGGATTTGTAAGGGAGAAGTGCTGGTTCCACCTGCTGAGGGCTTGGTCCTGTTATGGAGTTCATAAACATGCTGTCCTGGGTGAGTAACCCAGCAAAGAGGATGCTAAGCATGGTCCACTGCATTCACTCTTTATTTGGCTCAGTGTATTTCATCACTGGAATCCATATTATCAGCCACTAAAAGCACCCTCTATAGCAGGACTAAAACATAAATCTTTAATTAGATGAAGCGCTGATAAATCTGATATCCTGGGTTTATGTGGTATCCTGTGGCTCAGAAAGCAGTTTTAACTTGTAAATATTATTGTTATTCAGAATACTTTCGTGGTAAAACTCAAATATATGTATACCATGGTTAAGGTACAGATCCATATAAAATACTTAGTATATAATTATTATATATAAACAAGCTGCTACCTTTTAATGAGGGCTGAAGGGGAGGCAAAGTGCTAGGCACAGCCACCCTCCAAAACCAACATGGCATGTAGAAAAGAGCAAGAATAAAGGGCTGACACAGTCAGAAATAAAGGCTTCTGACTTACATTAAATCCCAATGTTTGTTGACATATAAAAAACTGAAATGAACCACATGCTTAAACTTAGCCCTGTGCCTCCCCCCAGAATCTGCCTCTCCTGTTCTCTTGGGAAGATTTTTTTTCAGCTGTGACAGCAGCATATTTTCACTGGCACATGCAGAGGTTCTTAATGCAGGCAGGACTAAGTGAATGATTTATTTCATTGCAAGTGACCTGTATAGCTCCTCAATGTGTCACCTGAAATTTAACGATGTTTCTCATGTAAAATGCTTTTTTTCTCTTCAAATCTCTATGTAAAGTTTCCTTCTTCTCCCCGTTCTGTTTGGTGGCATTGGAAACGCTTAAATGTGTGGCTCAACAGATGTTTTATTTTCACAGCACAATGATATTTTGGAAAGAAACCAAGAATTGCTAGAAGCAAGCCTTCCCTGCTTATATATTTACAAAATCATGAATTGTTGAATTAACAGGCTGGGCTAAATAAGATATCTGAAACTTGGCTCCAGAGGGACAGACCTTTAGCTTGGAAAGTGTTTTATCACCTTTCATCTGGTGTATCCAGCATGTGGAAAGTGTAACTTCTTCATTTGCAAAATGGCATGAGCATAGTTTGTTTATTACTATTAAGGGTCTTGATAAACATTTTTTTCCTCAGGACAGGAATAGGGAATTTTGAGGCTACTTTTTAATCCACATTTTTTCTCATCTTAGGTTTCCTTGAGTATGCTATTTTGAACAGAAGAATTCAAGCCATATATTTCCATGTCTTTCTTCTTTTCCACACACATGGGAACTCATTCACCCTCTGGTACCAGCCACTGCCCTTTTTCAGAGATGCTGTACAGTGGGTGTTGGGTGGAGGAAAGCATTAACATTGAGAATGTATCAAAAAAAAAAGAATAGGAAGATGTAGTTAAGTATAAAATCTTCATATAGAGCAGCATGAAAACATTCAAAAATACATCAGTAAAAGTTGGGAACAAAGCTTTCCTACTTTGTGGGCATGCATAGCATAATTGTGGGTGCAGATGGATGTGCATAAATGAAGGAAATCTGGAAAGAAATGTAAATGCTCTGCGTTTAAATATGAAATACTTATCACATTATCTAAAAAAAAAAAAAGAAGAACAACTTGCCAAAGTAAAAAGCTTTTTCAGAGAGAAGAAAACTGCAGCTGAATTTTGCTGATGTATGAATGGCAGGACCAAGGAGAAGTGTGGTAGACCAGGTGATGTGATTCCTGCATATCCTGTAATCCCCAGGGCTTACATCTTCCAAGTCATCATTTAAATTAAATTAAAGGTCTTACTTGGGATGGTTATGTTTGAAGCACTGTGCTAGGATCTGTTGCTTCAGACCAGTAAACATAATAAAAGTGACACCTGTGGAATATGTAAGAACTAATGAAGAAGTCTCATCATGTGTTTGCAGAAGGGTCACATTTCAAATCTGTCTATGTATTTCCTCTTCTGTCATTTTCAGAAGGTTGCAAACATGGAGAGAGGGAAACCTTGAATTTTCAAGGTTTTGGTGAGATTGTTCACCAGGATCCTCAGGAAAAGCCACCCTAAGCTGTCGCGGGATGAGAGGGCTCCTGTCCTGGATTAGTGGCTGCCTAGCAGGTAGGAAAGCAAGAGGTCAGGTTTCACAACATCACAGAAGGCTCTCAGGGATTTTCTGGGATCCCCACTCTTGAAAACTGATCACAATCTGCAGAGGAGGAAGGGCTGAGTTCTGAGCTTGGCTGTCCTTGTCACCAGAGGGGCTGCTGGAGCTGGGGGAAGCGCTGAGCAGCTGCAGAGGGCTCTGGTGGTCCTGGGTGGCTGGGCAGTACAGGGCCAAGGAAGCTTCTGCTAGCCAGGGGTAAGATAATGCTCTTTCAGGTGGCTTTATTCCTGCCCTGCACCAGGGGCAGCTTGCAAAATGCAGATTGTGTAGAGATCAGGGCTCAGAAGTGGTCAGGAGGGGAAATAAAGGAAGGAAGTTCCACAAAGAGTACAAATCAGTCCCATTGTTGTGCTGCTGCTGGACCATGTGGTGAGAGCGTGTTCAGCGGGGGTGGCCGGTGTGCCTGCCTCGAGGGACAGTCACACCCTGCTGTGGGCTGGGAGGCTGACCAAGAGCAGCTGGAGTGTGGAAAAGGTGCTGTGCAAGGAGTGTTGGAACAAGTGGGACAGAGCCTGGAAAAGCAGAGAGAGGAGGAGTCTGTGCCCTGTGTGCAGCTGCAGAGTTCATTGCCTCAAGCTGTTAGGGAAATGTGGGTGGTTTCAAGAGCCAATTAAACAAATGTGCAGAGGATGGGCATTGGTACAGCTGATGACACAACTTTGGGGAAGCTGTGTGCATTTCCTGGAAGAAACCCATTCATACCTTTGTCCATGCTCCTGTGGTTTGCCTGTGTACCAGCTGTCGGGCGCAGTAGGAGACAGGTATGGGCTGTTTGAGATGAGGATACTTGGTAGCATTTTTAGGGTAAATCTGCTGTGGGATGTGGAAATCAGGACTGCTGGATGTGCTCTGCTGTGGCATTGCTGGCTGCAGCTCCCTGGGCAGACACCAGAGGAGTAGGACTTTCACACTCTTGTGTACTTTGCTGGTTTAAGATCTGAGACCACTGAGATAATTGGACAATAAAGGTTAAGCATTAGAATGTGTGGACAGAATGTGACTGCCTTGAAGATATCATGTCCCTCACTTGTTCTCTGCACAGGATTAATTTATCCTCAGAGGACTTGCTGTGTGGGCTTAACATGCCAGCCAGTGCTGTACTCTACAGCTGTGTCAGGGTCTGGGTTTCAGGGTGACAGCTATTTGTTTGAGTCTCAGCTGTGTCAGGGTCTGGGTTTCAGGGTGACAGCTATTTGAGTCTTAGCTGTGTCATGTTCTGGGTTTCAAGGAGGCAGCTATTTGTTTGATATGGTTTTTTATTTTTCTAGTTTTGGGGGATTTTTTTTTGTTCTTTCTTTCCTAGCTATTTGTTTGAGTCTCAGCTGTGTCAGGGTCTGGGTTTCAGGGTGACAGCTATTTGAGTCTTAGCTGTGTCATGTTCTGGGTTTCAAGGAGGCAGCTATTTGTTTGATATGGTTTTTTATTTTTCTAGTTTTGGGGGATTTTTTTTTGTTCTTTCTTTCCTCATACTCATAGCTGTCACCTTGTATTTTGTGTATGTGGCAAGCCTCCAACACCTTTGGAAAAGTACCTTTGTACTGACCACTGTCAGACAGAAGTGCACACAAGCACTTGTGGGCTATCCTACTTTGCCAGGAAGAGCAGATTCTTCTCTTCTCCACAACAGAGATTTGGTGGCAGAATGCTTGAGAGAGACTCCATCTTAGGGATACAGTCCCTCTCAAATAAAATAAATAAAAAATAAAAATAAAAATAAATAAAATCCTATCATGTGAAGTAGTAGTAATAATTAAGCTGAATTGCAAAGTATCCATGGACTCCATCTTAGGGATAGAGTCCCTCTCAAATAAAATAAATAAAATAAATAAAAAATAAAAATAAAAATAAATAAAATCCTATCATGTGAAGTAGTAGTAATAATTAAGCTGAATTGCAAAGTATCCATGGGGAACAGAAGGTGTCTTGAAATGTTGTGGCTCTGCTAAAACATGTTTGCAGAGCCTACTTTGCCAGCTTAAAAATCAAAGCAAACTAACTGTTCACATTGCAGCAGCGTGTACAGTCAAAGGTGGGGATAATTTGTGCAGAAGATGAGTTCTCCAGGTGCCCTTGAGTGGCCTGGGAAGGAGATGAGTTGTTGTGACTTGCTGGGCACCCTGAGCTCTGTGCCACCACAAGGAGTGTCTCAGCAGGAACTTGTAGAGAGCTGTAAAGTTGTTTCACTGTAATGAACTGTAAGAAATAAAAAGAAATACAATAAAATCCTATCATGTGAAATAGTAGTAATAATTAAGCTGAATTGCAAAGTATCCATGGGGAACAGAAGGTGTCTTGAAATGTTGTGGCTCTGCTAAAACATGTTTGCAGAGCCTACTTTGCCAGCTTAAAAATCAAAGCAAACTAACTGTTCACATTGCAGCAGCGTGTACAGTCAAAGGTGGGGATAATTTGTGCAGAAGATGAGTTCTCCAGGTGCCCTTGAGTGGCCTGGGAAGGAGATGAGTTGTTGTGACTTGCTGGGCACCCTGAGCTCTGTGCCACCACAAGGAGTGTCTCAGCAGGAACTTGTAGAGAGCTGTAAAGTTGTTTCACTGTAATGAACTGTAATGAACCTGCCACCCCTCTCAATGATTCAAGTGTGAGAAGCAAAAGCTGATGTTACTGAGATGTGCCTGCTGTCACCTCCCCCTGGAAACCCCTCAGAAGTTTTTGAAGTCGGAGTCCTTCAGGGCCTGGAGCAAGGAGCTCTGCTCTGCAGGGTGGAAGGCTGCTGGGCCCCCCCAGCAGTGCTGGGGCTCTGTCTCCCTGCACACAAGGTCTTAGCTGGGTTTTCTGGAAGCCAGAAAGGCATTCAGCATGGACAAAGCCAGGCTGGGGGCTGTGTGCTGCTCAGAGGGAGGTGTCTCAGCTCGGCACCAGGCTGGCACAGCACAGCTCTGCTTTGGTGTTCCTCTGGATTTGGAGAGCTTTGCTGTGTGTGTGGTTTGCCAGCAGAGGCTCACAGTGTGGAGGCTGACTCAGCCCTGCTTTCCCCATCAGCACAGGGCTTTGCAGGCAGCTGCCTTCACGTGGTGCTTTTTGCTCTCCCTGGCACCGGGCAGACCCCGAGTGTGTTATCCCTGTGGGTCCCAGCTGCAGAGGGGTGGCAGGAGGGAGCCTCACTCCTCACAGAACAGAGCACAGGGGTGCCCTGCATCCCCTCTGGGTGCCCCACCTCTGAGGCCAGACTGCTCTACCTCTCCTGGTTCAAAAAGACTTCAGGCTGCCCTTCTAGTGCCTTTGTATTTAAGGAAATGAAAATTTATACAGTCAAGGCAGAGCAAATAACTTCAATAAAAGCTGGAACTACTTGTGTTTCTTGGATCTTTTTGTTGCTGTTGTTTAAGAACTGGAACACAGGAATATTTGCTTTTTCATTGCGGAGTGCTCTGTAAAAAAATTTTTTTTTCCTTAATAAAGTTAAAATATAAGTTTTCAACATTAGAATGCTTTAATAATTTAGTTTTTAGTCTTGTAAAGAATAACGTTTGTAATTTAGCTCATGTGGCATTGTATTGACTCAGACTTCCTGTAAAAGCAAGCTACTTTCTTGATTTCTCAGCTAACACTGTCAGATCTCCCCTTTCTTTTGCTGCATTTCATTGGCAGAGTGAAACTGTAAAGTCTAAAACACATTTTATTCACTATTTTGTGAAGATTTATGGATTAAGATACATTTCTTAAGCAGCTTTCCATGTATCTTGGTCCAAAAGAGCAGGGAGTCTTCTCTGCCGGAGTGCCTGAATTACTCAGTGATAGGCAGTAAGGAAGTTCCCTGGGAAGAGTTAGCTTTTTCTTTCTTTTTTCCTTTTCATTGTGTGAACCACCAGCATCAGGTCATTTCCTTCCCTGTATTTTGGGTGTATCCAGTGCTCAGGGTGGATCTGGTTGCTCTGGTGTGCCCAGAGAGCAGGCAGCCTGTGAGTCTGTTCTAGCTGGGACCAGATTTCAGACAAAGAAGGAAGATGTCCATTTCGAGTGGGCATTTAGACATTTAAAATACTTATGTGGTGTTAATGTGTTTGCTGCTGTCCTTCCAGGCCTTGGTAACAGCTTCTTTGGGACCACAGGGTTTATCTGAGGCAATACTTGCTCATCTCTAGAACTTTGAGGTTTTTCCTTAATATGTTTTCTTTTTTCCTCTTCTTTTTTGCAGGTATTTCTTGAACTCTTCAGCACATCACAGAACTGTTGTTTTGGGATATCCTGCTTAAGCCCTCGGAGGAAAATCTGCCAACAGCAAAAAATGACTTGAGTTGGAGAGCTGCTGCTTTATCCACAGGTAGTGTTTGCAGCTCAGTAAGCTCTGAGCAGTCCAGCATTGCAGGGTTTGCTTTCAGCAGGTTACTCAGGGAGGAAGTTGCTGCTTGTGCCTCTCTGGGAATGGCAGTGATGAATCTGTATGTGGTAGTCTCCTGAGGACACCTGGAGTCTCCATACTGTTCCCATGCTTTTGGACACACCTGGGGCAGCCGTGTGGGGAAATGAGCAGCTGCCATCCTGTCTTCTGTGGTCCTGTGTGCTGCTTGTGAGAGGTTTATGCATCAGTGTGTATTTTATAAATCAGCCTAGTTTGAGCTGCTTTTTGGGCAGTCATCATATTGGATTCCCACTTTTATGACTTGGTGAGAGCTGGAGGTATCTGCTAGTGTGAGGCAGTGCATACAAGGGGAGGCAGTGCTGTACAACAGCATCTGGCTTTGCTTTCTCCAGAGGTGACTTACCTGGAGTAATGTTCATCCCATGAGCCCCAACATGCCCCAGACCTTACTGGGCTTAAGGGGCTTGCAGCAGGTGTCCAGTGAGGTTTGATGTTGAGACTGCACTCAGCCCACTGCAGACTTGCAGCAGTTCCCTGAAAAGTCACCAAAGTACCAGGCTGGCGAAGCTCCTGGTGCCCATGAACTTAGAGCTTTTTATTTCCCTTTCCAGTTTTGTGCTTTATAATGTTCTTCATCAGTGTTAAAGCCTGTGATCAAGTAAAAACTAATTTCTGGAACTGCATTTTTTGGCACTTGGTTGTTGGCTGTCAGGGTTGGAGATGAAGCAAAGCAGTGTGGAGACTTACCCTGCTTGCTGGTATGATACTGGCAGTGTTAAATTTGGCTGTCACTTGTGGAAGGGAGTAGAAAAAACATTTGAGTGGCAGTGGCCCCAGGTCACCATTACATAGCATGTGATGGCTGATAGCCAGCTCAGGTCTTTCTGTTTGGTGTTTGAGGTGGTAGACTTTGAAATGAGATCTTTGAACAGCCTGAAATTTTAGAATTACCCTGATGTTGTCTCTCTCCCCTCCCACTGCACACAGATCTCCATGATTTTACCTGTGCCTGCAGCCTGACTGAGCTGTTTCCTTTTCCCAGGGCAAGCTTCCAGTGTCCCATCTGGGGATGCACCGTGCACTATGGTTCACATCAATGTGTTGAAAAAATTCATGTGTGTTCTAGTGGTGGTACTGGTAGCACTGACAGTTTGCCTGTGGAGAGAAACCAGAAGAAGCTACTATGATCCTTTGAAGACCAGGAATGATGATTTGCAGGGGCACAGGAGCTTGGAGAAATGGAATGCTGTTAAATCACAAGGCCTTTTCCGTGAAGCAGCCAATGAACTGGGGCAGGTATCCAAAATGTGGCTTGGTCCCCAAAACAAAGTAAAAGGTGGCACGTCTGAAACAGCTGAAAAGTCCAAGAAAGCAGCCTTTGGGAAGGTATGGGACAAGGACAGCTCATCCAGAAATCTCATACCCAGGCTGCAGAAGGTCAGGAAAAACTACCTGGCCATGAACAAGTACAATGTGACTTACAGCGGGAAGAGGAGCGCTAAGCTCAGCCCAGAGAAGTTGCTGTGCCAGCTGCGGGACAGAGTCAACGTGACCATGATCCAGAGGTCGGATGGTCCTTTTGGCACCTCTGAGTGGCAGCAGTACTTGCCAGGGAAAAGCCTCAGTGAAGCAGTGGGACACCTGGGTCGCTGTGCTGTCGTGTCCTCAGCAGGGTCTCTGAAATCATCTCGCCTGGGACAAGAGATAGGTTGGTATTTTTCAGTTTGCATGAAGTTAAATATCATTGTTTATAACTTGGGCTGAGTAGAAGTCAGTAGTATTGCTGTCATGCAATTACTGATAAGTCTCTTGTGGTCAAAAGGTGTTTAAAACAATTGGAAATATTAAACTTCTAAAGTCAGTAAATATTTCAGCCTAGATGGAGATGGGAATAATAGGTAACTATTCTAGCTAGTCCTTTTGATTTTTGTGATCCTGTTGGCATCACTGGAAGGTCACATAAATATTGGATACCAGAGAGCAGTGTTGGTTCCTCAGGTGTTTGTTTCTTGAGAGGGCTTGGGGTGGGTTGTGAAATGCTTATTGCACAGTCACACTGGAAGATATTTTCAGAGAAGAAATTAAAGAAAATGGTAAAGGGGAAAAACCCTTCTGGACATAGCCCTGAGCAGTCTGTGTTGAGCTGAGGGCTGGGCACAGACAATCTTCAGAGGTCCCTTCCAGCCTCAGTGCTTCTGCAATGCTTGCTCAAGGCTTTCCAAAAGTGGTGCTACTTCATTCTGAGCCATAAGGCAGCTGGCTGAATTTGAGTGGCCCAGAAGACCATCAAAAGGCTTTACACAGATTTATCTCTTTGGATGAAGTTTGGTGATGTTTTGCAGCCTCATCTAACCATATTTACCTGAAGTTCATGCATTAACTAATAACTGCCAAAGCTTTGGTCTTTTACTGTGAATTATAAAGAAGCATGTTTTGTTGCCAAAGCATTTTGTGTCTTTACAAAAGCAGCATGATAGGGAAACCAACTCTTCAGTCTTCAACTCAGGATTTTGTACCAGGCCGAAAATTCTCCAGAGCCTGCAGCTCCCTCAACTTGCTTTATTTTTTGGTGTATGGAGCTCAGTTAAGGGTCATGCTCTGCTGAACTGTAGCTTCACTGAAGGAGAAGTTTTAAAGTCTGGGAGTTTTTCTCAAGTGGAAATTGTTTGCAGGCTTTGGTGTCATTTTTTGGTGTATGGAGCTCAGTTAAGGTTCATGCTCTGCTCTAGCTTCACTGAAAGAGAAGTTTTAAAGTCTGGGAGTTTTTCTCAAGTGGAAATTGTTTGCAGGCTTTGGTGTATTCATAAGTTGTCTGTTGGATCAGGTCCCTTTGGCCTGCACTAAGCTGTAAGTAGCCTTCATCTCTTGAAACAGATAGATGGATAGATTTTAATATCTCATTCATGGACAACTTTGGCAAAGCCTTCAGAATCATAGTCCCTTGTGGGAGACTGTGTTGAGTTCTGGTACCTGCTCAGAAGTTCTCCCCCAGACTCCTCTGTGTCCACGGGCAGGTGAGAGCAGGAGCTAGACTGAGATTGATCAGTTGGAAATGTGTTAAAGTGCTATGAAATATGCCTTGAAGAACAGCATTGCCTCCTGATACAAATTGCAGGGGGGAGTTGGTTGGTGTAATTGTTTCTGTCTCTTAGGAGTGTTTGAAGTGAGATGGATCAAGACTTGGGAAAGCAATTTTTCCTTTTCAAGTACCTGTCTCAGGTTGTTTGGGTGCCTCTTGGAGTTCAGAGCTCAAGGTTTGCACAGAAGTGACCTTCTGTTGAACAGCCTCCCCAGCTCAGCTGGCTTGTGCCCAGGGCTGTCTGTGCTAGGCTCCAGCATTACTGCCAGTGCTTGTTGCTCTGGAAGGAGACCCTCACAGGAGTGGGAGTGATGTTCTGGAGTGTGGAATGCAGTCCCTGCACCTCTGCACTGGCTATGGCAGCAGCCGAGTGGGATGGGCTGTGCTTTGGCTCCAGCACAGAGGGCAGGCAGGCAAAGCCCTTTCATTGTTCCCACAGCCACTCTCTGAGCCCTCCCCACACTGAAGCACTGGTTTGTTCCATATCACAAGGGATGGATGCTGGGGAGGTCACTGTGTAGTGTGCCTGAGGCAAATGCCATTAACCCCTGCTGGTGTCCCTGCCCTGTGTTTCTTGTGTCTGGGTCACAAGCATTCACCCTTCTGCTCAAGCAGTTAACTCTGCTAGTGCTTCTGCAGAGTTAGAGCACTTGCAGCCTTGAGCTAGGCAGAGGAAGTATTAAGGATTCAGGAGCAATCAGTGTATTTCTGTACAGATTTCCCCACTTTTTCCATGTAGGAAATGTTGTGGTGGTGTTGGAGGAAGTTGTCGCAAAGGTACTAAATCTTAAAAGCTTAAAATTAAATATTTGTGTAAATGAGCACAAAGGATTGCTGAGTTGTTACTCCATGAAATATTTGTTCTGTGTAATCATGTTAAGATATCAAATTAGCAATTAGGTAAAGTAAGGGAGGCTGACAGAGCAGCACAGGGTTGTAAACAACCACCTTTTATTGGGCTCTTGGTATTACTGAAGGTTATAAATTGCTACTGAATGTGAGAGATACTCAGTGTAGCACAGCCACCGGGGGACAGAGTCAGCTGCTCTGCCTGAGCAGCCACTAAACACCCTTTTAATGTGCAAACTTGGGGCCTAGGAATGCTTGGTGTCTGGCTGAAGTTATAGATGGGGAAATCATAACCCTGTACTGTGTTAGTGCAAGGCAGGATGTAGAGCTAAGGGTCTGCAGTGGAAACCACAGAGCCACTTCTCAGCAAGGAGACACTTTTCCAGAAACATCACCTTCCTTGGTTTTGGGTGGTGCTTTGGAAGGGCTCTTAAGAAGCCCCACTTGTCCAGGAGAAATAAAATTGAGAAATCAGTCTTTGCTGCCAGGGATTACTGATCCTCCAGCATTGCCTGTTAGAACACTCCCATTTTCAAGAAAATTATTTCAAAAAGACCCAGTTCTGGACCAGGTGGTCCTTCTGCCCTAGAACTTTGCAGTTCCCACAGACCCTGGCTGCAGATGCTGTGTGTTGCTGTCATGTGGCCTCAGTGTGAATGCAGGAAAGGTTGCCCTGCTTCCTTAGCTCAGCCCCTCTGCTCACAGGGAACGTTTCCTACCCAACTGCAGGCACAAGGCAGGGAGGAGCCAGGCTGACAAGCACAACCTCCCTTTGTGTCACAGCAGCAACAGGACTCTAGGATGTTACAGTGGCCTGGCTGGCTGTGCCAAGGCAGAGGAGGTTGCTGGAGGAGTGCTGTGCTATCTTAAGAGATGATGCCAGCAGAGGAAAATGCAGTGAATCCCAAGGCATGTAAGAAGCTATGTCTGTTGAAGGCACAGCAGTGGGTTTATTTCTGTGGGAGGCATGCTGGCAGGCTGAGGTCAGCTTGGCTTTCCACTGTGGTCGGTGTACACGTTTCTGGAGCTGGTCAACCTCCAGGCTGGAAGAGAGGATGCTGGCTTGCTACTGCTTCCTAGCTTCTTGGTTTGAAGCTAGCCATATGGTAAATTAATTACTGGTCTATCTCGAAAGTGTTTGGAAGGAGGAAGAGGGAGAGCAAATGCTAGGGTTGTGCTCTCAACCTGGCAGTTGATTGTAGTTTTAGAGAGTAGAGTGTATTGGCATAAAGTTGGAGCCACACCTTCCCCCAAAGAATCTGACTTGCTACTTCTAATGTTATGTTGAAAGCCAGAGATTAACAAAATGGTGAATAATGTCACTTGTTTGAGGTGTCACTTGTTTGTGGTATCACTCAAACCCGGTTGCTGGCTCACAGGTTTTCCCTCTGCTTGGCTTTCAGACAGCCACGACGCCGTCCTGCGGTTCAATGGGGCTCCTGTCAGGGGCTTTCAAGATGATGTGGGGCAGAAGACAACAATTCGTCTTGTGAATTCCCAGGTAGGTCTGAGGAGTGTGCACCAAGCAGGCCAAGCATGGCACAGCTGTGTAGCTGCATTGTCTGGGAGCTGGGAAGAACAGGGCTGTCCATCTGATCTCTCCAGTCCCTAGCACATGGCTGTAGGATGGGGATGTCTCCCCTTGGAATGGGGACAGTTGGTAAATCTGAGGTGACTGCAGTGGCACGGGCATGCACTTGCAAGCTTGCAGTAGCCTGCTTGTGATTTACAGCAGGCACAAAGTAATCTGTGTTTTGTCTTTGCTCAAAGCTCTGTGTAGGCACAGGAAGGCCAGCTCCGTGCTGATGCTGTGCTTTTGGAGTGAGAGGCAGGAACAGCACCACAGCTCAGCCAGTGCAGGTCAGCGAGGAGGGGCGTGCCAAGGGATGACTTGTGCCTGCCCCACAGATAGGTATGAAGAATGTTTTTATGGCTTTGAATAAAAGAACCGTGTTTCTTTACTGCCCAGCAAGGCTGCAGACTCTGTAGGTTAACACATTAACCACGGTTGCTACATGGCTGAAGACACTTGACAAAAGACCCACCTGTAAAGCTGTAGCCTGTGCACAGCCAGGAGAGGGATGGGCTCTGGTGGGTCCAGGATGTCATTGCAGAGCATGGCAAAAAGTGCCTTTAATAGCAGGCCTTGCTCACAGAGTTAAATGTTCCCTGCCTCTGAGAGCTCCATGTAAGTACCAAGGTGTCCCTTTGCTGGTTCCCTTTGGCCAGACTCTCCAGGGTTAGACCCATGTGCCACAGGGCATTAGCAGAGTCAGTCTGCCACTTGTCCAGCAACACAGTGAGACTCTTTCTCCTGTAGGCACATCTCAGAGTGTTTGCACCTTTCCTCCATAGACCTGTTACCCTTCATGATTATCCTTTTGGGGGGAGGAATCTTCAAGGGTAGACATGCAGACAAAAGGGGAAATCTCAGTAGAATGTGCTGGTGAGAGAATGGAGGAGGACTGAACAGACCAGGAGACATTTGGTTAACAGACCTGGTGCAGCACTGAGTACAAGCATCTCCTCACCCCACAAGAGGTTGTACTGAGTACAAGCATCTCCTCACCCCAAAATTAAGATTTGTAGGCCTGGAGTTTTCTCACCTGCCCCTGTATGAGGAAAGCGTGAATGCTGCTGTGTTACAAGGTTTGAAGTGGCTCAAAACAGCAACAGGGGGTTGACCATCCTCTTCAAAGCCAGGAAGACAGAGCTAATATGTAACCAGTTTCCCAAAGTAATTTTGTGTGTCTTTTAAAGGATATTCTTGCTTCTTGTGAGAATGCTGTTGCTGCCTCTTTGAGCTCTTGGGTCACTCTCCGCTCGCTGCCATGCTCTTAAAAAGAGGTTGTAGGCACACTGAGGAACTGAGTGAGAGAGAGATGAGTGGCTGAAGTGTAGCTTTTGTAAGCCTGAACCAAAAAGGCAGTTTCTTTTCCTTACCCCAAAATTAAGATTTGTAGGCCTGGAGTTTTCTCACCTGCCCCTGTATGAGGAAAGCGTGAATGCTGCTGTGTAACAAGGTTTGAAGTTGCTCAAAACAGCAACAGGGGGTTGACCATCCTCTTCAAAGCCAGGAAGACAGAGCTAATATGTAACCAGTTTCCCAAAGTAATTTTGTGTGTCTTTTAAAGGATATTCTTGCTTCTTGTGAGAATGCTGTTGCTGCCTCTTTGAGCTCTTGGGTCACTCTCCGCTCGCTGCCATGCTCTTTGCTGTTCTTGCTGCATCTTGTTCCCCTGCATTAAGCCCCCGTCAGAAGGGTGACAGTTTGTCCTTTCTGAGCCAGTCTGGTTTGAGCAGACAGATCTGACTGCTGCCTTCTGTGCCCTGTTTGACATTTTTCTTTTTTTTAATCTTTCCTGTCTCTGTGTATTTTTCTGATGTCAGATAGGTGTTATCACTTAAGCAAACTTTCTCTGGAGGATGTGCTCATGGCCAAACTTACAGTGATATGAAGAGAAAATATGTGCATGACCTATGTGCTATCAATGTTATCTGCTCAGGGAGGAGGGTGACTGTGTGGTTGTACAGCTGTGATGTGACTCTCCATGTGGATTCTCCTACTTTGGACCATGTGGAGTTACAGCCACGTCATTTGAGTGCTTCTGTTCTCCATGCAGATCAGCCTGCAGTCATGGGTGATGTTCCCTCTGAAAGGAGACCCCAGCTTAGGAAACTTCAGTTACAGGGAGAACAATATTGCTGCTGTTCCTAGAGGCTGAAGTTGACTCAGAAGACAGCGTTGATCTGGCTGCTGACCAGTGAAAAAGATGTTTTCCATGTGTGTAGTGCAGGAGTCTCTTATCTGGGGTTTCTAAACTAAGCAGCTCTGACTGCAGTTTAACTTCAGAGACCATTGGATTGGACACCTGGTTTTCTTACATGTTTTTATTTGCAGTTTGAATGGTTCAGTGCTGTTTTCAGTCTTGGTGACATCAATTAAACCTTCTTGTTAGTGGGGTGGCCTGATCACATCCTCTTTTTAGCTCACTGCAGGAACTGTGCCTTATCTGGCCTTGCCCAGAGCTCTTGCAGGCATCAGGTACTGGACAAGCTGTAATTTGTTCTTGTTCTGGGCTGGCTTTTCTTGTGTTATAACCGGGAAAAGGAATGGGTTTGGGGATTGGCTGCTTTTATTTTGGCTCTTACTGCTGATCAACCTCAGTCTGCTGCCAAAGTGAAGGAAATGGGATCTCCTGAATCTGATCTGTCAGAGCTGGTCTGTGTTGAGTAATATCCCTGTGGCACACATGGCCAATGGCCCTGAGTTTCTTAATAATTATTTTAAGATACTTTTCTGTAATTTTCTGGCCAGTCTCTGGGATATACATGGGGGCAGATGTTTTTAACAGTAGAGTGGAATATCTTGAACATCTGTGTGCATAGAGAAAGATTAATGGATTGGTATAGACAAGAAGGCAAGAAATTTGGGACCTCCAGATCTGAGGATATGCTTGTAGGCCCACAAGCTTTGTAGTCGTTCTAAAGAAAGAATTTATTTAATGTTGCCTCATTTATTTTCTCAGGCCTTGACTGATTCATCAGTACTGCTGCTTTTTTAATGGCATGTTTTCCTGCAGTTTGACACAAGGCATTGATTAGCCCTGGGAAAGCAGTCACGTCTTGTAAAAACAAGGGCAGAACCACAGGTGAGGGTGTGCCAATGTCATGCTGGAGGACAGAGCTCCTTTCTGCACAGCTGACCCAGAGCCAGAGTACCTTGTTCTTCCCAACCCTTGTTTCCAGTTCTCCTGGGCTGGCTTCTTGCTGTTGCAGAGAACACTCTCTGCTTTGGCTGCATTTGCTGTTATTGGCACTAGCAGTCTGCAGGGAGGAAGAGAAAGGAGATAGCACATCAGTGGAATGGAGGAATGCTGTGGGGGGAAAGGAGAGCATGTTTAGATTGCAGGACATTGACTGCTGGTAGCAGGAAAGAAGGAAATCGTTGTGATGTGGTCAATAAACGTACTAAGAGGATAGGGACTGTATTAACAAGATACTGTTACACAGTGAACTGGCTAAAGAAGAAATCAGAAAACCAACAGATCACTTAACTAATTAGGATCAAAAATCTGGGCAAGACAAGTCAGTCATGTAGTAATTTAAATGAATTTTACTTAGAATCAGTCGCTATTAAAAAACAAATGGACACTGAGGGTAAATGGGGAGCCAGATTCTTTCAGCAGACAGGGTAAGTGACTGATAGCTAGCAGGCAGTGCCCAGAGCCTGCTCCAGTGTGTGGGAGAACACACTGGGGCTGTGGAGGTGCTCCCCACCTGGTTTCCTGTCCCTTTGCTTTTGTGTCTGTCTCAGCTCTCTCGGGGTTCGTGTGCTTCTGCCAGCTCAGGTGGCTATGGAAACAACTACATGAAAATAAAGTGCACATGCCCCTCACCATATTCCTGCCTCTTTGCAGTGCTCCATCCCACCTGTGCCCAGCTGAGGGGGTGGCTGGTGCCAGCTGCTGTGCCCCTTTTTGCCCCTGGTGTCCACAGGGTGCAGGCAGATACTCACACCTGCAGCACCGCACACTCCAGCTGTCAGTGACCTAGATATTTTAGCTACTGTAAGGAAATTAAACCAGGCAGTGCATGTGGTCAAGGCCAAGGCCTGATCCCATGCAGTTAAGAACAGATGTGAGGAAACTTTTTGTTTTTGGAATAATTCCCATCTGGGCTGGCTGCAGCATCCTTGTACTCTGGTTATTGGGGACAGCCGTGCAGGCAGCCAGCTGCTGAGGCAGCCAGGATGCTCAAGGACTAATTGCCTAGATCATAATTAGATCTGTGGAGAAAATCAGGACAAATGGAAGCTGATTTTTATGATTTATGATTACAGTGTTTACAAACTGTGTCTGTACAGGTTATGGCTTTGGGTGGGTGGGGAGGACAAGAGATGAATTGTTTGATTAGGTTTGTTTTCATTCTGCTCCAAACCTGGGTTACCCCTGGGTCTCCCAAGCAGTGGTGGTTATGTCCAGAATATGGGAAGAACTCTGTTTGGAGCTTGCCTTCTCATTGCTGCTCTCAGGAGATTCCAGCCTCCCCTGCCTGAGCTGTCCCCTCCCTGCCCTACAGAGTTGGTGGGGGGGCTTGGCACAAGGCAGGATTGGCTGGGGATGCTGTAGTCTCTCATCTCTTGCACTGGTGGTCTCAGCAGGCTGAGCACTGGCTGCCAGGGTTGCTGTTGCTGAGGACAAACCACCACCTGCAGGCCTTTTTTTTTTGGGGTTAAATGAAGGTTTTTGATAGATCCAGCAGTGTATTTGCAGTAGGCTCTGCCTGCACTGTCCTGGTGACTGCTGGCAGCAGCTGCTGTTCTCCTGCTTCTGGTGTCAGTGCTGGCATCCTCACACAGGCTGGGTCACTCTGCAGCTCCTGTCCTTAGTGTGTTACTGGGGATGGATGGAAAACCTTGCAGAGCATTGTGGCAGCTTCTGGTGTGACTCTCCACAAAGTCCTGTGCTGCTAGGCAGGACTGGCTTGGGTTGGAAGGGCAGTGCTGGGGCTGTGTCCTTGCTGCACACAGTGGGCCATGCTCAGTAACCAGCAGTGGGAGGGTCTGGCCATTTCAGGTGTGTTTTATTGCTTGGCTGCCTGCTAATTCTGATAATATACTGCATATCATTGTATCTGTTGTTGTTTTCCAAGCTTGTAACTGTTGAAGAGCAGCAGTTCCTGAGGGAACCTTTATATAACACTGGAATCTTAATTGTCTGGGATCCAGCACCGTATCATGCAGAAATTCATGAGGTAAGGCTGAGGTTTTTTTTAAAATAAAATCAGATTTACTTTGAAGTGCTTCTGTTAAACCACTTCCTCCTAATGTGGGCAATCACTCATTCCAAGGCTTTACTTGTTTGCCTTTTTGTTTTATGGATATATCTGTGTGTACTTCTGTGAGTATCCCCTGCATGAGGGCTCCTAGGAAAACACTTGCCTGCTTCTGTGAAGGGCCTCAGGCCAAGGACAATGGATCACTACCTGTGTTTTCCCATGGGCTGATGGCATGGGGAGGAGGACACTGCTGGATGCAGCAGCTGTCTCATTATAGGATGATTTCCTCTCTCTGACAGTTCATCTAAGATTTGCTGATGGTTGATGCTTGGATATTTCAAGCAGCAGTCAGCCATGGGATATACTTGATGCATTATGAATGGATTGGGAAACCCTCTGAAGGTCTGTGTCAGCTTTCATCTGTGGGCAATCCCCCTGGCAATTCACTTTTGATTTCGAGTACAAAAAAGTGTTTGATATGTGATGAGCTCTGGAGGCTCACAGTGAAAGCAGGTAGGAGTGAATAGTCCATTCTTTACTTTTATTTTAAATTCTGGCTGTAACTGAGAGGTTTTGCATTCTTTCTTTGGCCTGCATTTCCTATTTTCTCACTGATATTTATTTCTGTGCCTGGTCCCACAGCTCCAGGAGGCATAAGGGGCTATGGACATCATGTTCAAGAGTCAGTAAAACCAGGATGGGCTATTTATAACATAGGGAAAAAAAATCTCAAAATTACTTTAGGAAAACATAAACATTCCTAGCTTTTACTGAAAGGGGAAATTTAAGGATGCAAATTAGCTCAGCCTGGTTCAGGAGGCTGAGCTGGGAACCCTTACCTGCAGAATATGCTGCTTGGAATTACAGTGTGAACAAGGATCTGGGTCTGGAACATTTTAAGGCAGAGTTTTCAACATCGTCTGCTGTTGGGGAGTGCAAAATGAAATTACAAAATTGAATTACCCTTCAGTGGTTCTTCATAGAGATTTGGGGTTTTCCTGCTCTGTTTACTGAGTCAGCACACCACAGTGACCCAAGGGTTCAGTGAGTGAGGGTGTGTAGCAGGATCTTCTTCCCCAGCAGCAGCAGGTTCACTCATCCTTGTTTCCTGTTGGTTACAGTAGAGTGGGCCAGAAATAAAGAATCTGACCTCCTGTTTCTGTTTTGCAGTGGTACAGAAAACCAGATTACAACTTTTTTGAAAGCTATAAGGCGTATCGTAGAACCCATCCAGAGCAGCCCTTCTATATCCTGAATCCCAAAATGCAGTGGCAACTCTGGGACATTCTGCAGGAGAATTCCCTGGAGCATATTCAGCCCAATCCACCATCATCAGGAATGCTTGGTAAGATAATTGCCCTCTAAACTTCTGGTTCAGTTTGCAGGCAGGAACTCTCCAAGACGCCTTCTTTCAAAGACAGCTACAAATTTATGGTGCTTATCAGAGTTGTTTTTACAGTGTTTGTCCTGTGCCAAAATTTAAGCTTCCTGTCTTCAGAGCAGCAGCTCAGTTGTATTAAAGTAAGTGGTTTGCAGCACCCCTCTGAAACAGCAGCCACAAACATGGCCCAGTTCCAGGTGGAAACAGAAGAGCAGGCTGCAACTCTGGGATGGTCTCTAGATTTGTAGCTTCTAGTGCCAGAGCACTTCCCACAGGGTGCAGGAGGAAGGATGTGTCTCCTGCAGGCTCAGATCTGGTCAGGCAAATAAATCTGATTACTGTAAATGAATTCTAAGGGTGTGCCTGTTTCTTTTTCCTATATTATTTATATATAAATATATGTTTTTGTATGTATATAAAGACTTATTGGGAGTCTGTGGAAAGTCAGACTGAATAGTTGCCCTGAAAAGGTCAGTGGTATGCTCTCCTCAGCAAAGGAACTCCTTTTTACATTCTGCTGTTGCAAAAGTTTTCCTGCTTAGTGGAGAGCAGCTCTCATGACCAGCTGAATAAAAAGGAGTGAACCTCTGGGGAAGCTTCCATGTATTTGAAATCTCAGCACAGAAGTAGAGTCTTGTTTGCCACAGACTGTCCAACTGCTGTGCTTCCACCCTTTGTCTGCTCCCACCTCTGTTCATCACTGCTGGGGCACAGGCACTTTCTGTGTAAACAGAGTTGCTTCATGCTTTTGCCAGGCCCAGCACCTATTAAATCATTGCATCATTGCTTGGGTATGTGTAGAGCAGCTGTGTAACAGCACAGTCAATGGCTTCAGCAGCAGAATTGTTAACTGCAGTTATGGGCTTGAAGACACGTCAAACAGCAGTTCCTCCAGCGCTTAACTTTGGGCCAAGTCTTCTTGCTTTTTGCTTTGTAAAACAAATCACCTTGCCAAATTCAAGGGCATAGATGAGTTCCAGTTTCCATCCCTGTGTTCCCTGAAGTCCTGAGTGTGATAGGAAATTTTGATTTGAAAAGGTGGATGAAGACATGTTTAAAATATACTTTAGGTTCTTTTAAAGTTTTACAGTTCCTCATGATCCCTGCTGTCTCAGACACTGCATGAATTTTCTGTGATGTTGCACACTGATTCAGTTTCTCTGGTATATTCTTGCTATTTCTTGCACTTAGAAGAGAAGTAGCTGGTAACTATGGCTTCCATCTGATCTGGCTGTGCCCAGCACTGCCTGGTGTGGTGTCCTTGGGTGAGAAGGCACAGGAGGGCAGCACTGCTCTGCTCCGGGGAGCCTGAAGAGCAGAGGCTGCTCAGTCTCCCCGAGCATCTCCCAGCACAGGCCCTCCCGTGTCCCCTGCACTCATGAGAGGCAGCTGGGACAAATGTGAAGGTCTCATCTCTGCTTATCCAGGCAGGTTTGAGATGGGCTGTTCGGATCAGCTAATGGCAGTGCACGCTTGGCAGACACCCAAGTTTCCATGAAGGTCACAGATAATGGTAGCACTCTTAAAAATTGTCCTTTTGGCACGGCTGTCAGTGTAAACAACCTGCTGAAATCACGTTGATCATGCACTTGGCAAGGGAGGGCATCAAAAGAGAGCCCTGTCTGGCCAGGCTTGTTCTCTGCCCCTCTGCCCTGAACATTAATAACAGAAACCTTGCTGGCTGCCTGTCCCTGTGGAATGTTTAGTGCTGTCTCTGGTGTGACTGGGGTGTCTGCTCCCTGTCCCCCGCAGGCATCGTGCTGATGATGACGCTGTGTGACCAGGTGGATGTGTACGAATTCCTCCCTTCCAAGCGGCAGACAGACATCTGCCACTATTACCAGAAGTTCCACGACCACGCCTGCACCATGGGAGCTTACCACCCCCTCCTGTTCGAGAAGAACCTGGTGAAGCACATAAACCAGGGCACGGATGAGGACATCTACACTCACGGCAAAGTCACCCTGCCTGGCTTCCGAAGAGTGCATTGCTGACGGATTGGTTTTACTGTGTTTAGTTTACCTTGACTTTCAAAGCACTTTTTAAATCAGGATTGTCAGATTTGTTAGGTCTAAGCACTGGTGTGTTTTGACAGCTCTTCCACGTAGCAAGGCTTGCTCTTAGGGCTTTGTTGACCAGCTGTGAGCTGTAAGGCTCACTGTGGTACAGCCACTGACCTGCACGAGTCACTGCAATAAATGGACTCCCAGTGGAGCCAGGCTCTTGCAGCACGTGGATACCTCTGGCTTCATCTCATCTGATGACGGGTTAGGGGAGGCACAGGAGAGGCTTTCTAAGCAGAGATTGCACAAGTCAGGATCATACAATGAACATAGTTCGGTTTGCTTCAAAGGGGCTGTGACAGACAAAACCCTGGGCCATTGGGAAGCATGAAAAATCATTTAAAATTTGTTCCCTACTCTTCTGAGTAGGGGTGATTTATGGAAATGCTGTCAAGCTGTGTAATGATAAGCGACACTTCTAATCCAAAATATTACATGAAAAATCATTTAAAATTTGTTCCCATAGTCAGGGGGTTCTGACTAGGGATGATTTATGGCAATGCTGTCAAGCTGTGTAATGATAAGCGACACTTCTAATCCAAAATATTTGATTTTATAAACAGTCTGTGAACTTCCTTCCAAACTGTAAGACTTCTGAAACCACTCAGGTGACATTTTTGGCAAAGGAAGAGGAAAGCAATTCATAATTCAGTGAATCTTGCAAGACTTTTTAATCTTCTTACTTTTTTTTAAAATAATTTAAAATAAATTTTAGCAATCATTTACTTTTCCAGTACAGTGCTGGGCTTGGTACAGAAGAACCTTTTATTGTCAGAAAGGTTTTGGCACAAATGGGAGAACACACTGGAAGTCGGTGCCTTTTTCCATCTCTCTGCTCCTCTACCTTTGCAACTGTTGAATTATTTGCTGTACCCATTAACACAAACACCACAGAGCTGCTGCTAGATGAATTCCAGCCCTCTGCAGCCAACAGAGGGGCTCTCAACTGCTGTGTGCTTTTCTGCATAGGTGGGGAGCAGGTTTGCCACTTCCATGCTTCAGGAGTGGTGGGGAGGGAGAGCGTGCTCTGCAGCCTCAGGGTGTTGGTGAGAACACCTTCCCTGTCTTCTGTACTCCAGTGTTTCATCAGGTCTGTAAAGAAAGCTTTCTCCTGTTTTGAATAAATCCTGTGAAGTCCTTGCCTGGTTTTGGTGAGTGGTAAATGTCTTGTCCCATGGTCCTGGGGATTTGTGGCAGCCTTGTACCACTGCAGGCACAGCTGCTCTCTGCTTGTTCAGAGAGCCCTCAGCTTGTGAGGGCTCCTTTCTGCACACTCATCTCTTGGGATGGATTGGGTGTGTCAGTGTTCACAAATTTCATACAGGTAGAAAGGTCCAGGTCCTTGCACCACTGCTCAGGAGCCTCACATCCCACTAGGACAGGAGTGCAAGGAAGGCAGCTTGGAAAGCATTCCTGTTCCCTTCCAGGGAAGGAGGGAGCTTAAGAGGAAAAGCCATGAGGGGCTGCTTGGGAGAGCCACAGTAGTCCTCTCCCCATCTCCACTCTTGGAGATAGCCCTGGCTAAATCCAGTGGCAACCCTCTTTTTTCCCCCTCTTTTTGTTTGCCTAGATCAAAATCTAGTATAAAGTGCAAGTGATGACAAATAGCCTTGGAGGTAGCTTTGGCTTTGATAGCCCTACCTCTCTGTTCCTTGGATGAAGGAGGTATCTGCTACAGCAATTTGCCTTCTTACTATGTGTTTAGTTGAGATTCCATTAGAGATTCTCACAACATTATATTCCAGCTCCCCCACTGTGGAGACCAGCCCAGCCACCCTCCCTGGAATGGATGGAAGCAGTCTGCCTGCTGCTCACCTGGGCTCCCAAACCCACCTGCTCCCCTGCAGGGCTCCTGCAAGGAGACAAAATGTCCCACAGATTCCCCAGATCTCTCAGAACCCTTGGTTACTTAGGTGCAGTAGTCTTGCACAAAGCATGGAATTTCAAATGTTATGCTAACAGTTTTAGCTACATCCAACATGTGATTCATTTACAGTCTAAACAGAGTTTAACAGGAATTGTGACAGAGCTTAAAATAAGCCAGTGGTAACCCTCTTTTGTTTCTCCTTTTTTTGTTTGCCTAGATCAAAATCTAGTATAAAGTGCAAGTGATGACAAATCTGGTATTTAGAGGAGCCAGGTGTAAGTTAGTGGCAGTAATATCTAGATTGTAACAAAAGTCTTGTCCTCCTGCAGTCTTTGCTTCCAGAGTGAACAGCTTTCTGTCAGTGTAGAAAGGGGAAAAGGGGCAACACGCTAGATTGTAACAAAAGTCCTCCTGCAGTCTTTGCTTCAGAGTGAACAGCTTTCTGTCAGTGTAGAAAGGGGAAAAGGGGCAACACTGCCTTTTCTAGGTAACCACTGAAGGACTGAGGACTGGGAGGGATGCTCTGTACTTACATGGGAAATCTGGAAAATTTCCAGCTGGAACCTGTTTTTACCCCTCTTGGGCTTGGCATTTTTAGAGAACCATGGACATGGGTGGGAAGAGATTATCTGACCAGGCCAGAGGAACTGTGAGCAGTTCATGTCTGGACAAGGAAGTATTTGGGTGATGTAGAAGGAATGACAGTCTGTTACTGGCAGGGGAACGCTGGACTTTGTTGTCATCAAAGATTTTTCATTGTCTGGGCTGACAAAGCTTTCTGTGGGGTTTTGTGGGTTTGCTTTCACTGAAGAAAAGGGGGGAAAAGTCCCAGAAATTCAAACCTAATGCACCTGAATAAACACACCCATCCTAGGTGCTTTAAGAACAGTGGAGTGGGTGAGTGGGAACTCGATCTGACAACACACAGTAAATCAGCAGTGATGGTTAAAGAGATACATGGTGGCACTCCCTGAAAAGAAACAGGAGCTGCCCCAGCCTTTGTTCCTGTGCTTGCAGGCAGCTGAAGGTGTGGGCACAGGCACGATGGCTCATCCTCCTCTGCTCTGTGAAGTCTGACGCTCTTGCCCAGAGCTGTGGGTGTTTGATTTCACTTGTGAATTGTACCAACCTGGCAGGGAAACTGCAGCATTTTCAGCAGGTGATGATACAAGGCACAGAATGGAAGCTTCACTTTGGAGCAGATAATTGGTGTGCATGGCCATCCATACCTCAGTTCCTCTGCCTGTGCATTGACAGGAGAGGTGAAAGTTGGATTTGTGGGGTTACCTGGTCCAGCAGGGCATCCCCTGCAGCTTGTGAGCTCCCTGGGAAATGCTGGAAGCAAGTGAGACCCAGCTGGCTTTGTGCCCCACTCCAGAAGGAGCTACAGACCCTTTGTGAAGACAGAACTTGAAAGGAAGAGGATGGAGGATGTGCTTATTTCTAGCTTGGTTTTGGAAGTGCAGATGAAGGTGAAATTGTGTCTCCCTCAGCTCTAAGCAAACTGCTGCTTCTCTTTTGGACCTAAACTCAGTGAGCTGCTAAACAGCCTTGTCCTGTGAAAGGTCTAGGAAATGGCCTCAATGCATAGGAACCCTGGATCTGGTGTCTGATGCTCAGATCTGTCATGCACAACTTCTGGGCTGCTTTGGCAGTGGTGTGCAAGGCTTCTTTCAGGGGGTTGTTCTCAAGGGCTGCAAAGGCAGCACCCTCCAGTGAGAGGGGAGGGAGCCCTTCAGGGGCCAGCCTTGGCACCTCTCACCTTCCACCCAAGTCCTGTGAAATACTTCCCTCTGTAGGGAGGCTCCTGCTGCTCCTTATCCTCCAGGCCGTCACCTCTGCAGGGGTTTGTGTCTCCAAGTTTTGCACGAGTTTCCATCTGTGTTCGTTTGGTTGCAGTTAGCTTGTAGCTTCATGTGTGATAAAGGGAGCAGCTAATTTAAATTGATCTTTTGACAGCCAGGTGGACATGAAGCTTTGTGGTCTACCACTAGCTTGTGTTCAGTGTACAATGAAGGAGACTAATTTAGGGGGAAAAATTAAGTCATGAGTAATTCAAAAAATAAAAAACTCCTCAGTTCAAGATGTGTTTTAGGAAGATACATGGATGTGCAAAAGCAGAATGGAAGATGAGCAGGGAAAATCAGGCATGAGAGATAGTTTGAAAAAGTGTTTGTTTAGTGCAATTTGTTCCAAATAAGTTTCTTAAAGCCAGAGAAGGGCAGGAGCAGAGGGAGTGGACTGAAAGTGGTTTGGAGTGAGTGACTTCTGGCAGAAGTTGGATCTCTTGGAGCAGAAACAGACACTTCCCAAACCCCAGTGAGCTTGGCTTGATGTTTCCATCCAGGTCTGAGTGTGCTGCTGGTTTTGGATGTCAGTGTGCATGGAAAGCTGTGCCTGTGGAAACAAAACCAACTTGGAATGTCTTTATTTCCATTCCTGCAAATACCTTGCAGTGTTTTTCCTGCCTGGCCCTGGCATCCTTTACAAAAACAACAGCGAGGTGCTTCCATGGGCCAGCACTGGTTCTAACCTGTGATAAATAAAAGAGTCCTTGTAACAAGGGGATTAAATCAGCCAAAGCTTTGCTAATCCTGCTCCAGGACAGCTCTGCTGGGTGTTACCTCCTGTTCCAACCCCTAGCAGTTCCACAGAGCCCTCCATGGGTGCTTACCTCATACCACTCTGGTGATGCTGAAATGCCCTGGGTTGTTTCAGGTCTATAAATATGACTTGTCAAAATGGGGAATAGCCGAGTCTTTCTCTGGGAGTTAAAGACAAATGAAATGCAGGTGGAATGACTGTGGAAGTGGTACCAGCATTTGTAGCGCTCATTTCATTTCCCAAAAGAAAATAAAAATGACTAATAGGTGTGAAAGTAGGCTGTATTTCATTAAAAGCCAGATTCAGATATATCAGCAGCATAAAAATAGGAAAACAGAATTGCAAGCTTAGTGTGTAGTTTATATATTACAAAATCACTGTTATTTATGGTGCCTGAAGTATTATATAAACATATAATAAACAAAACTAACAAGTATATGGTGGGGGAACTTCCTTAGTTTTCTCCTGCTCAGCTGAGTGTTCACACCCATTCAGAAAAGCCAATAGCTGCATTACCACATAAAATACTTCCAAAAACCAGAAGCTGGTCTTTAACTGGGATAAGGCACTGAAGTGTCCTCCCACCAAGGAAGCTATAACTCATTCTCCTGAATTGAAAAATCTCTTTCCTCTCTCAGCTGCCTGTTTGTTCCTTGGGTGTCTTCGCAGACATTATCCTACTTGATTCTTAGTTTACCAAAGATACATTAAAGGCACACATTCCTTAAGTACGTATTGCACTGGAATTTAGGAAAAAGGCTGAGCAAAGGCTGGACCTCCAGTGCTTGGGACAAAGTGCAGAGTAGGTTCTTGCTAGGGAAACAGGGTTTTATATGGAATTTAGAAGATGTTGTCTTGTCCTAGGTGCCAATTTAAGGCTGTTTGTCTGGGATGTGTGAACCAGGACTGAAGCCAAAGAATTTAAGAGAAACAACAAAAAAAAATTGTTTTGTTAGAACTGAGATGCTCAAAGCAGTTTTGACAAGAAGCAACTTAATCTTTTTGAACTGTCATAGCAGATAATTTGAGTCTGACCAGGCTAATTGTGACTCATAGGTTAGATAAACTCTTTTCTTATTTTTACTAAGAGTTTTAATTTGCATAAATAAGATATGCAATCTCTTATTTGTTTTTCTTTCCTGCTGCCAGTTCTAGACCTGATTTGTGTAGAGACATTGACTGGGATAATGAGATGGAGATTTGGCTTTGACATGAGGTAATTGTGTGGGTAAGTTGTGTATCCTGGCAGCAGCTGAGCTCCCTGTGTCCAGCTGGGTTCTGGAGGTGCCAGATGTGTGGGGTGCAGTAAATGCCCCACCATGTCAAAACCACTGCAGCCTTGCTCAATTGGCTTTGAAGGTTTGAGAGAGCCTGAGCTCTCTTTGAGCTCACCTCACAGCTGAGCTGGTGCCTCTGAGCTTCTCTGCTGATCTCCAGTGGAGGTGTGAGGTGCCCCAGGGTGGGCACAGTGCCTCCTGCTCCTTCTGCATGGAGGGGACACAGCTGTAGCTGGCAGTGGCTGCTTTGCACTCCACCATCTGACTGCCCTGCTGGTGAGGGATGCAAAAGAAGAGCCATAAAATGGGTGTGTTTCCATAAAATGGGTGTGAACTGAGCCCCCACAGTCATTGCTGGGTGGGTTTTTCACTGCTGGGACACTGGGGTGGGGTGCTCTGGGCAAGCCTGCCCTGCAGCAATGCCAGCCTCTGTGTTTCTCATGGCATGCACTCAGAAACTTTCCCTGGGTGACAGAGCAATGGAACCATCTCCTCCCTGGCTGTGTCCTCCAAGGAAGGAAGGAAGGAGCTCTCTGCAGGTCTCAGCTCTTGATGTGTAGTGCAAACCAAGGCAAAGTGAGTGTGAGTGGGTCTGGGGCTGTAACCTGGGCATTGGTGAGGCTGTGCTGTTCCAGGCTTTATGGTAAAAGTTTCATCCAGCTCTGCACGCCTGACCCTGATGCCTTCCTGCCTCTAGACACCCAAACCTGTGCCCTGAAGGAATTCTGATTTACTCCAGTTTAACTTTACACTTTTAGTTAATAAAGAAATATAATGATGGTGCTATAAAGCAGCACTGTCATACACGACAGAGAATGAAAAAAAATATCAAATGAGTAGCCCTGGTGGTATGTGTGAACAAGGAAGTGATGTGTCAAGAAATCAGCTATTTTTACCACCGTTTGCTATAAAGTGAGCAGTGCAGGAAATAGTTTTATGCTCAGTTAATTTTCAGTTCTCTTGAATAACTATTAATATTAAAACAAAGCTCGTGCTGCCCCCCACTCCCCCCTTTCTGTCCAAAACTGTCACCCCAGGCTTGGCACCCAGATTCCTGCTTCATGGAGGAGATGTGTCCCCCCACTGCACCTTCCCTGCCCCAGAAAGTCTCCAAGGGCTGGAAGGGACAGTGATGGCTGTGGGTTTCTCCTTTATGAAATCTCTGGGCTTCTCCTTTCTGCAAGCCGTGTGTGTACCTGATCCCATCCCAGTTCTCTATCCATCCATTCCTGGGAGCAGATGGTTTTGTAGAGCTGTGCTTGATGTTTCCATAGCCTCAGCATGACATGGGTGCTTTTATTCACTAATCTGCCAGTGTAAGCAGTAAAGCATCTTTGGAAAAGCTGATACACAGACTAAAAGCAGCTGAGCTATCCCATCACCTGAAGTCATGCTTTGTTTTACTGCAAAGTGAAATTTGTCAGCAGGCTTCAATTCTCTCTGTGCCCAGCTGTCACTGTGTGTGGTGGGGGGATTTCTACAGGGGAGCTGCTTAGAGAAAAAACAATACACACAGAAAAGTTCAGCCTTGTGGTTTGCTGAGGGTGTAATGCAGCAGGGATCTCACTGGAGGTGAGGAGAGGGATTCAGCCCTACAGGAATTTGACAGCACTGAGGAGGAGACACCAGTGTGGTACCAAGTGTGTGTGGGAGCTGAGCCCCACGCTGCTTTCTGCACAAGGACACTCGAAGGGCAGAGGTTTTGTATCCCTGGTACAAACCACATGGAGCTGGTTTTGTGCCAAGTGTTTTGCTACAAAATCCCTGGACTGCAAAGTTTAGCTTAATCCCTCCAAACTCCCCAAAGCCCTTGGGAACACCTGGGTATCTTGCAGGAGGTTTTCACTTGTGATGAAGTTGCACTTCAAAGCTCTTGCATGGATCAGCAAGTGCCAGAAACACTTTATGTTTTCCTTTCAATCAGGGCTAAGCCTCCAGTGACTGCTCAGTGCAAGCCTGAGAATTGCAGTGCTTATGAAAACACACAGAGTTGGTGACATCTATCTGACCTGGTCAAGTTAAAAATTTGCTCTCTGTTTGTTTGCTAATGTACCTTTTGCTTTGATTCATAAAGATAGTGATCTGGCAGAACTGAGTGCAGTGTTTCCAAGAACACAGCTCTTAAAAACAGCTCTTCCTTTCAAGTCAGAAGGTGATTATTCTACCAAGAGTAGCACTTGACACTTGTTCGTGGTCAAACAACAATAAAAGCTTAGTAATAATCAAGGAAAGGAAACGGCATGTTGGGTGAGAATGGGAAAAGTTATGCAATCAGTGTCAGGAAATTCTATTTAATAAACAAAACAAAAGCCCCAAACCGACCTTACCAGCAACATATGGTAAATATGGCAAAGTACTTGACAGGCATCTCTGCACCTGGCAGTCAGAAGTGGCCTGAGTCAATGTGATTTTGCTGCATTATTAATATTTTAAGCTCCTTTACTGGAGCCAGTGCACAGGCACCCGAAAGAAATCCTGCAATGCCCCAGCAACTTTGCATCTGCAGATGTGAGCAGGTCCTTGCCTGGTGCAGAGCTGGAGCATCTCCCCTGGGCTGGTTGGGTGAGGGGCCTGCAGGGAGGGGCTTAGTGCTGCAGGGCTGGCTCCTTCCCCCTTTGCCAGAACTCTGCTGCTCTGTGGGATTTGAGCTCTTTGTGCACTCCTGGGGCCCTGCTGGCTTTCCATGAGATGTGTGTGTGCACATCAGGGGAAGAAGCACAAAACTGCGGAGTGAAGCAGGGCTGTATTCAGCAAGAATGGCAGCGAGGGCATTCCTGGCTTTTCCAGTATTCAGGATTCCTAACAGTTTTGAGGATGGGGCACAGGTTGGAATTTGGGAGGTGGAGACTCAAAAATGTGAGCAGGTGTAACCAGCAGGGACCTTCACACTTCAACTAAAGGCTGTGTGTAAATGAAAATGAGTTTCTTTCACTCAGTTGCTGTTCAATGAATTTTTCCTGCCTTAATTGAGTTCCCAAGGTTGGAGCGTCCAGTCCATTCACGTTGTCATGGGTTGGTCAGTGCCTTCACTGCCACTCTTTGGCTGTTTAGTTTTGTAGTATTTGAGGTTGTTAAAGCCACTAGTGTAGTCTAAACCCAGATTTGTAATGTCTGCTGCCACAGCTATTCCTCAGTTTCTCTCTCAAGGCTGGTAATCTGATTTTTTAGATATCTGGCTGGAAGAAAAGAACCCAGGAAAAATAAAAGGCTTAAATATATCAAATGGGATAAAAGCACAACCTCCTCCCTCCAGCTGCAGTAGACACTTCCCACAGTAAAGTATGCACTGAAATTAAAGCAGCCTTTGGTACAAGTTATAAAAACTTGCACAATTGCAACTGTCTCATGACAAAGCTAAGGAACTCAGTATTTAAAATGAGGAGTTCTTTGAATTGTTTGAGGAAAAACACAGGAGCCTCGTAGTTTTCTCCCATGAAGCAATTTATTGTCACCTCAGAACAGCAATTGTCCACGTTTGAGGAGTTTCCTATGCCCAGTTCATGAGTTTCTGTCCCAGCTCTGAAGGGCTCCTGTCCCTGAGTGCTCTGAGGTGTGTGGAGCCAGCCCAGGGTGGGCCTGCACTGCTGAGGGAGCTGGGCCGTGGATGGTGATGGATCCTTCCATCTTCTCTTGGGGACTTTCAGAGGAGAAGGGAGAGCAGCTGGGAATGTGGGCAGGGCACAGGGCGGCTGCTGGGGCAGCAGGGACAGTGGTTCCAGCTGCCAGCAGCTCTCAGGGCAGGAGAGCTCCATCTTGAGAGATTCCCTACAGGGTCAGGACACTCATGTCTCTGTTTTCAATAAACTGGGGAAAAAAATCTACCCTTCTATCTCAACCATTTAAGTATGTGCATGTGGCTTTTCCCCTCTTGCACCTTTTTTTCTAATTATAATTTTCTGACATACTTCCTGGAAGCCAGAGTTATTAATATTTATTCTCCCAGGACTGAATGCCTCTGCTCAGCTCTGAGTCACCCTTCTAATTACAAATTAATTTAACCACTATTGCTCTTTGCTGAGAGGAGCAGCAATGAGCAGTGCACCAGTCTTAGACTGAAATTTGCTGAAGGGAAGCAGTGCCATGTCTGAGGTGTGTCTCTGGGGTTCAGCTTCCTGAGGGGTGCATGGAAACAGGCTGAATGTTTGGGAAGGCAGTGGGGGAGTGTGATGGCTGATTTACCCCTAGGAGTTTTACAGTGTGCAGGTAGGAACAGCCCCCAGTGCAGGGGAGCTCCCCAGGGCTTCTCTCCTTCACCTGCCCTCCCTCACTCCTGGGGCACCAGAATTTAAATCAGCCTTGGTTTCTCCCTGCTGCACTGCTCAGGACAGGATGTGGATTGCTGAAGGCATCTCAGTGCTCCAACTTGCAGAGCAACAGCAACTTGCAAAAGAACGGTTTGTTGAACTGGGTAGCTTAAGATCACTCTTCCCTGGTTTTGGAAAAAAATGCAGATACTTGGCTGTTGGTCCTTCAAAATAGAAAAAGCTGTTTAAAGGATTCCTAAAACATATAGGTGGTGGAAAATGACTGAAAAGTTTTTAGCTGTTTCAACCACAGTCAAATTGGCAGTGGCTGCAGCCCAAACTTTGGACTGACTGGTGAGAATCCCTGTTGGGATGGAGGGGAGTCACAGCCAGTCATCCTGAGGAAAGCTGCAGGGAAATCCTCTGCCAAAATGTGGGAAATGGCATTTGCTTTGGGATATCTGCCAAGACAGAAAGCTGTCCTACTGTCCTGATCGATATCTGGAGGCATCAGCATGAGAAGCTGCTGTGCATTTGGTGATCACTGAAAAGGCAAAAGCCAAAATCCTCTTGGGGTCACCTGAACTGCATCAAAGGCATCCCCTTGCACATTACCCAAAGACAGAACCCTGACCTGGGGAGCTGCTCATCAAAACCAGCTCTTTGGGAGGCTGCAGAGTCACCTGCCTGGGTCTGACAGGGGTTCTGTAAATAAACCTCTGCCCTGGCAGATGGGGCAGGTCAGAACCCTGAGTTGGGGGTTTTGGGTTCCTGCCTTGGGTTGCCCCCACTCAAGAGCAGCACAGCCTGGCCAAGCACACCCATTTCTGCAACCCCCTCACTTGCCTGGTCACTTCCAGCAGGTCTAGATGGATTTCCTCTCCTCCCCTTGTTTTATCTGAAAGCAAATTCAGAGAAGTGCACCTAAAACAAACATGCCCTCTCTTTTCTTGGAAACAGAGATCCCTGTTTGTTCGACATGCCATGTCCTCCCAGGCTGATTGAGCAACTTCCCAATGCAGCGTGGGGTGAACCTCTCCTCTGGTTTGGGGTCAGATGAAAAATTCAGAAGGGGGAGGCATTTCCTGCTGAGGGGGCCTTGGAAATGTGCAGTGATGGGCATGGGACAGCTGTGTGAAACAAGTGTCCCTCTCCAGGAGCAGGGAATTGTTGATGTCACTGAGCTGGATCCTGACAACTCAGATCAGACCAAATCAGGAGCCAGCTCTCCTGGTTCCATCAGCAGTTTCAGACTCAGCTGAAAATGTTTTAGCACTGGAAAGCCTGTCTGATTAATCTTATTCTCATTGATTTACCACTGTGGCATTGTCTGGTTTTTAATGCAAAGTGGTGGGGTTTTTTAGGCAAATTATATTAAAAACCTCAACATGTAGAATTAAGACTGAATGAAGCTCTTTTTGTTGCTAATCAATCTTCCTTTATTCCATTAATATATTTTTATCCTATCATCATCATTTTGGATTGAAGGGAACATTTTTGTTATTTACCGTATTTATAAGTTGTTGGAACCCTGGCTGCTGAGAATTTCAGACTTTCTGTGCTGCCAGGCACTGACGCCAGGAGAACACTGCATTGACCTGAGGCCGTGGAGAAGGCTTCCAAAATGGAATGGCAGAACTGAGATTATGGATGTGGAGTTTGAATAGAAGTGTGTGATATCACATGGTGGAAAACTTAGAGTTTGGGCTTTCAGAATATAGCAATATATGTAAGGCAGGATGGAGGTTTTAGGGTGGAGGCTGGTCCTTCTTTACTTGGGGAGTCATCTTTTTTTCTTTTGTTTTCCTCTCCCTAATTTGTATCTCAGTTGTAAGCTCTGGTTTCATCTTTCAAGGTGAAAACCATGGCTGATGTTGGGGTTTAGAGGTGGAAAACCCTGCTGTGACTGGAGGGTGCCCACTGGATCCTGGGCCTTGGCACCTGCAGTCCCCAGCTGAGCTGGGCACGGGGTGATGGAGATGGAGGTGCCCAGCAGGGTCTGCTGGGGGAGCTGAGCCATCCTGGGGGAGCAGAGCTGAGCCCTGCTGGGGGGGCTGAGCCATTCTGGGGGGGCTCAGCCCTGCTGGGGGGGCTCAGCCCTGCTGGGGGAAGGGCTCTCCATGGAATACATGTACAGAGGTCACCCTCCATGCAAAGAGCTTTTGTTATTCTACCAAGATCCTTGAGATCTCAGTGGTTTTCATGCTAATTTTAAACTTGTAAGATGTTTCTCATGGGCTGTTTATAGATTGGTTGGCTTTTCAAAGGCCCAGAGGGACTTTTTCTGTAGAGCAAGCCTGAGAACTTCACTCAGGGAGACCAGCCAGGATCCCAGGTCTTTAATTTATGATACTCAGAGGCACAGCTCCCTGGAGGGGGTGAATGCTGCAGACTTAATGCAGCTTCTCAGCTTGGACTGACCACGCTGATGCTGAGGGAACTGCTCAAAACACCTCAAATAAAGGCTTGCATGGAGGTGTGTGGGGCTGGGGTCAAAGAGACTCCAGCACCCCAAAATCTGCACCTTTTGAAAACCAGGCTGCTGAAGATCTCCAGCTGCTGTGCTCCTAAATAGTTAGGAGACCACAGACATCCTCACTGAGGACAGCTTGTTTTGGAGAAGGCAGTTTCACACCTGACTCAGTATGCAGTAGTTTCCTCCCTGGTTTCTGCTATGAAAATCTTGCAGCCTGACTGGGTTCATTGCTTTGGAGCTTAAGGGGAGAGTTAAATCCCTCTTCTACTCAGTAGGGCACATGCAGAGGTTTCTGAAAGCAATCCCCTCTGTAGTGAGGGTTAAGCATTGATATGCAGGAATAAAGGCAAAGAAACAATCAGTCCTCTCTGAGGTCATCTACATAACCCAAATACAGACAATATCTCAAATTATTGTCTGTATTTGGGTTATGTAGATGGACAAGATAGGATCTTTCCCCTGTGTTTCCTCAAATTCCATTTGATAGGAATGAATTGTTAAACTCAGGCAGTTCAACCAAGCAAGGGCAGGTAATTGGTCATCTAATGCTTGTATAAATCTGTTTCCAGTGCTTGTGGTGGAACAGAGGTTGTGTGCACTTTGATGTTGTTAGGAAAATTAATCCACAAACACCAGAGGTTTATGTCCAAAAAGGAGACAGAGGAGTCCTTTGACTTTATTCAAATAAAGGGAGAGGAGTTAAGCATTGATGTGCAGGAATAAAGGCAAAGAAACAAACAGTCCTCTCTGAGATTGTTATAGAAGGCACTGTGCAATAATACCTCAAATTACTGTCTGTATTTGGGTTATGTAGATGGACAAGATAGGATCTTTTCCCTGTGTTTCCTCAAATTCCATTTGATAGGAATGAATTGTTAAACTCAGGCAGTTCAACCAAGCAAGGGCAGGTAATTGGTCATCTAATGCTTGTATAAATCTGTTTCCAGTGCTTGTGGTGGAACACAGTTGTGTGCACTTTGATGTTGTTAGGAAAATTAATCCACAAACACCAGAGGTTTATGTCCAAAAAGGAGACAGAGGAGTCCTTTGACTTCATTTGAATAAAGGGAGAGGCCATGGGGCATTCCCCTGGGATCTCTCAAATTTTTGGAGAACTCAGCCTCCTTTTTATCCCAATTTCCCAGCTACATTTCCCTTCTCTCTTTCCCCATTGGCTGAGGTACTTGAGAGGTTCAGGCTTTCAGGAATGTCTGACACCAAAGATTTCCCTCTAATGTATAACCCTTCCTTTTAATTTTTAATCCTTATGGAATTTAGGGGTTTTTCTTCCCCATTGTTTCTTTCATCTTTCAATGTCTAATTTCATTTATCAGCAAACCTAAAGTTTATTTGTAAAAGCAAATATCTTTTTCCATTCTTCAATCAGTGGAATCCTTCCCATTGTTTCTTTTCTCTCCCAGCAGACCCACAGCTTGTTTGTAAAGACAAATCTGCTATTCCTCTCAACTTTAATAATCTTCCTTTATTTTTCATCTTTCTTTAAATAGATGCTGAAATTCCTTCTCCATTGTTCATCAGTTTGGGCTGTGTAACTGTGTCAGTTGCTAACTGGGAGCCTGTGGAACAGGAGCCTCTCTGCTCATTCCTCCCAGGTCTCCTTCCAAAGGATGTTTTTCTTGGATCCCAGAAACTTCTGCTGAAGTATTTGTGGCTGGCACTTAGTGCATTTTTGCTACATTTAGATCATAAGGGTGACACCTGCATGAACCCTCACCACTGGAGCTTTTTGCAGCATTTCTGCCTTCAAAAAGCACTCCAGGTTTTTAAATCTCATCCGTGGGAGGTGCTGTGCGAGGTTCATTGGGTGTGAGCAGCAGGTTTGGAGCTGGTTGAAGCAAACCTGTCTGTGCTGTGTGAGGCTGGCTGCTCTGGGACTGCAAGCCATGAGAGTGTGCTCTGTCAGCAGCACAAAGCGTGGCATGGCAGAAGTGCTGCCCCTGGGGTGTAACAGGAGCTTGTCAAGGTCTTTGGCTTCGTTTTCATCTTTGATTTTAGCTGTGGCTCATGGGCAGCTGGATCACTCTGTCCTGTGGCCATCAGCAAATTAGTGGTGATGCTGATGCCTTGGAGGGGCTCCCCAGAGCAGAGGCTGGACAAGATTCAGAGAATAAAGTGGGCATTTATTAAAGCCCTTCAAACAGGTTCACTTTGGGCAGTCACAGCCTCCCAGAGGCTGCACCCAAGCTGGACAATGGGCACCAGTTTTTGAGACAATTATAAATTTGATCCATTTACATATCAGGTGTTAATCCTCCAATTACAGCTTCAGCTAATGAAGTAATTTACCCCCAGTTTGCTCCTCCAATTCACTTTTGTTTGTACTTTTTGGGGCCTGAGGCTGTCGGGTGTCCTTGGGTTCCAGGCCCAGAGGATTTGTTTTGTCTGACCAAAACGTGAAGACAGTAACTAACACTGTGTATGGAGTTTGGAGTTGTGCACTAATGCAGTGCAGGATCTGAAAAATAGAAAAGCTGAAATCCTGAGGCATCAGTGCCTCATAAAACCCCTCGTGGCCTGGGGCATGTCCAGTGCCAGGGCAGCCCTGGGATGGGCTGGGATGCTGTGGGGGCTGTGCTGTGCCAGGCCAGGGCAGAGCTGGGGGAAGGAGCTCTCTGCTCACACCAATCCTGCCTCCCTGAGTGACCAAACACAGCACTGCAGTGGAGTTCACCTCGTGGGGAGCATGGAAAGGGATGGCAGGAGCTTTTTGTGCCTTTGGACAGCCTTTGATATGACTGAGTTGTGGGGCACCTTGCAGATTAAAGAGTGCATGGTCAGGGCCAGCTGGTGGCATTGGCAGGGACTGACTCTGCTGACACCCCAGGGTTTGCCCTTTGGAGGACTTTTGGCTGTGTGAGGATGTGGAAAGTTGACCTGAATTAACATTTAAAGTAACCAGACCGTCTGAATTGGTTAAACCCTCCTGTGGGTTTGGATTTCAAATAGTGTTGCTTTTCTATCAGGTACTTCAGGTTAATTGTATCTGAAAGTAGAGTAAGGACCACTAACTCAAAGCAACTTAACACAGCTCAACCAATTAACTTGAAATCCACACCCCTGAGTTAACTCCAGCCAATTTCCCTGTGTCCCTGTGCAGGCAGGTCCAGGGCCCCAGTGCTCTCCAGAGTGGTTCTTCTCTCCCAAGCAGAAGCAGCTTTTAAGTAAGGGAATTTGATGGCCTAAATTTGCCTCATCCTTCCTTTCTCCCTCCTTGGAAACAGCCTCTCTCTGCTGAGAGCAAACACTGTAACATTACAATTAATGCCACTTTGTAATGAAGAACTGCCTGGAAGACACTCTCTGCTCCACTTCTAACTGGAAAATCTCATGGAAGGACCTGGAAAAGCTCTCAGTCTCTGTTACCTCAGTGACAGATTTCCCTGGCAGTCCCAACACTGCTGCTAAACAGTTTTTTATGTATAAATCATAACTGATAACTTACACTTCTTGCAAGAGGAGTTCCCACTGAGTGCTGCCTTCCAGCCTTCTGGCAAAGTTAAATCAGTAACACATCCCAAAGTAAAACTACGTGCAAGACGTGTGTGATGATCTAGAGCTGGAGAACTGGATGCTGCCTCCTCTCTCTTGCTGAGAAAAGGTGCTCAAAGGCCTTCTGCAAGAAAAACTGGGGGGGTAAATGAAAGGTGCTCTGCAAAAGCTGTTCACAGACTGCAAGATCAACTGGCCCTACCAGCAGGACTCGCTGGTGCTCAGGGAAACAAGAAAACCAAGGAATCAGGTACAGGAAAGAGGCTGCCTGGTATAATCTCTCTACTTGGGTTGCCAAAACAACATGAAAGTGTTGCACAATCCTTTGTTATGGGCTGCTGGCAGTACTGGTGTCATTCTGGTGTAATTAGTTCACCTGTTATTGAACTTGCTCATAGTTTGATGGGAAAATCCAATAAATATCAAAACATTTTCTGGGGGCTGGATGTTATTTCAGTTGTCAGCAGTGTGACTGGTGTTGCCCACTTTTTTGGGCAATATTCTCTAAGACTGAGGGGAGAAAAAGCCATCTAGCCTATGAAGAAGACAAATAAATTCAGTCACTGCAGTGATTGCAGTGAGTGCTAATCACCCTAAGTTTAGTTCTGCCCTGGTACTGTGCTATGTAAAAATAACAAGTGTGTCAGCTTCCTACCTGTCTGGGGGTTGTCCTGGCTCCAGACCTGACAGAAACTCTGCAGGGTAACTCCAGAATGAGTGCTGGCTGTCCCCACGTGGCCAGTGACCCCAAACTCCTTGGGATTCAGCTCCCTGCAGCTCCAGAGGGTGTTCCTCCTTCTCCTGCAGGACATCTGGGACCTTGGCCTTTTGCAGCTGAGCTGGTACTCATGTTCAGGTCAAGGTGAGGCAGAGGGTCACTGAGAACTGATTTGCTTTAAATTAAGTTTCAGACTGTGGGCCTGAAGCTCTCCTACAGTGGTGAGAAAACTCCCATTGCCTGAAGAGACTTTTCCTCATTTCTTCTGGAACGGGACCATCACAATCCAGATAGAAGAGGAAAGAGTGAAAGAGCTCCTGAAAGCTTTTTCTGTGATCTGTACAAGGGGGTCTGTGCCTCTGGGAGGTGACATCTGATGGCATCTCACATCTGATGTGTCCCAAGGGCCACTGCAAGGCTTCCTCCAGCGAGGTGCTGGTGCTTCATCATCCTCAGTTCCTGCTGCCCGATGCTGAGAAGGGAGAGCTCGAAAGGAGATGGGGATGTTTGACCTGTTTGATGTTCATTTCCTTGCTGGTTTCAGTTTTGATTGACTCTAAACCCAGTGCTTGTGTTTGTATCTGAAAACTCAGCAAAGTCTCTCTTGGGGTATCCTAGAGGGTCTCTGGGGACTGGGTCTGCATGCAGTGAAATGCATTCATTCAAAGCCAAATAAATAGCTTTTCCTCATCACAAAAAAAAAAAAAAAAAAAAAAAAGGCAAAGTAATGCAAGGGGAGAATTTCCTTCACATTTCCTTCATTTAGCTAATTTTTCATAAACTGAAGGTGCTGAAAAACAGGTAAGGGAAGGCTTGACTGCTTGCTGAACACCTTGTGATGCTGCTGGTTACACAGCTACAGTGCTTTGTTTAAAAAAAATCCAGATAAATGGTTATAAAATTATCATCAAACCTGCCTGCTGAAATGAAATTACAAGCTGCTTATCATAAAGCTCAGAAAGTAGAGAGCTGTACACCCACTGAAAAAAATGGGAGCTGTACCTCCTTTTCAAGGAGGAGATTTTTGCTCTCCCGTTGGAAGCGTGAATTGAAATCTGGGGAATTTGGTGTTGTTTTGCTTGTGCTGGTGTGTATGGCCTTTTTCTGTGTGTTTTTCATAAAACTGGTGTCACCTAGATGGTATTATCCAGCAAATTGGCCAGAGGAGCTGTGGGGCAGCACAAATCAGATGCAGCTGCTGTCCCTTTGGTGCCAAACGTGGGAATTGAGTGAGGGCTGTGGTAGTGAGCTGCTCAAGAAATGAGGCTGGGGAGGTACCACAGGAGAATATTTTTATTTACAGCTACAACATCCTGCATGTTTCCAAGCAGGGCAGTCACAAGCTGCTCTCAGGTGGTGTTTGCAGCAGGTTACAGGGTTATGGAACAGAAACCATCAATTTGTGCTGAAAACACACATTTGTCTCACAAACCACGAACTATTTAAAGCCTCCAAGACACCTACCAACACCAGATTTGTATGCTCTAAGAACAAATCCTTGCATGTACAAAACCCACCAGACACAGAGCTGCAATACTATTATTAATGTGGAAATTCATACTGGAATTGAACAATCCACCAAGGGACAACATCAAGGGAAAAGATGAACTGAAAATTTCCTGGCGTGCTTTCTAATCTGAAAATAACAAACTGCTTTTTAAAAATATGTGCTTGGGAATAAATAATTGATTAGTATTGCTTAGCAAGCAGTAAGTGCATCTATTGCTTAGATTTCATCCAGTAATATAACCTCAGTAAAAACCTCAATTCATGGCTTCTGCTTCTGTATTTTGAAACATTTGGTGTTATTTAGGTTATTGGAACAATTGTGGTTTAGGGATAAAAAAAGAAATAGGTTGTGAAATAATGTTGTGACAACAAGGAAGCTTTTGTTAATATTGCAAAGAAAAAATAAACCCACATCCCTGGAAGAAAAAGACAGCTTTGATCATCTGAAAAATCAAAATACCCTTTTGGAACAGGTACCCTGGTAATGATATGCATGGAGGGCTCACTCCCCCAGACCCCTGTGTTGGCTAATTATGATAATTACAGCACTGTGGTACAAGTTTTTGGCAGCTTTGTTGGCAGGGCTGTGGATTTGCTTCTGTGTGAAACTCCTTTGAAAGAAGGCATTCCCATCTAGTTTGGGATTGGAGGAGTAATTCTCCACAGAATGGTGCCATTTCATGTTTTCCTTCCTGTTTGGGATGAAAATATTGTCAAAATATTGAGATTGTGCTCAGAGTTGATGAGGGAGAAGGTTATTCCCTGTTTGTTTATAATTCTTCCTCCTGCTGCACTGGGGGGCTTTCCAATGCTTTTCTGTTTGTAGGAGGCACCACCTGTCCCTCCCTTCCCAAAGATGCCCAGGGGGAAGATCCTGCAGAAGGTTTCCCCCAGTTTTCCTGGTGGGGACAGTTGTGGGTGAAAGCAGAATTGTTCCCACTGCTGCCCTGCAGCTCACAGCCCCCCTGGCTGGCCTGGCCCTTGGGCCCCAGATCCTTCAGAGCCACCCTGCCCAAAGGGCAGCAATCCCTCTGCTGTGTTCCTAATGCTCAAAAACTGGCATTTTCCAGAGATTCCCAGAGACAGGGGCTTCACCCAGCTGAGTGCTGTGCATTCACAGCTGCTTCTTCCCTGAGTGCTGGGAGGAGTTTATCTTTTGGTGCACTAATGTCACATTCTCTGAAAAATCTCTTCACCCAGGATTTTTCTCCTGGGAAGAGTCAGGACTCTGGAGAGAGTCATGAGTTTTCATTATTATCTTTTTAGCACTCAGTAAATATCTTTTCTGTATTCTTTAGTATAGTATAGTATTCTTTAATACAATATTATGAAATAATAAATTAGCCTTCTGGGAAAATGGAGTCAGATTTATCAGTCCTTCCTTCATCAGGGCACCCTGCAGATACAATACACTAACTTTCTAAGCTGACAGTTAAAAAGTCCCTAAAATAAATATTTTCCTGAACTTCAGCTGCAATTTCTAAAGTTTGAAACATAACCAATACATGCACTTTAAGTTTTAGTAGAGCTTTACCCTGTAACTGCATAGCTCATCATGGTCTGTTCAGGTTTGTATCAAAAAGCAACATGAGATTTTTGGAGGAGCACAATCCAAGGCAGGGAGAGAGGGACCAGCTGCAGGCTGACCATTCCCTCCTGGAGAGCCTTTTGCCTCCTCTGCTCACATGCAGCTTGTTTCCTGGAGCCCTCCTACAGCAGCACACTCTGGATCTCTCTTTTGGGCTTGGCTGGGCTTTGGCAGGAACTCTTCAGAACCTGGGTTTTGTTGTTGCTTTTTCAGCCTGGACAAGGAGCTCTGGGGGGATTTGTTGCACCTCAGGAGCGCCACAAAGCACCTGTAAAACTGTCACACAAAGAGAACAGCAAGTCAGCTGGAGTTTCCTTCAGCTCAGGTTTTATAAGACAGACTTTATCTCATGATTAATTAATTAAGTTCCTGGGATAGTTCTGGAACAACATGGGTGTCATCATATTTTGTACTGGAGGTTGAAATGTTTTGTTAAATAAAACATGTCTATCAAATGCAGGGAGTGATTGGCATCTGACTCTGTGATCCAGAATGCTGAACAATTGCTTTATTAAGCTATGCTCTATTACATAAATGCTACATTATAACTGTACTAAAGAGATACTATGCTATACAAAAGATACTAAAGAATACTAAAGAAAAACCCATGACTGTCTGAGACAGCCAGGACACAGCTTTGACCCAACTGGCCAAGGAATCAAAACAATCCTCAGCTGTGTGAGCTGTCAAGGCATCTGCTACAGCTTTCCACAGCCTCAGGAATGCTGTTGGTGTTGAAGGTGGTTTTCTGGGTGACCAACACCTCCTGCTTTCACATGCTTGGCACTGTTGGGTGGCTGCAGCATCTTCTGGCCTGAGGTTCTCTCCTGAGTGCAGAGAAACCCAGACTACTGACTTCTCATTCTGCACTGGGTATAGAACCCTGAGCACTGATTGCTGCTAAAATACCAACTGAGCAATGCAAACCAAATGGAATTTAAGAAAAAGTTTTTAAAAACACTACCAAAAAACCCTCCATAAACAAAATTAAGTGTGTATGGAGCACGAGGAGTAAAATTTAATGGTGAACTTCAGAAGCCTGGCATGGATAAACCCAGTTTAATTTATGTCTAGCTGCTGTTTGTGTCAGACTGCTGTTTGTGTCAGCAAGCTATTTAGAATTGTCTGTGGAAAACTCCTCTGCACAGTCTGTGTTGTTTTGGACTGCTCTTTGCAGCCATGCACACGTTCAGATCAGCCTGGGATTTCTGAGCTGCCTCTCTGGATGCAGCCAGGGCTGGATGTGTTGGAGTGAGGCAGAGCTACCCTTTGTGTGTTGGGCTCTTCCCTAGTGGGGGATGGCAACAGCTCAGGAGGTTTCATCAGAGCGTTTATTCAAAAGCTAAATTATAGAGGAGAAGGGAAAGAAGGGCTCCTATCCCAGGGAAGTGCTCTTTGCAGCCATGCACACGTCCAGATCAGCCTGGGATTTCTGAACTGCCTCTCTGGATGCAGCCAGGTCTGGATGTGTTTGGACTGAGGCAGAGTTACCATTTGTGTGCTGGGCTTTTCCCTAGTGGGGGATGGCAACAGCTCAGGAGGTTTCATCAGAGCGTTTATTCAAAAGCTAAATTATAGAGGAGAAGGGAAAGAAGGGCTCCTATCCCAGGGAAGATGTCAGGGAATTCTGCAGAGAAGGGACTGCACCCCCATGAGGAGATGATGGGTGGTGAGGAGATGATGGATGGTAAGGAGATGATGGATGGTGTCATGGGAACTTTCACTCCCTGGCAATTCCTCATGTCCCAGTAAAAACACCCACAGCTAATTTAAGCCAGACTTAAATCAATCTTTTACCATCATCATTTGTTTCCAAGAGAGAGTGAGCAATTTACTATCTGTGCTTCCTAACAGCTTCCAAAAATCATTTCAAGTGGAGGATTTGCTGGACTTGAACAAATGATCCACGTGCTGTAATGCCAGCAATGCAAAGCTCAGTGAATGTGCCTGAGCACATGGGGTGGTGGAGCTGGACCTGGCTGAGGGACTGGAGGAGCTCAGATGCTCTCTGTTTTTCTCTGTACATCTCTGCTCATCTTCTCTTTTATTGTCAGTCCCTGTGCCAGGGGCTACCCCAGCTCCTGCCTGCTGTGTGCTTCCCTGCTGCAGCTCCTCTGGCACTGCCTTCTGGCAGATCCTCACCAGCTCCTGGGAGGGGAGAGCAGGACAAAAGGGTGACTGCAGGATTTGAGGGGCTTAAAAGAGTAAATCAGGGAGTAAATCAGAGAGCTGGTGTTGTGAGGAGGAGGAGTTGCTATGGGCAATGTGCTGTGCTGAGGCTCACATCCTCACAACACTTCACGTATCTGAGTCACCTCAGACAATTTCTGGTGCTTCCACTCTCGCCAGCACACGAATTTCTTCTCTTTTTGCTGAATTGGGCAATGGAAAAGAAGGACCAATCATTTGCTATTTGCACATGTGGGGAGCTGGTTGTCCAACTGCCAAAAATGCAGATTTATTGAATAGGTTTGCTCCTTGCAGCCCTTTTTCAGAGCTTCCCTCTCACGGATCTGGGTGATGTCACTGATGCTCTCCCTATCTCCCTTTGCCATTTTGTCACTCCTTGCACAGATGGAATCCAGACAGATGAAGGAGAGCATTCCACTGACCTGTTTGTTCAGAAACATGTAGATGACGGGGTTGTAGACAGTGCTGCTCTTGGCCAGGATGGCTGGGACGATGCTGGCTGCAGGGGTGATGAGCCCAGGCTGCCCAAAGGTGGCCAGCAGTGCCACAGCTGCGTAGGGCAGCCAGCAGAGGAGGAAGCACAGCACCATCAGCTGCACCATCAGCTGCACCAGCAGCTGCACCATCAGCTGCACCATCAGCTGCACCATCAGCTGCACCAGCAGCAGCACCAGCAGCTGCACCATCAGCTGCACCATCAGCTGCACCATCAGCTGCACCAGCACCATCAGCTGCACCATCAGCAGCACCAGCAGCAGCACACGCTGCTCATGGCCCCTGCTGCTCCCCTGGGGGACAGAGCACAGCACAGAGGTCAGCCCTGCTGGCACTGGCACTGGTTGTTTCACAAACAGGACTGCTGGGGCACCTTCCCTGAGCCTTACTGCAGCATCAGCCTCGTGACATGGTTGAGGCAATGGGAAGATGGCAAAGCTCAGCCAGCAGCAGCCAAAGATTTCTTTGTTACAGAGCATCTTAAAAGCTTTCCAGCAAATAGCACATTGCTAAAGCTTACAGACAGCTGTTTTAGATAATCACTAAAAGCACATGTACACCTACTTCACATGGTGCTTGCTTGTCATCTTTCTATTAACAATATACAATAAAACATTATTAAGTTTAAACCTTCTACTATCTTGCTAAGCACATTTTCCTGCAGTCTTAAGGTCTATCTTAGCCAAGCCTAAGACTCAAACTATTGTTTCATGTCTTTGCTTGCTGTACTATTGTAACTTTTTCTACCTCCAGATGTGCAGCTCAGCTGATCCTATGTTTCTCTGCTCTTTCTAAGGTTTTCTTTCCCAACTTTCTGAAACTCTTCTTACCTTTACTATTTCCCACACCTGGGAGCTCCCGGGGTGGCTGCACTAAGGGCAGGGCTGGCAGTGTCACTGAACAGTTGTGGCTGCAGAGGAGCTGGGCAGGGCTGGGGTGGTGAGTGCTGAGTGTGCTCCTGCCTGCTGGGGCTGTGATGCCTTTTAAAAGTGTGCCTACCTAAAAACAGAGGCCAGACAGAATTAAAGGAATAAAAAGCAGCTATATTTATTGAAGGGCCTTCAGGGCAGACAAAGGCCCCCAGGGACTACACCCAAAATGGATGATGGAACAAGGGGTTTCACACTTTTATAAATTTGGGCCATTTGCATATTGGGGGTTCATCTTCCAATTACAGCTTCAGGTAATGAAGGCATTTACCCCAAGTTTGCTCCCCCCAACTCACTTTTGTTTGCATCTCTGGGGTCTGAGGCAGTGAGGTGTCCTTGATTGCCAGGCCTGGAGAGGAATTGTTGTGTCTGCCCAAAATGGGAAAGCAGCAGCTCACACTGTGTGTGGAATTTAGAGTTACACACTAAAAACTGCAGGATTACAAATATATGAGAAATAGAAAAGCTAAAATGCTAAGGCATCAGCAGGACCAGCAAAAGTGCTCTGCATCTACAACAGCCTCCTCCAGCTTACTGCAAACCCCAGATCCCACAGGAGTGTCCTGGGCAGGAGGTAAGGAGGGAATGTGCCCTGGTGTGCCCGAGGGCAGCAGCTCCCAGAGCCCCGTGGCCCTTCCCCAGTCCTGCCAGGAGGGTCCCCAGCCAGGATGGGATGTGCTGTACCCACCAGCCCTGGGGCAATGAATGATGGGGGGCTGAGAGAACTTCCCTCCCTGCACCCATGGCAGCATTGAATCAAAGTGATTTACAACAGGCTCCTCCTCTGGACGCTGGGCTCACAGCACCTGAGAGCAAATCCCAGTGCATTAAACACTGCTGCCTGTGCCTCAGCTGGTTTGCTGTCAGTGTGTTTTGAAAGCCAGACTTTTCAGTGGCTGCTGTGTCGTGCCTGCACTGGGGAGTGCTGCAGGAAGCAGGAGGAACTAATTATTACAAGCAGTTTTATGGGGAATCCGTGAGGAGTATTTGAGTGTTGGAAGTCACCTTGAGACTAATTAAAAAACCTAACCAAAACTGTTCAAAAAATAGAACATATCTGTAATTGCCTGCTGAGGGAACTCAAATACCAAGTACTTTATAAATATCTTGTTAATGTGCAAATGAAATCTTTTATGACACTTGTCTGTGATTTAAAAGGAAAAAAGTGATATTTGCCACTAGGCAAATAAAGTTGTTAATCAAAATATTTCCATTAGCAAGAAGTGAATATTTCACTCAGAGCCACCCACAGGCATCAGTAGCTCAGATTTATTCACAGCCATCTCAGACAGAGAGCTCACATTTATCTTCCATTGTTGATAAGAATTTTGCACATTCCCTGGGTGTGGATTTTTTTATAGTCTGCCACACCTTGGTATAAAACTTCACTCAGGCTGTGTGAGGAAGTCCAGAGCTGGACTGGGGTGGAGGCAAGGCTGGAGGCCAGAGAGGGGCTGCATTTTGCACCTGTGTGTTGAGTTTGAGGCTCCTGACGAGAGGCACTGGAAGGCACAAGCACCAGCTGCCAGGGCTCTGCACCCCACACAAATCCCAGCTCTTTGTGCCCCCTGAGGCCCTCCTGCCCACCCCCATGGCAGGAAACACCAGGGAAGGTGGTGGGTGATGGCTTGCCTGTGGAGCACCTCAAGGAAAACCAAAAGCTCCCTTTGGTTCTATCGATTTCCATCAATTCCAGAAAAGGAAACCAAACCACCTCTTCCTTCTGGTAAAGTCAGAGAGGACAAATGTTTTACTGATGTCTTCTAGCTGGAGGTCAGGCTGCTGTGAGGCTGGCCATGGCAGGAGGGCTCTGGAGGGAATTCCCTTTAATAATCCTGAGCAGGGCTGGGTGTCACTGTGATATTTTCTGAAAAATCCCTTCGCCAGAATTTCTTCTTCTGGGAAGCTGAGAAGCCTCACAAAAGAATGTAAATAATAATTACCTGATTGCTTCTCGTTGTGTTTTGCTGCTTTGAAATGTGGTAGGTGATTGTTTGATTGCTTCCATGGGAATTGTTTTAACTTAATGAGCAATCACAGCCAGCTGTGTCAGACTCTGAGGAGTCAGTCACAGGTTTTTATTATTCATTCTTGTTAAGCCTTCTGATGCATCCTTTCTCTTTCTTTAGTATAGTTTTAGTATATCATTCATAATATATAATATAATATAATATAATATAATATAATATAATATAATATAATATAATATAATATAATATAATATAATATAAATCAGCCTCCTGAGAACATGGAGTCAGATTCTTCTCTTCCCTCACCCTGGGACCCTCACAAACAGCACAGGACTGGGGTCCCAGGGAGCTGTGCAATGCTCTCCCCATCTGCAAACCCTGCTGCAGGGGCAGGAACAGCTGCTCTGGGCCACTGCTTCAGCTCAGAGCCCCTGGGGGACTGCTGCTGCTGCCTGTGCCACCTGGGCACTGCTCCCTGCTCAGGTATCACCCTCCTGATGTTTGAAGTGTTTTATCCTTTCCTGGGAAAAGAGCAAAGCTTGCAGTTTTCAGACTGCTGATGCCAGGGAATGGCTTCATGGGTAAGCAAGGAAAGGTTTCAATTTCCTTGCCAGCAGCAGGATATTATTATTTTCATCCTATGAGGCCAGACATTTTGAATATCCTCCCACTTCTGTAGCTTATCCTTGAAGCATTTTTTGCTTTCAACTACAAGGCTCCCCACGACAGTCAAGGAAAGCTGAGATATTCATATCTGGCACACATGCAGAAAACTTCTGCAAAACTAAATCAAACCCATGAACCTTGAAATGTTTCTGCACCCCATCAGCAGATGGTGACTTGGCTGCACCATGTACTGTGGGCTGGCATCAGATCACCCTCTGGAGGTAGGCAAAGCAAAGAGCTCTGTAAGAGTGATGCTGGTGAATGGTGCTGTGGGTTTTTAGTTTAATTTTGTCTTTATTATTATCACTGCATTAATGAAGGGATGGGACCGTTCTGGGGCTGAGAATGATTTATTGCTCAGATAAACATCAGTCTTAGAGGCTGTCAGATTTTAGAGGAGCAAGTATCAGCCATAGCTCAAAGTAGTCACAAGTTCTTCATTACAAGACAATATAGACCCTCTTGATCCAATGGACCACAGGGTTATTTTGCATTTCTAACCCATCACCTTTACTCACTCCTGCTGCACTGTGGATACTGTTATGCAATGGGCTGTTAGCACACATACACACATTTGCTTTTATTATAACATCTAAACTTTTAGCTACTCTATACAATTACACCCCTACATTAGAAACCCTTCACATCTTATTAATACAATTTTTTAATTACTTAAGGCATATTCTTACAACTACAGAAACATAAGTTCATGATTTTTCTGCCTCATGTCTGTGCATTGTGTTTTTACATCAATCCAAGCTTCTTCCAAGGCTGCAGATCAAACCCTCCTGTGTCTGTGGACATTTCTACCTTTCCATTTCCCACAGTCTTGGTAACTTCCAGGAGAGCCAAGAGCACAGGTCTGGCCTGTGCTTGCCTTTGGTTGCTGGCCCACGAGGCTGGGCAGTCAGTGCAGGCAGCTCCAGGCTCAGGGGTGGCAGCAGCAGGAGCTCAGCACAGGGGAACCCTGGCCTGCACTGTCCTCTGCTTCTGGCTTGGTCACAAATTGAAACTTCAATCTGCTGTGCAAGAAATTTGTTTTTAAAATCTCATTATTTCTGTAGGTTTTGGTATAGAAAAGAGCCATGAAATATGTGTTTTTATAGCCTTCATTTTTTTTCCACTGGAAATTGGTCTCTGTTCCTTCTAAAATTATCTTTTCAGTTTCCTAGAATTTATTTTGTCTCTGTATCACACCTGCAATGTTGAATGTGTGGCCCAGTGTACTGAGTTAGCAGGACTGGGGACCTGCAGCCCTAGCCCCATCTTGCTCCTCCAGTGTTTTTTTTTTCCTCTTGCTTCCCATGACTGTTGATTTTTTACTGGCTAGGTTTCTTTGTGTTTTCTCCTGCAGAGAAGCACCTCAAGGTGGTGATTCATCCTGCAGAAGTGATTAATTTGCCTTTTTTTTAAATCTCACTGACCATAACTGGGATTGTGCAGAGCCATCCTCCCAGTGCAGGAGCAGAAATGCTCACAAATGGTGGAGTAGCATGGGACTAATGCAAACCACAATAAGGACAGGTTTAAACAGAGGTCACTGTGGACACAGCAAATCCCTGGTTGGTGCTGCTGACTCTGTGCAGAAAGAACAGTCATCACTTCACCAGGAAAGTAAAATCTGTGTTTTCAGCACAGCTGAGCCACCTGGGGAGCTCAGCCATGAAACCTCCCTGTGAAGAATTCCTGGATCCCAGGGTTACCTGAGAATCTCAGCTGAGGGACTGTGTCTGCTCTTGCCTTCTTGTGAAACCCCCATACTAATTAGAGCTTGGAGAATGGATGAATGTAGTTAGCTAGATTGGATGCTTCAGGGGAAACCCTCAACCCTTTGGGGCAGGGATTACAGGATCTTTAAAGTCCTTTCAAACCCGACACAACCCATCTGATGATTCTATGATTATTGAGAATTTCCTTGAAGTTCTGAAGAAGTGGGCATCCATTCAGTACTGTTTTATCAATATTTCATGATCCGTCCTAATACTAATTTTAAAAAGTTTTGCTTGGAAAATAAATAAATGGCTGACACTCCATGCAGAAATGTTGCAAGAACAAGTTAGATTTTATTTTTAAGGAAGTTTTTTTTCTATCCCTGCTAATATTCAAACCTTTCAATTATGCTTAAAAACCTGAAAATACAGTCATAAAAGCCAGAAACTCGTTACCTGCACTTACAGTGAAGCACTGCCTTTCTCAAAGTCCCATCCACTCAGTGCCTTGCCATGGAGATGAGAGTGGGGAGAGCAAGTGCCTGCTCTGTTCCAAGTCTGTTTTAATGCTTGTCTGTGAGAGGAGAGCTCTGCTCCTGACAGACCTGGGGGTTTTACCCCACAAAACATTGATGGAACAGCCTTGAGCCAGCAGAGCACTCTGCAGGGCAGCACAGGGACAGATGGGGAAGAGCAAAGCTGGAGACCCAGAGTGACACGAGGCAGAGAGCAGCTGCACTGCTGGTTTGTCTCTGGGAACTTCTGCCTCCAGTGTGCTGATTACCTGGACTGGCTCTGGAAAACTGACATTTCACCAGGCTAAGCTGCATCATTGATGACAAAACCCAAATTCATTTGTCTGAGTGAAAGACAAACCTTTTGTAGTGCCCTTTGTGCAACACCAGCTAAGCCCTGTCCCTCCTGGCTGGGGCCCAGGCCTTTCCTACATGAAAGAGGACAATTAGAAGCCCCTCTGATTTATTTAGATATAAATATTTCTGCATGCTTTGAGGGAAATGAGGGAATGTGAGGTGGGGGTGATGTTTTGTGCAAGATGTAGAATGGAAAGGATTTGTCAGTGCTCTGAAAGTGACAGAAAATGCAGCACCTTTTCCTGCAGGGACAGAGGAGCTTCCTGCTCTGCCTGGGCTGAAGCTGGGGGCTCTGCCAGCCCCAGCTGCACACCCAGCAAAGCTGAGCTGGCAGGGAGACTGGAGATGGAAACTGCTTTCAAACAGTGGGTGTCAGTGTCATGGGCAACCCCCCACAATTATTCTCAGGGCTGGAACCTTGCTCAGGATGAGAAGAAAGCCTGTCTGTGGGCTGGGCAGAGCCTTCCTTCCAACCACAGCATTCCTGACTCTGGGTTTCTTGCCTGGCACTAAGGGTATTTTTTATGGATATTGGAACACCTTACACACAGGAAGGAATAAAACATCTGTAAGAAATTCCTTTTGCCTCCAGCTGCTGAATATTTTAAACCAGAATCCCATGCTTCTTTTGCAGAAGAGGTGTTGGCTGGGGGAGCTGAGCCTGGAGTTGGGCTGCACTCAGGAGGTGTTTGGAGGTTTCTGGGCTCCCCTGCCCTGCCCCATGCCCAAGCAGAGATTCGAGAGCAGATGGCTGTGACCTGCACAGCTGAGGGGTTGCCTGTGGCATTCACATTCTCTGAAAAATCCCTTTGTCCGGGATTGTTCTCCTGGGAAGCTGAGGAGCCTCAGAGAAAAGGAAAACCATTCCTATCTCATTTGCTTCTCCTGTGTTGTGCTCATGTGGAATGTGTTTGGAGATTGTTTACCCACAGGTGATTGTTCCATTGGATTCTGCTGGGAGTTGTTTTCACTCTTTGGCCAATCAGGGCCAGGCTGTGTCAGGACTCTGGAGAGAGTCATGAGTTTTCATTGTTATTGTTTTAGCCTTGAGTAAGTATGCTTTCTGTATTCTTTAGTATAGTACAGTATTCTTTAATATAATATAGTACCATAAAGTAATAAATTAGCCTTCTGAGAGCATGGAGTCATGCATGATTCCTCCCTGCCATGGGGATCCCTGCAAATACAATATGTGGCCCCCCTCTCTTCTGAGGGCCTGTGGAAAGGCAGAGGAATCCTCAGCCACATCAGGACGTTTGGATCACTCAAGCTTCACAAGCCCACATAAATTACTGATTTTTCTAGTCACACATTTCCTTTCCCCCTGCCTTTTTCCTGTGCTGTTTTACCTTTGGCTCCCTCAGTTACTGGGTTTGGGTTGCTCTGAGCATCTCCTTGCTTTTGGAATGCTGTGGAGAGCTCCACCTCACTTGGCTGTGCTGTGAAAGGGAACCAGATGACAAATGTGACCATTCATGGTGTACAAAATGTGCTCCAAATCCCACTGATGCTTCTGCCTCAGCTTCAAACCTAAATACTGTGTGTGATCATGTGCCTTAATGAGATGGGTTTGAACCAAAACACCCCAAGTTTGCCTGCGCATACAGAAAGGACACCCACCAGTTTGGGGGGTCCAAACAAAACTTCTGACCCTGGGGCTGTGCTCCTGGTGCTGCCCAGCACTCAGCTGGGGGAGGATTTGCCTCTGGAAATCATCTTTTCTTTTCCTGTAAATGGAGGCTGTGGAAAATCTCCTGTGGTAGGTGAATTAACAAGATTGGTGCTGTGGAAATTTGGCCAAAAGCCCTTAAAGCTGGCTCTGAGCAAAGGCAGGGGTCTCAGGCTGGCAGGGGATCACAGCCCACGCAGGGATCATCCACTCCTGATGGCTGCTGCTGTTTCCAGTGTTAACACAGACCTCTGCCAGAGCTTGTAGGGAGGTGAGAGGAGAGAAGAAATCCATTTCCATCTGCTGTGCTGATGTCTTTCACCTCTGCAGCAGTAATTTTTCTCATTTCTAAGAGGACCTGGAAGGTGCTAGAGGAGTCAGTGAGGGCTTTGTGAGGTGCAAGGGAGTAGCTCCCTCGCTCAGATACCCTTTGAAGTGCCCAGAGCGTCCTCTCAAGGGTGAACCTCATGATTTAAGATCAAAATTTAAATCTCAGTTCAGTCCCTCACTTGCTCTTATAGACATAGAGGATTGTAAGGAAATGACTTGAAGTCACGAAAAGGGGTTAATGCTTAATCTCAAATGCCAGAATATTAAAATAATTCATCCTGGTTGTTTGCAAAGGCTGGAGCACTGAGTGCAGGCACGATGCAGCACTGCTGGGTTCTAGGTCTGGCCTCATTCTTCTCAGACCCTGTGTCTTAGGTTGGAAGATGTGGCTGGGGTGTGTGTTCTGTCCCCATCTGTCAGAGCTGGGCAGTTCTCTGCTGTTCATGGGGCAGTTTTCTTCCAGGGCATGTTCTGGCTCTGGCAGTGGGGTTTTGTATTACTGCATTTTTATTTTTATATTTTCTTTTAATTATTTTTTTCTTAATAAAGAACTGTTATTCCTAGTCCCATACCTTTGCCTGAGAGCCTCTTAATTTCAAAATTGTAACAATTCAGAGGAAGGGGGTTTACATTTTCCTTTTCAAGGGAGTCTCCTGCCTTCCTCAGCAGACACGTGTCTGTTCAAAACAAGACACCCTGAGTTCCCTGCAACACAGCCAGGGTGCTTCCAGGCCTGGGGGCTCCCTGTGCAGGGATGTCCTCGGGGGTTCTGAATCTGCACAGCCCATCTGTCAGTGAGAATGGTCATTACAGCATCTCAGCACCACTGATGGTCACACTGGTTTGGTTCCCCTCCTTCTGCACCTTGCACTGATTCTTTAATCAGTAATGACTGTGGTGAGAGTGTGTTCTTCTCACTGAGGGTGGAGCTCTTCTCAGTTATTCTTATCTGGGAATGCACACAAGGGAGCACCAGGGAGAGCCAGGGGAGAAGGACAGTGGAGCTCAGCCTGCAGGGCACAGCTGCTCCCTGGTGTCCCTGCCAGGCTCTGCCTCCCTCACTGCCTGTGCTTGGACACTTCCGAGGTTTGGGAGCACCTGCGGGGGAATATTGGCACTACAGGAGAAAAAAAAATATCACAGCTGCCTTGTTTTCAACCAGAAAAATCCTCAGTGTGCTCATCAGGTGGGTGAGTGCTGTTGGACAAATCATGCTGTGGCACACCCAGCCCAAGGACACCAACCCTGCAGCTCTCTGGACAGGCAGTGCCCCTCTTTGAGCAAATCCTCCAGGGAATCCCAGTATCCCAAAGAGGGGAAGTGTCACCCGTTGTTCCAGAGGCAGCACCTGGGCTCTGGCCCTCCTTCACATGTGCTTTGTATTCATGAGATGCCTTAGGGTTTTAGCTTGTATGTTTTTCATATATTTGTAATCCTGCAGTTCTTTATTGTATAACTCTAAACTCCATACACATTGTGAACTGCTGCTTTCCCATTTTGGGCAGACACAACAATTCCTCTCCAGGCCTGGCAATCAAGGACACCTCACTACAGACCCCCAGAGATGGAAACAAAAGTGAGTTGGGGGGGCCAACTTGGGGTACATGACTTCATTACCTGAAGCTGTAATTGAAAGATGAACCCCCAATATGCAAATGGTCCAAACTTATAAAAGTGTGAAACCCCTTGATCCATCATCCATTTTTGGGTGTAGATCTGGGGGGCTTTGTCTGCCTGAAAAGTACCTGAAGGCCATTCAACTGCTTTTTATTCCCTTAATTTTGTCTGGCCTGTGTTTCCAGGTAGTCCCCACAAGGCATCACACGTAGGGATCAGATCTTGCACAGAAGGAAGAGTCCTTCCTGCAGCTCTGAGCAGGGAGCTGCAGCAGAGAGAGCCACGAGCATCCTGAATGGGCAGAGCTCCTGCTGCCGTCCAAGAGGGGAAATACAGAAACATCCCCAGCGCATTTTCACTGGGACTGAACTCAGCTGAAGCCAGGAAAGCCAATTCCTTGGTTTTCCTGAGCGTGGGTGGAGTGACCCGAGGTGATTTCCCTCTTTGCTCACTGACCTGCATGGCCTCTGCTGCTCTTCTGGGCTCAGCTGTCTCAGGACTGATTTTCTCTTCCCTGGTGGCTGAGGTGTTCCAGTGCTTAGGCTGTCATGATTCCTGCCTTTGGGAATGTGTCTGTCTCACAGGCCCAGCCTCAGGTGATGGTGGCTATTCAGGCTGTCCAGATTAGTGCTGGAGGAGCAGTGTAATCACCCCTTCCCCTTCCTGCCCAGAAGGGAATTGCTGGAACACAGAGCTGTCCTCCCCCAGTTTCTCCTGCCCGTGCTGGACGAAGCTGTTTCCTGCACTGGAAACTGCTGCACTGGCTAATTGATGTAAGGAAATTAACATGGAACACATCAAAGGCCTCCTTGCTGCACTTTTTTTTCCTTTTCCATAACACATGAGGGACCAAGGGGGCAGAGGGCTGCTGGAAACCATGCCAAGGTGTTGGCTTTTCCTGCCCTGCCTGTGATTACTGCTCCAGGTAGATTCACCCTGATGTGACTCAACCCAGGGCAGGAGTCTGTGCAGAAAAGCAGAATATTGAGCCTTGCACTGATCTGCTTGGCTGAATAATTTGAAGGCAGACCCTCAGATTCATTTGTCAAGGAGATAATAGAAGAGTAGGTTGTCTGTGAATTAAAGGGAAAAATCCCCAACCACAGTGTAATACAGTGACACAAAAGCTGGGATCAATTGTGTTTGCACTGTGACAAGTCATGTGAGCGGGCTCAGCCAGCCTTGTCAATGACCCTAACTAATGACCATCTAACCCCTGTGCTCACAAAATGATTTATCTGCTTCCAGCAAGCATTTTTAAGGTTGCACATGCTGTTCTAAAACCTGGGAGCAGAATGGTTGTCTGCTGCAGGGTCCATGACTGTGCCTGTGTGCTGGCTGTTTCCAGCTGCAGTCTGGGATGCTGACTGTGTCTGACCAGGTGGTTTGCCCAGACAGGCACTGGGATGCACAAGACACATGATGGACTTTGGACCTGGTTAGCATAAGAGATTTGATAGTAGGATGCCTTGGCAAGAGCAAACAGAACTTTGAGGATTAAATCAAGATTGCAAGAAGATCCAATCAGACAGGTTTACTGGAAAAAGATTACATCAGACTTCTGCAAGCAAGAAATGTTTAGAATGTATAAGTGTGTTAATGTGATTTTTAACCCAATCATTGTAGCAAAACATTACTACCCTCCCTAAAATACTATATAAGCAGTTGTACTTCACAATAAATTCAGATTTTTTGACCATCACACCGTGTCCCCATCTCTCTCTCTCTTCCTTGCCAATAGACAGGTCCTTACAGGGCATCTTCCCACAGCACCCCTGGGGCTGTGCAAGGTGCTGAAACACAGGAAGGGCCAGGGAGAGCCCTTCATTCTTCAGGACATGAAGAATGGGGTGAGCCAGTGCTGGCTGCCAAGTCCTGCTACCAGAAGAAACCCTAAGCTCCTCTTTCTTGGCAGTCCATTGATTGTCTGCATTGCCAAAGCTGTCTTGAGGGTCCACGTGCACTGTTTCTGCTGGCTGGGGGGTTTGCAGAAGTTACAGACACCACCGAGCTTCTCAAAGCAGCCAGGAGCTTTGGATGAGGATGAATCCAGCCTCCCTGCACTGCCAGCTGCACGCTCCAGGGGTTTGCCCTGGGCAAGGAGCACTGGAACAGGTACCCTGACAGCCTCTGCCCCTGCTCTGGCTGCCAGGCCCTCCAAGGGCTCTGGGCCCTGCAGAGCCAGAGGCAGATTTGCTGTTCTGCTCCTCACAGCTTGCCCAGCCTGGCCTCCCAGGCTCTGCTTCCCTCTGTCATTTCCAAACCTTCGTGGATTCTGTCACTCTCCCGCAGTGATCTGAGCTGAGGGACGTGCCAGCTCCTCTGCTGTGGCACAGAGCAAGGTGCTGTGAGCCCCTCTGGAGCTGCACCCTCAGCTGCAGGAGCAGCAGCACACCCTCCAGCCCTGCTAACAAAGCCAAGGCATCCCAAAGCATCCCTGCTCCTGCAGCAAACCCAGATGGCAGATTCCTGCCTTTCAGGGGTGGGACTGGGCACGGGGGGCACAGCCACCTCCTGCCATGCCTGGGGCACTGTGGTGAAGCCAAGGCAGCAGAGATGAAGCCCCCGAGCCAGCTGTCAGCCAGGGCACAGCTGCATCATGTGCCCGTGTCCCCAGGAAAGCTGCAGCCTCCTTTGGCTTCTGCCTGGAGAGCTCTGAAACCTGTGTCAAAGCAGGAGGACTTCTCAGAAATGAGATGATTAAGACTAAAGCTCAAGGTGATTGGAAACGTAGATAGTCCTCATTTTCTAATAGTTGTTTTCAGAATTCAGATTCCTTGTTGGCAGTGTGCTGTAATACATCCCAGCTCCTGTGCTGCTCATTTTAAACTGCTCAGAGCAAGCCCTTCCCTCTGGCCATTCCCTGCCAGCCTCAAACAAGACATGGGAGGAAAAGCAGATCTGCTCCTAGAGCTGAAAATTCTCTTCAAATTTAAGGAAACTGTGACCTTGAAGCAATACAGTGGGAATGGAGCCTGGACTGACTTGCCAGAGTTAAGGCACCCCTGCAAATCTCTCGTGGTGACAATCAGGTCAGAAATCAGAGCATGAAAATACAAATGTTAAGTGAAAGGATACAATTTTTCATGCCTGGCTGAAACCAAGCACCCTGATCTCCCAGCAGTTTTACTCCTGTAAGTGGTGCAGATAATCTCACTTACAGGCAGATATCCATGGCAGGAGCTGAAAGCACCATTAAAGGCTCACACAGTGTTGCCTACAATTTAGGGTCCACCAAAAGCATAAACATCTGTCGTTCAGTTCCTTAAATATTAAGCTGGCATGTGAAGCTTATTTTTGTTCATTTTTTTTCCCTCTCTCTCCCACACACCCCAGGGATTTTGCTGCTTCTGCACCTTGCTGCCCTGGGGACCCTGGCAGCAGCCTGGGTCAGGAACAGGCACAGCACTGGGCATGGGAGGCAGCAGAGAGGCTCTGGGGCTTCTGCCCCTGCACCTCCCCTCCCTCCTGGCTTCCCAAAAGAGCCCAGGTGCATCCACAGGACCATCCAGTTCTGACTTTCCCTCTTTGATAAAAATACCCCTTCCTGGAAAGATAATTACGATCCAGACTGAAAAATTTTTGTATTATTTTCCCATGTTTTGTGGTTTCTGCAGGACCAGGGAGCACAGGAAAGACAGCTCCTGACCTTTAGAGTTGTCACCCATCTGACAGGGAGGGTGAGAGCCCCTGCCACCACCCTGTCCCTCTTCCATGCCACTGTGGTCCCTGGTGGAGCAGTTCCCTTCCCTGCAGAGATCCCATTTGTCACTGCAGTCACCGAGGGCTCTGTGCTGCCACCCACCCTGCTCCATGTCCACAGCTTTGCTGAGGACAGGCAACTCTCCTGAGGCCAAATGCAGCATTTCATGTGATGGCTGCATTGGTGGGAAGAGGATTTAATGTAAAAACCTCCAGCCTGCAGTGCTGCTGCAGCTCCAGCAGAAATAAATGTTCTGCTGGCACTGGAGAGGGCAGAGCAGAGCTTGTCCCAGCTCTGGGGATCACTCTGACACATCACACAGAACATTCTGACAGGAAAGCAGGTTTGTTTGCTGTTTCTTGCCCTTGGAGGAACTTTGGAGAGGAAGAGCCTCTCTTGCAGGCAGGACCTGCTCCAGCCCCAGCTGCTGTGAACACCTTGCAACAAGCAGCGCCTCTCAAACAGTATTTTTAGCCTTAAAAGATGCAAAACCACTGAATTCCTGTGAAATGCAGTCCTTGCCTGTGCTCAGGAGACTGGCCTATGGTGGTGCAGGAGAAGCAGCTGTTCCCAGCACAGGGTGAGCTGGCTTTTGTGGGGAAAGAAAGGTGTTTGTAACAGGACAATGGGCTGGGGGTGTATGAGGATTAATTTAAACATCTCCACTGATTTAATCTGCTTCTCCCTAAAGTCCCTGAGCAATAATAGGCTTAAATTAAAGTTTACATCTGCAAATGTGGCTCACAGAGTGATCTTTATCTAATTCCATCTTATCTTTCAGGTGCTCCCTGCATGAGGTTTGGAAAAATGATGGAGGTGGAGCCAGCCTGGGGTGGCTCCCAGGGTGCAGGGACCCAGTGTGGAGGTGCTTAGGGGGTGAATGATCCCTTTGTGCTGGGAGAGTCCTTGCCTGTCACAGACTGGTCCCCAAGGGGGCTGCCCTGCTCTCAGTGTCTCCCAGCATCTCCGTGCCATGAGCAGCCAGTGCTGGTCCATCACTCGTGGCTAAAGTCAGATTTCTTCACACAGGAGGAAAAACCTCTGCACTGGCACTTCCAGGCACCTGACAGTGCTGCCCTGATGGTGTTTGGTACCAAATGTTCCACTGGAATGGCAATATTTAGAGCTACTATTCCTTATCTTGGCAAAAAAAAGCTCATGGCCTGTTGGAACCCTGGTTACTGAGAATTTTAAACTTTCTGTGCTGCCAGGCACTGACCCCCAGGAGAGCACTGCATTGACCTGAGGCGCCTGACAGTGCTGCCCTGATGGTGGTTGGTACCAAATGTTCCACTGGGATAGCAGTTCTTATCTTGGCAAAAAAAAACTCATGTTCCTTATCTTGGCAAAAAAAAAGCTCATGGCCTGTTGGAACCCTGGTTACTGAGAATTTTAAACTTTATGTGCTGCCAGGCACTGACCCCCAGGAGAGCACTGCATTGACCTATCCACATTGCAGGCACAGGTGGTTGGTTATTGGGTTAGAGGTAAAAATAATGTAGGTGTCATTTCATAATTGGACACTTTATCCTTAAAAGACCTTACAGAGAGAGAGAGAGAAGCTCCATTTTTAGTTTGTTAAAGTGCTGCGCTGCCGAGAGAGAAGCTCCATTTTTAGTTTGTTAGAGTGAAGTGCTGCAGAACTCAGGGTTTGTGAGACTGTAACATGGATAAGAACAAATAAACATCCGAGTCCAAACAATAAATTCCATCTCACACATTTAATCCTGACCTTGGCAGAAAATAAGTTAAGACTCAACGATGATCATTTATGGACTGGCTTTGCTTTGTGTCCAGGTTTATCTGCCTCATGTCACGGGTCTGTCTTGCAGTTTGTATTTGTTAAGTTCCTGCTTTGCCTGATCCCACCAGCAGCTTGGTTACATGTGACTATTTTCTTAGCAGCCTTTTTTGCAGGCTTCACTCTCCTGCTCTCACAAGAGAAGCACTGATCTTCAGAAGTCACTGCTCCCACACTCTGCACTGGCCATGCAGCTGCTGGACCTGCTGATAATGCTCACCTCTCTCCACAACATTCCTGCAGATTTAAATCCTAGGACCAATCTCATCGAGGTAGGTAAATCTTTCCTAGTTTTAGTTAGGGGTAATTTGAAGTATCTAGAGTGCTCTGGCAAACTTTCCTCATCTGTGATGCTGCCATAGGAGCCTCTGATGCCTCAGGATTTTAGCTTTTATTTTTCAGATCCTGTACTACATTAGTGCATAACTCCAAACTCCATATAAAGTGTTATTTAACTGTCTTCACATTTTAGTCAGACAAAACAATTCTTCTGGGCCTGGGAACTCAAGGACACCCTACAGCCTCAGGCTCTGAAAAGTATTTTTAAAAAGTGAATTGGGGGGAGAAAACTGGGGGTAAATTACTTCATTACCTGAAGCTGTAATTGGAGAATTAACCCCTGATGTGTAAATGGACCAAACTTAGAATTGTCTGAAAAACTGGTGCCTGTTGTCCACCTTGGGTGCAGCCTCTGGGAGGCTGTGACTGCCCAAGGTGAGGCTGTTGAAGGCCTTGAATAAATACCCACTTTTTTCTCTTGTCTAGCCTCTGTTCTAGGCAGCCCCTCCAAGGCATCCCCTCCAGCTGTGCACACCTGAGGATGACTTTCAAAGCCCTGGTAGGCTGGAGCCTGTCACCAGGACAGCCACAGGAGAGGCATTTCCAGGGGAGGCAGCACATCTGAGAGCAGCAGAGTTCTAAAGGTGGAAAATGGGGATCATGGGCTTCTGCCTGGTTTGGGGTCACAGCCAAAAGGCAGCTGAGGGATCAACTTACCTGTCTGACAGCACAGAGCAGCTTCCCATAGGAACAGACAATGGCAAACGGGATTACGAGGCAAAAGATGAAAAGATAGATGATGTAGGAGGTGTTGTTGGCATCCTTGGAATGCCAGTTCACAGAGCAGGTTATCCCTGCTCCTTCTGGCCCGTAGCTGCTCCAGCCAAGAAGAGGAGGAACAGTCCAGAGCAGGGAGTAAGTCCAGGACAGGAGGATGGCTGCCCATGCTTTCCTGTAGTTGGTGGTGTCAGGCTCTGCTGTCCTCGTCACGGTGCAGCAGCGCTCGTACGAGAGCACAGCCAGGGACATGAGGGAGATGATGCCTGTGTCAAACCAGACCCTCGTATCAGCAAAAAGTGAATGAGTGAAGGCTTTGCTCTGCCTCCCAAAAAATATTGCAAGCTGTGGATGAGACCGATGGCACTGGCTTTGGAAACAAGGCAGGCAAGGACTGGGACTGGAGGTGTCCCCCTGAGGGCAAGAGGTGCTGAGAGCCTGGCCCCACTCACCAAGAGCTGGGGGTGCTTAAACACGTGTCCAGCCAAAGCCAGTCACTAATAAATGCTCATCAATACTTGAGCACACCTGTCTGAATGGATATATGTGTGTGTGACCTGCAGCAAAATCCTGCCTTCTCCATCAGATTTGGTTCTTGCTGCGCCTGTAAAATTCGAGATTAATATCTAGACTTGCCCAAAGTGTGGAGCTGATCTGGTGCTCCTCTGCCAGCTCTGCAGCCTTCTGAGCCCTTCTTGGCAAAGTGCAGCCCCACAGGGTTTCATAAGGGTTTCATGCTGTGCATAATGAAGAGCTGTAGATGAAACCCATGTCCTGAAGCCCCCGTGCCAGCAAGTGCCCCCTTGGGGAGCAGGCAGCTCGTGAGCCTTTGCAGGGACAGTGCTGGGTCTCCTGCAATTGGGGTTCTGCCAGCAGACACCAAGGGGGCAATAAAACCACCAGCAGCAAATCAAAAGCTTCTTTAGCATGCAGAAATGCTGGGGGGAGGTAATTTCTAAAGCTGCTATAAGAGTTTTCAATTTCCCTCCACACACCTCCCAGGCTGCATTGTGGAAGCGATGCTGGCAGTACAATGCTGGATGCTGACACACTCCTGCTAAACTTTCCTTGCCAAGTAAAGGTTTTACATGCACAAATTTGGCTTTTTACCCTGTGTAACTTCATGAGGGAAAGAGATGGCAGCAAACAGCTGCTGCAAATATCTCTTCAGAGTGTGCATATGCAGTGTCAGTATCTCCTAAGTGGCTGTGGGAAGCCTGGATGCCAGGCTAAGCTGAGTTCCTGGGATCAGAGGGATGCTCTGCTGGCACAGCCTCTGCTCCATGTGAATGCTGGCTGGGGAGAGCCCCACTGATGCGTGCCAGTGTGTGCAGTGGAACAACAGGCTGGGAGAGATGGTCAGCGCTGGGAAGGCTGAGAACACGAGCTGCTGTTCTGTGTAACACGATACACACTGCACCTGCCAGCCCCACAGCCCCCCTGCGTGCCCAGCTGCCAGCTGCGGACAGGGCTGGCTAAAGGTGCCAGGGCTGCTCTTTCTGCCGGCCTGTCCTCCCGCTGGGAGCTGGGCTCAGGGCTAGAAGCCAGCAGATTTCCAAGGAATCGCGGCTGTGGGGGCTCAGGGCTGCCCGCGCTGAGATGGGGCACTCAGGGACAGGTTTAGTGGTGGGCTTGCCAGTGCTGCGGCAGTAACTAAACTCGATGAGCTTAAAGGTCTTTTATAAACTAAACGAGGCTGATTCTGCCCCGTTTTCATCCTTTAAAGTTTATAAAGCTCTTCCTCATCCGCTGGAAACACGCTGTGGAGCCTGAATGAGGACTCACACCTATCGCTGCCTGGGCTTTTCCCAGCAGAACAACCGCAAAGCTGGGGAAGTTTCCCACCACAGCTGGGGAAGCCTGCCCCCAGCGCTGTGCTCCTGGCGTGCCCGGTGTCCCCTCCCCAGGCGCAGCCCGAGCTCCATCACAACCCCCGGACCCGAACCCACTGCCCCTGAGGGGGTCCCTGCCCTCCCGTGTCCCCCGGCGCTGCCGAGGCTCTTCCATTCTCTCCTTTGAGCTGCCAGGATTGTCCCATCCCCTCTGAAGTGCCTTAAAATCTAAGTTCTGGTTATATCCCACCCTCCAGCAAGGAGAGCACTCTCAGACATTTTAATGTATTGATGCGCTGACCTAAGAGGGGAAAAAACCCACCTTCATTGTTCTACTCACAAGGGAATTTTTCTCTGTGTTTGCAAATAAAAAGTGAATTTGTCCAGTTTCCTGCAGCATGGTTGCTATGAGCAATCAGTACTGAAAAGGTGAGTGTGAAGCCTGGCATCCCCCCTCTTTTTTTCCCCCTCTTTTTATCAGTTGTTCATTATGAGGAGGAGGCAGTTCAGAGTATTTCTGCTTGTAATGACATTCAATATGTTTTTTTTAAAAAAAAAAAACAAAACCCCTGCACTTTGGGAAATCTGGCTATTTCTTGCCTTCCCTCTGGACTGCTAAGGGGATGGACAGGGTCCGGCATGATGCTGTTATTTATCAACATTTCTGAAGACTAAGAATGTAACTGGGCAGGGTAGCTCAAGAGGTCAGTCACCTGAAACTCTGCACTTTAGGTAAAAAATAAGGATGGAAAAACAGACCCTTCAGCAACTTTGCTGCACTGCTCTGGACGTGCCCTTCAATGTCTTTCATGGAGTGAGGGGCCCAGAACTGACACAGGATTTAGTGAGGGGCCCAGAACTGGGCTCAGGATTTGAGGTGCATCCATCCAGGTAGTTTTTAATGCAGTGAAGAACGTGCCTGTCCAAGCTGTGGGCTGCCAGTTTTCCCAGCAGAACGCTGTGGGATGTTTCAGACCATTTACTGAAAATGTGTCAAGAAGTCGTTTTCATAAGGCAAAATTGGTTTGATCACTTGGAAAATCGTATCACTTACTATTTGTTGTGGTGGCAAAAGGACTTGCCAACTCATTTGGGGGAAAGGTGCTACAGTGTAGTACCTCTGTCTCCTTGATCATCTGGGAACTTGGCTGGAATTGCCCAGCTGCTGCTGAAACTGATTTCTCCTGTGAAAAAAAGGGATAGGAATTGCCTAAACCCAAATGTAGAATCCGAAGCGATTTAGTGACGTTTCCCTCGATTTTAGCAACGGCCACAAGATGGCACAGGGCCGCTCCGAGCAGGATGGGACGTGGATCCCTGGGGAAAGGGTTTTCCAGGACGCCTGGAGCAATGGCTGGGCTCAGCGCTGGAAATGAGCCGCGGGCACACGATGCCCGTGGGCCGTGCCCTCAAGCCGCGTGTGCGACAGCCGGACCCAGGGTCACCTGTGTGTTTGTGAGGGTCCCAGGACGAGGGAAGAGATGAATCTGCCTCCATGTTCTCAGGAGGCTGATATATTATATAGAGATATTATATTAAAGAATGCTATACTAAAACTATACTAAACTATAGAGAAGGGATACATCAGAAGGCTTGACAAGAATGAATAATAAAAACTCGTGACTCATTCCTCAGAGTCCAACACAGCTGGACTGGAATTGGTCATTAAGTAAAAGGGGCTCTGGTGTGGCGGCCCAGCTCCCTGCCGGGCCGGGCAAATTCCCTGCCGGGCCGGGGGCGTTCCCTGCCGGGCCGGGCGCGTTCCCTGCCGGGCCGGGCGCTGCCCGCGCTGTCCCGGCGGTGCAGGGGACGGGACAGGCGGGGACAGGGCAGGGCTGTGCTGGGGCTGGCAGCAGCAGGGCGCTGCCGGGCTCGGTGCGGAGCCCAGGGCAGGACAGGACGGGCGCTCCTGGCAGGGGCAGCGCTGGGCGCGGTGTCCGCAGCTTTGCTGCTGTGCCTCGCTGCTGGCTACCGAGTGCCAGCGTCCAAACTCATTTCCCGCACAAAGATTTCCATAACGGCTGGAAAGGGGCAGGAAAGAGACACGGATAATTCCCTCTGGCTCGCAGCACTCTATGGGTTGTGCTGTCCTGTAAATCCCTTGTCTCGATGAGGAAATCCCACCAGCCACAGCCACCAGTGGCACTGAAGTCAACAGTGTTGTGGCAAATTATCTAAACTCTCTTAGTAATGATAAGAGAAGTAATAATCCTCCTACAGGACTAATTACAGCCACAGAAATTGCGGTAATGAAAATAACTCCCTTTGCCAGCTTTCGAAAAGTTACAATTTACATGAACTAAGAGGCTTATGTAAAGAATGATTCTTATTTTGTACATGGCTCTCTGTGGCCCCATCTACTCTGATCGCAGTAAATCAGGGTGTAATTAATCACAGAGGATTAAATGTTGCAGGACAAAGACTGAAAAATTCAGTAGAAGAAAAACTCTGGTTGGTTTTGACTCAAAATAAACTTGGGTCATCTGTCCCAAAGGAGGTGACAGCTCTGCTTCCCTTGCTGCTCTCAGAAATCAATGCCAGCTCCTCTTGCTGCTCTCAGAAATCAATGTAATTCTTGTTTGAGTTTTGGGCTTGTGTTTTTTATTTCTTAAAGATTCTTAAAAAAAAAAAAAATAGAGATCTTTATAAATCCTCACGTCCTTGTAGGGCTGTAAGCCCCAGAGTGTCTCAGAGATGTACTGGCCCTGAGCTGCAGCCTTGGGTCTCCCAGCCTGGATCACACTGCTGACACGGGGTTTCAGATCTCTCTGTTGTTCTTGTGGTGTTTGTTAGTGCAGATCTGAGGTCTGTGCTCCTCTCCAGCCTTTCAGCTTCCCCAAAAGATGGGGTGTGGTGGAGCAGGTGAGCACAGCACTGTGGTCCTTGTGGAACCAGGAGACCTGCGGGATGACATGTCCTCCATGCCAGGGGAGAGGTCTGTGTGTCTCAGAGAACCTGGAAATTAAATAAAATGGACATCAAACTGTAAAAAAAGACTTTAATTTAGCACTGGGGGCAAATAGATACCCAAAAGGCAAAGAAAAAGCAAAACAAATGTATTGCTTGGGATGTTGAAGTCAGTAATGTCTGTGTGAAAGACAGCCTGGTACAGAAACAGGGTGTTCCCTGTGTGAAAATCTCCAGAGCAATAAGGGAAGGACTTTGGCTCGTTGGAGTCCTCACCGGCCTCTTCCCTCTCCCTGTGGCTCAGGCAGGTGGGTGCATGGCAGGTAAAGCTCCTGGAGCAGAGCTCGAAGGCTACAGAGGTGCTATGAAGTAGAGCCTCTGCTCACAGCAGAAAAGAAAAACAAAACAAAACAAAAAAAACCAAAAAAACAACAAGGAAAAAAAACCCACAACCAAACAAAGATAAAAAAAAATCACCCAGGAGAAAATAAGATTTAACTCTTTTAACTTTCAAGACAAAAATAATTCTGAACAGATGTATCAGTGACCAATTTCCTAGGATACATTTCTCACAGCAGGAGCTGTGAGGCATAAGCATACAAGCACTACTTGCCCAAACAAAGATTTAAAAAAAATCACCCAGGAGAAAATAAGATTTAACTCTTTTAGCTTTCAAGACATCAAGACAACAATAATTCTGAACAGATGTATCAGTGACCAATTTCCTAGGATACATTTCTCACAGCAGGAGCTGTGAGGCATAAGCATACAAGCACTACTTGCCCTATGCTGAATCACAAAAAAAGGCTGTCAAAGAAGAAGGTAGATAATAAGCTCTGGAAACGAGGAAAAAGCTTAATGACTTTTTCTCATCTCTGTTTTCAAGGCCTGTTAAGGCTCCTGGGATGTGCTAAAAGCCAGAGAGGTCCCTGTGCTCTGCACTTTAACAGACATTCCCAGAATTTTCTTTTTCTTTTTTTTTTTTTTCAGCACTGGGCAAGAGCAAATGCAAGGGGAGTCTCTCAGCCATCAGAAGCTGCCCTGCTGCCACAGCTGTGGGTGCCCTGAGAGAGCACAGCTGGCTCCTGGCCACTGTGGAGTGATTCCCTAAAAAGCCCCCCAGCTGCCAGCTATCCCAGGTTTAGCAGGTTACCAGATCCCCCACTCACCTCTCTGCACTCCTGGCTCCAAAACCCAGGTGAACAAGCTGAGCCTGGTGTCCGCTGCCCCTGTCCCCTCTGAAGGGTGCACAAGTGCCACAGCAAAGGCCATGAGGGAGGGATGAACAACTAGGGTGTCCTGGGACATTCAGCTGCACACAGCCAGACCCCCAGAATAATTCTGGACCTCCTGGATTATTCAGCTTTGTTTTGCCCAGCTGCAAGTACTTAAAATGTCCTCAGCAGTTCCAAGTGATGTCCCAGTCCCAGGTCCCTGCTGCACCGTGGGTCCTGCTGCCACCAGAGCAGCCTGAATTTGAGACGCCATCCTCACTGCTCTCTAAATAATCAGCTCAAATGGTCAAAATAGAAGCCTGAATTACGCCACAGCTTGGTGTTATTCACACCTGATTCTTGTGGTATTGAGGGGCCATCTGCCAAACAGACCTTAACACCACAAATAAACCCATTTCCTCTCTTTGTCTGCATTAAAAATTTGAGCATCAGTTTTCCCAGCCAAATTTAACACTGGTGTCAGCAAAGCACTCTAACTGAAGGTACCAAAGCCGAGGATCAGCCCCAGCAGACACAGCCCTGCTCACAGGGGGCTGCTTGGGCTCTGTTCTGGCTTGCCTTGGTGATGCCAGTGTCTTCAGAACTGGCAATTTCAAACCCCAAGTTGTTTCAGGCAGGAATTACTTTTACTAGGTAGGTGGAGCACCTAAAAGCAGCCTGGAACTTGTTTAGGACTTGAGGTGCTCCTGCACTGGAACAGGGGCCTGCCTCCTGGATGGAGGCTTGAGGCTGTGAGAGCTGCAAGTGCTCAAATGTCAAGAGGAAATATCACTGTCATGAACATCTGCCCACACGGTGTGGGGCTAATCTGAATTTTGGAGTGCAAGCTCTTGCACTTCCAAACTGTCTTATCTGGAAATGATGCTACAAAGTTTATAAATGACCTTTAGACACCTAGTTCAGACACCATTTCCCCTGACTATAACATTCTGGTCACCTCGGGTGTTATAGCATCCAGCAGGGTGATAAGAAAAATAGTATTAAGTCCTGGCAGAGCCACTGCAAATTGGCTGTGAGCAAAATGGAGACTGATCTCTGTTTAGAGAAAAAGCAACACAGTGATCTGCAATCGGGAAAGCAAATCAAGTAGAGATTTCCTGAGATAAAAGGCTTACAGTGAAATTGATGTAACTGAATGGAAGAGAAAGGAGGAACCATGACTGGTTTCATTAAACACATAAGCAAGGTGAGCAAATAATTTCTTCCTTGCTCCCTGTTTCTTTCCCTGAGAGGACATGGTTTTGCTTGGATTTACTGGTCCTGGGTATTTCTGTTTGAGGATCTACATCTGTCTGGCTGATAAATTGTCACTGAGGGTTTATGTTGGTGTGAGAGGGACCAGAACACAGCCATGGGGCAGCAGCTCACAGGTGGGGGTGTGGGGGCAGGAAGGCTTGGGCAGGGTGGGTGCTGGAGGTGCCTGGCCCAGCTCCCCATCCTGCTGTGCCCAGAGCCCCCCTCTGTCCTCACCCCAGCTCATTCACTGCTCCAGCCCCTCAGCACAGGGGACAGAAGGAAATTCCCCCTGTGTGCTGGTGGGGATCCCTGAACACACACAGGGCTGAGGTGGGTAGCTGTGTGCTCACAGCATCCTCCTTGCTGTGGCACTGAAGGGTTAATGGGAACGGTGTTCAGGCACCCCAGCACTTCAACAAACCAACAGAGAACTCTGTCACCTTGCAGCAAACTGGGAAATTGCTTTCAAATGTAATGGAAATAAGTCATGGAAGGTTACTTCCTGTGCTTGCAAGTTTTTTAAACCTAGGGGTCTAGGAGCAAAAAATAAACATCACATCTCATTTGTGTCCTATGGCTTCTGGTAATACCAGCAGAAGAGGCTGATTTTCCCCTGACCTTTTACTTCAAGGAGGAAAGGAGAACTACCAGATGAGAGGTTTCCTCTGTGTGTGGGACACACTATACTGTGCTCAAGGCCATGGTGAGTAGAGTCACTGACATCTCAGTTGAAATGCCAAAAAGATACTGATGCAGTGAGAGAAATAATGCTCATTTTAGGAGTTGCTGGGATGAAGCAATAGCCTGAAGTCACATAAGCAACTTAGAGCAGCACACGTGTCCCCAGAGGCTCCTGCCCAGTGTGGCCCAAAGGGTCACAGCCTGCTCTCATTGCGTTGGAGGGTGATTTTGGGCAGTGTATTTCAGGCAGCACCAGCAGCAGATTCACTCAGGGGCCTCAGGGTCCAGGGCTTTCTCAGAGCCTGCTCTGTGTGCAGCAGTGGTGCCAGGCACAGCAGATGGAGACTCCCAGCACATAACCCCAAAACGATTTCTCTCAGGTGGGGAGCATTGGTGTGCTGGGAGAGGGCTTGTGGGAAATGGAAAGATATAAACTTCCACAGACACAGGAGGGTTTGATCTGTAGACTTGAAAGAAGCTTGGATTGATGTAAAAATAAAGTACAAAGACATTAAGCACAAAAATCATAAATTTATGTTTCTACAGTTGTAAGTAAGAATATGCCTTAACTAAGTGAGAAACTGCATTGATGAGATGAAGGATTTACAGTGTCGGGGTGTGGTTGTATAGAGCAAGAGTTTTGATGTTATAATAGAAGCATTTGTGTGTACATGTACTAACAGCCCATTGGATAACAGTATCCACAGTGCAGTAGAAGTGAGTAAAGGTGATGGGTTAGAAATGCAAAATAACCCTATGGCAACTGTCCATTGTATCAGACAGTTCTATATTGCCTCGTAACAAAGAACTTGTGACTACTTTGAGCTGTGGCTGACTGCTTGCTCTCATAAATCTCAGGGCCTCTGAGACTGATGTTTATCTGAGCAATAAATTGTTCTCAGCCCAACAATGGTGCCACCCCTTCATTAAAAAGCAGTGACAATGATAGGGGCTCAGTGCTCTAACCCACCCCAGGGCTCTGGAAGTAGCTGCACAAGTTGGTCCCATCACTGTGCTCCAGGTCAGGAGATACCTGTGCTGCTCCTTAAGGACCAACCTCCCACAGGAGGTCTTTTCTTCTCCAAAACAACCAATACTGCCATAAATGAGTATTTTAAACCACTGCAAGTATTTCAGCCACTGAAGCTAGGGAGAGGTAAAGGGCAGGGACCCAGATAAGGGGTCACTGCTGTCACTATTGCAGCCACAAAGCTTGGGCAGGTTTAGGTGTCCCTGACCAGCACCAAGGGAAGCCCTGCCCTAAAGAGGCACGAGAAGGTGCAGGGTTATTTATGTGCAGGCTCAGGAGCCCTATCAGTGACACCTGGAATCTGCACTGCAGATATTTGTACAAAGGGGCTGTGGGGAAATTTGCTATCAGGCTGTGGTGATAAAGGCTATCACACAGGAGAAGAGTACTGGAGCAAAGCAGACACAGAGCCAGGCACCAAATGAACTTGGCAGTGAAATGGGGTCCAGCACAGCTTTATGGGGTTCTTGTTTTCCCTTCCTCATGTGCTCCCTGATGAGCTCACTGTCCTGCACAGCTTTATGGGGTTCTTGTTTTCCCTTCCTCATGTGCTCCCTGATGAGCTCACTGTCCTGCACAGCCCCTGCTCACTCACTGCTGGGAAGGGGAGCAGCCACTGCCACCACATGGGGTCTTCTTGGGCCAATTTTCCCACCCAAATGTTGGGGTTTTATGTTCCTAGGCAGCAGGGAGGTCTGGAAGTGGGAGGCCCATGGGAAGCCTGTATTTGCTGGCAGAGCTGTCAGGGTTCTGGGCAAAAGGGTGTGTCTGGCACGAGGCCAGGGAGTGGAAGTGTCCTGCTATGTCAGTTCCTTACCTTTGATGAGTGGTTTGATAACAGAGTGATTAAGTAAGAGTAAACATGCCTTGATGTAAATCAGTGGCTCTCCACTGGTGCACAACTTCACACAAGTTTTAACTGTGAGATGCTGAAAGCCAAGATTTCCAAGCTCAAAATTAAATTCCAGTGTCAGAAGTTGGAGCTGACCTTACCAAACCACATTTTCCCTGCTTCCTGTCCATGCAAGTGAGAAATATGCACATCTCACACACATGTTCTTCAGCCAAGTTCATGTTCTTTGCTCTTCTGTTTTATTCTCTGAGCACAGTGTGTCAGCACAGCCCTGCAAAGGAAAGGTTAAGATAGATGTATTTTTTATAGATATCTATAGATATGCTTATATGCCTCCCTGGCCTGAAAAGCAAAGCAAATGTGACCAACTTACTGTTTTACTCCACAAGGCAGCCCTGCAAAGGTTACCACTCCATCCCATCACTGACATTTTACATTTTCTACAACTGCACAGGCAGATCTGTGGCTCACACCACCCAGCAGGATCAGGGTGGTGTCATTGCTTTCAGCCCTGTCACTCCAGTGGCACAATGTTATTATGCTGATGCTCTGTAGCTTGCACAGGAAGGCAAAACCCATTTGTTATCATGAGCTGGTTGCCCTCTGTCCCCAGTCCTTTGGTGCTATTGACTGATCTTGTCAAAATCACTATTCCTAAATTTCCATTTATGAAAGTTATTATTAAAATGGAAATTTTTAATTTCCATTTATTAAAGTTATTATTAAATTTCTAAATTTGCATTCAGTTTCAGGAAACGGAAAGAGTCTGATGTAACTGGGAATTTTTGGTACAGACTCATCATCACCTTTTCAAATGAGGTGAGACCTACTTGAATCTAATTTATCACCTCTCCTCTGCCAGGTTATTTCTAGTTTTTAACTGATGGGGTAATTTTCCTTCTGAAAAGTGGATGTTTATGGAGCACTCTCCCTCCCTGTACCCTCTGATGGCTGTCCTGCCTCCTGCAGCAAAAGTTTCCCAGTTTAAAAACCTCTGAGCTAAACTGCTTGTTCTCATCCACATTTATGAGAAACCAAATGGAATGGGGTTTAGAAGGCAAGTGGAAAAATAAGCAGGAGGAAGAAGGGTGATGAATCCAGTGAGTTTTAGGAACACTTTTATTTCAGGAAACTAGCATACACACATTTCAGCCTAGCCTGTGCTAGTAATGCCTAGAATACTGAGAGCAAAGCAGTTCTATAGGCAAGTCCAAAAGTATAAACAAAAGCCTCTAACACTCATAAGTACTACATTGCACGAGTGATGCTTCTGCAGGCTGAAAGTGCCTCTGTCCAAATGCAGAAGTGGGGAGGATAACTACAAGCAAATTACAGACTTCTGGTGAAAGCCAAGGATAAATTGATTTGCTCTCCTGGGACTAGACAAGGTCAGAGCATGGGTTACAATTACTAGACCTACTTCCACTCTCCTCTGTTGCTTTCCATTAGCAAACCCTTTTTCTTTTTTCTTTTTTTTTTTAGTGTTTTATGGTTGAGGGAGAGTAATGAAAAAAGCTGGTGGAGCTCTTGAAGCATTAGATGTCTTCACTCAAACACAGGGCACTCAGAAACAAAATTATTCTTAGAGAGGGGAGAGAGAGAGAGAGCAAAAAGGAGTTTTTCATCTCAGGAAATCAATGATGAGAGTCTTTAGCATCAACATAACGAGTTTGGATAGGCTGGAGTGCAGGCTGAAGAGCACTGAGGATTTGGTCCATTATGGCCTGGTCATATATAAAATAATTCCAAACCTGAGATGTATTTGTACAGCATTGCACAGGTGGGTATTGCTGCAGCCCACCCTGAACAAAGCATGGATGGCTGTGCAAACACTGCCATCCTTAGCCTATCTTTGTTTTCCTCCTTCTTGGACATATGAAAGTAAACTGTAAATAAATTAAGCTTTGAATTTAGAATATGAATGTGGTGAAGACCTTCCAAACCCAAACGATTGCATAATGAAGTGACCTTTCAAACTGATTATATAAGAAAGAGATGTTCATGACTGAGGGAGGGAAAGGGGAAAAAACCCCAAACTAAGTTTAAGAATGTTTTTGCCTTGCTGTCATGGCAAAGGAGGTACCTTCAAAGGTTGCCCAGGCTGGCTTGTGAAGGTTTGAGGCATCCCATGTAGGTGTTGCCCCTGTTTCACACCACAACCAAACCCACTTTGTTTAGTCCTGCTTAGTATACTGTATTTTAGCAAACACAAACAGATGTAATCTGTACCAGTTTAGAATCTTGAGATTTGGTAGAAGAGAGGTAAGAAATGCCAGGTGCTCAGGCAGACCCAGCATGAGCAGCCTTCTCCTGTCTTCCATGGGGGATGAATCCTCCTGTCCCGCTGGACACTGCTGCAGGCAGGTGCCACTGTCACAGCCTGATTTCCCCAGTGCTCCTTGGCTGCCACCATCCCAGAGGTCCTCTGCTCCATGTCTCTGTGTTCCCTGGCCCCTTCCAGTGGTGGAGCTCATCAGTCCAGACAGTTTGGCCAGCCTGTATCCATCCCTGTCCCACATCCATGGTCTTCTCTCCCCAGCCACCTCACCCTCCTAGCTTACACCCCTCTTTGGGGCTCTTTCCTAGATCACCACCTCCAAATCAGCTGGAACTCCACAGGCTGTGTTCCATCTCCTTCTGGCACTGGCAGTTTTTAGTCCCCACCATCAACTGCAGCCCCTGCAGATCGTGGTGGCACAAAGTAATTTTCCAGTGCTGTTCATCTCCTCACATTTTACAGCCCGGCCTGCCGTGAGCTGACACTCGTGCTGTGCTCTTCCCTTCAACACTGCTGTGTCCCTCAAATGTCACCCTCCAGGAAAGGCAGGAAAGAGCACCCAGAGAGCTGCAGCACAGTCAGTCCCTGCGATTCCTTCAGCTGAGGAGGAGTGACTCCATACCCTTGGGAAAGCAGCCTGGCAGAGGAGACCCTGGGCTCCAGGAGGAAATAAAGCTGATGGAGAGCCAGCAGTGTGCACAGCAGCAGGGAGAGGGAACAGCAGCTGGGGCTGCCTGGGAAGGAGCACTGCCAGCAGCTCAGGGGAGGTGAATCCTGCCCCTCTGCCCAGCACTGCTGAGACTGTACCCAGTACCAGAAAGAGCTGGACTTACTGGAGCAGGTCTAGAGAAAGGCCACAAAGATGACTAAGTTACTGGAATATCTCTTGTATGAGGAGAGGCTGAAAGAGCTGGGACTATTCAGCCTGGACAAGTCTCTCAAGGATCTGATCCATGTATATAAACACCTAGTGGCAGGGAGTAAACCTTTTTTTATGTTTAAACAGACTTTCCTATATTTCAGTTTGTGCCTTTTGCCTATGCCCTCTCCCTGACAGTGCTGAGAGGGCAAGAGGCAAAGGCACAGACTGAAATATAGAAAAGTCTTGTTAAAACATTAAAAAAAATTAGGCTCAGAATGATCAAGCACTAGAACAGGTTGCCCAGAGAATGTGTGGAGCTATCCTTCAAACTATTCAGAACCAAACTGGACACAGCCTCAGACAATGGCTCGGAGCAAAGCATTGGTGGAAACCTCTTTTTGATGGAAGGAGGTTCCTTCCAGCCTCAGTGGTTGTGAACAAGGCCATCACGTGGGCTCTAACTCAAAAATAACTCAAGCATCAGTCTCTCTGGGGAATGCAGCTGCAGCTACACAGGCAAACAGCTCCCACCTTTGCTTTGTGGCTCTCTTCACACAGGTCTTTCCTGTCCCTGAACATCTGCAGTGACCCTCCTGCCCCTCTTTCACACTGTGACCCAAAGAGCCACTGCAGCATTTCATGTCACCCTGCTTCCCTGCCCCCCTCCTCCACAGCACCTCACAAGTGCCAGATGCTATCCAAGGGTCTTATCAGCCTGTGGTTCTGAGGTATCTGACGTGGCTCCTGCCTTGCACACTGGCTGCTCCTCCCGTGACAGGCACACCCAGGACTCTGGATGCCTGTTTGCCTCCTGAGGGCTGTGATCAGCACGCACATCTCTGTGGTTATGGGATGGCTGCGAGCTGCAGAAGCCTTGTGGTGGGACACAGAGTGGGCCTTATCTTCAGGATCCTGTGCCTGGAGCTCTGCCCTGCACAGCCCCGTTTGGCAGCTGGGCTGCAGCGCTTCCTTTGCCCGGTGCCACCCAGTGCTCCTGAGCCAGGCACCTGCGGGCATCCTGCCACCCTTCACTCACCTCGGCAGTGCCCCAGCTCCAGCCAGCTTCCTCCTGTCTCTCACAGCTCCCCCAGCCAGCACGGAGCCCATCGTGCTGACTAAAGAGCAGCCAACCACCAGTGCATCCCTGCAACACAGCAGTGCAGCAGCTGGCCAGGTGCCAAGGCTGAGTGCAGTGAAGCAGCCCCCACTAGCAGCTAATTACTGACACCAATTAACAGCCCATTACTGAGCCCTTTGGGACTTACAGCTCTGCCTGCCCCCTCCACTCCTGTTAATGCAGACTGACAAGCGAGGCTCTTTGCCACCCATGTGAGATGCTGAGGCCTTGGCTTAGGTGGCAGATGAAGCTCCCCGATGGTTTGGCTGTACCTGTGCTCAAACAGGGCTGCAAGCCAGAGCCCTAATGCTGCCCCTATCATGACCCTCTCCTGCTCCATCCGTGCCCCAGGCACCAAACCCAACCCAAGGCACCGTTTGAGTGCAGCCTTTGAGGAGGCTGGGAAGGCTTCCCTATACTGCGTGCCAAGCTGCTCCCTGTGCCCACCTCCATGTCCAGAGCTGTGCAAGCACAACTCAACACTCAGGTGTACCATGAGCTGCATGGGGCCATCCAGACAGCTATTGCATGTTCCTGGCTTTACTTATCTTAGACTTCAGCACTAGTGGGCATTTCAAATCCCCACTTGCTGACCACCTCTGTTAGCCATAGAACACCCCCTTCCGCAACTGCAGAGTGGTGAGGTGCCAGAGCTCACTGTAAAGTAGTGCTACCATTGATTTGGCCAGAAGGTTGGCATTTGAAAACCTAACTGATGTGAAATCTGCTCTTACGCAGCAGGAGGAGGTGCTATGGAAACCCTCAAGTACCAGGGAGCTGCTGGTGCCGGGCCCCTGCCCTGCTCAGGCAGCCTGGGGCTGTGTGGCTGCACAGAGCCCGCGTGCCCTGCCTCGGGTGGCACCTGCTGCTGACTTTGGCACGTTAAATCTGCAGGTAACATCACTGTTTCCTCCTCTCTTGCTGGCTGAGAACTGCTGAGCGTGGTCCTGCTGTGCCTGGGGGGAGGCAGAGGAGGCTTTGAGTGTGGTTTCTGCTGGGCAGCGAGGGCCCTGCCAGGCAGGAGTCCCTGGGGTGGGCTGTGATCTCTGAGCCTTCCGGTTTCTGTTTCTTACTCCAAGGTATTCTCTGGATACTTTACCTGGAATATCACAGCAGCTGAGAACTGGAAGTTAATTCATCCCAATATGGGAAACGAGGATTCTAAGAGATTTTTTTTGTCTAAGAGAACTCCTTCCAGCATCCATCAAAGCAGATCATGGTTAGGATGACCATATTACAGTTTTCAAGGGATGCAGTGATAGATGAGCCTGAAAGAACACACGTTTCAGAAAAGAAGATAACAAACTGCTATGCCTTAGATCCTTGCATTTGAGAGAGGTGTGAACAGCAGCAGCAAGGGTGGAGCAGGCAGTTTGCAGTTTTCTTTATGTTATTTGGAAACAGAGAGGAACAGCTCCTCACTTCAGTACCATGGCAGGGCCCTCACCTGGGTCTCCCTGTTCACATTGTCACAGGATGTGCCTGTGGGGGTCTTCTGAGTGCCGTGTTGCCTCTTGCCCACACACAGGCTCCCCACTTTTAAGCTCTCCCAGAAGGAAGGAGAAGAATTTTTCATGCAAGACTTCCCCTTCAGTGCAGCTGCTTTTCTGCTGGAAAAAAACATTGGATGCAGCCACCACAGTGCTGCTACAACATCCCCTGTGCCTTCAGCCTCTGCCTTGCACCTCTTCCTCCAGCCTCTCTGTTCAGGGTCTGGCAGAAGCCTCCTGCTTCTTGAGCTGCTGGAGGAAACAAATCCAGCCCAGGCCTTCCTCCCCAGATGGTCACCAGCCTCTGGGCTGGGGGACAGCTGCTGACCAGCTCTTCCCAGCCTGTGGTAGGGACAGCAGGACTACACAGTACTGGTGACCTTGTCTGTTAAGCCCCAGCCTATTGCTGGTCTTCCAGCAGCAGCAAGATGCTGTTTCACAGCTGTCTCCATCCTTTTGTCACAGCTGTAAGTTGCTGTCTAGCCCCTCTGATGCTGCAGACATTCCATCTGCCCCACATGAAGCATTTTCAGCAGCCACAGGATATGCTAGCTAGTCAAGCTGAACCTCTTTAAAGATTTTTTTTCCTCACTCATACCATATCAGTGCTTTTTGGACTGCTTTAAACCCTCTACTCGTTTCCTCCATCCTCCTCCCAGCTCTGGACTGCCCTGTGGCCTGGAGCACTTGTGAGTCCTGCTGCTGGGGACTGCCCTGGGCCAGGTCTGCAGCTCCAAAGGCAGCGCTGGCCAGAGCCCTTTGCTGCTGCAGAGCCCAGCAGTGTGGTTTGCCTGGGCTGCACCTCTGCAGAGGCTGCTGCAGGCACTGCAGAACAGCACTGCTGCAGGCACTGCATCCCATGGCAGTGAAAAGAAACCTGGGCAGCTGTCAGACTTTGGCCATAATCAGGGACAGTTCCCTGCTGGTACTGTCCATAGTGCAGAGGGGTTTTCCTCAGGGGACAAGTGTCCCCTTTTCTGAAGGATGCAGGCAGTGAGCAGCAAGCCTCTGTTGGGAAAGCCAGGCCTGAGCATACAAGAACTGTGCAGCAGTGCCTGCATTCCATTAGTGTCTGCTATTGTCCAAGACACTTACACATCCCTCCAGAAACTGAGTTATTTGTGTATTTTTCCGTCACTTCAGGTCTGTATTCTGATTTGCAGGCAGTGCCCTCACCCACTGGCCACAAGATCTGAATTGCTGGTGGGGGCAAATAACTGCTTAACCAAGGCAAAGGTGGTGTCCCTTCCCAGGTCTCTGAAAGCTGCAAGATTTCACCAGATCCCTCCCCACTTCACTCTGTAAAAAACTTATTTTACATTGAAAGGGGTTTTTTTGTTTGTTTGTTTTTTTTCTGAAGTGAATTTAGATGCAAGCAAAAGTGACAGATACTGAGAATCACCGTTCAGAGAATTTTTCCATGTGCTTGTCACATGAAACCACTTTGCACAGGAAGGGCTCTGCTGAAAGATGATTTTTATCAGCCCATGAACTCACACTCTTCACACAACTAATACTCCTGCAAAGCATCTTGCAGCTAGTGTGACAGAGGCTCAGCAGCTACTCCTCACAAGATGGATTTCTGAGGGTGGCTGGCTGCCTACCCGGAGCAGAAGCAATCTGATTTCAGCCCTTAACAGCAAGATCCCTGCTCTGCAATGGTATTCTCTCTTCCAGATGTGGCCTTCTGCTTTGCATCTGCAGACTCCTACTCTCTCCTGGAATGAATGGACTTAAAATCAGGTTAATCCTTCCATCCCCCATTCCCCTCCTGGCGAGGTGGAGAGCAGCATACCTCACTCTCTCCTTTAGGGTCTCCTTGGGAGTGCAGGAATGCAGGTGCAGCTGTTTTCCTCAGCTTCCAGGAGCTGTTCCAGGTTCACAAGGCAGTGCAAAGGCTCAGAAACTTCCCAGCTAGAGCCAGAGCACAAGGCTTTCTATGAAGTGACATTTGCTACACACTCCCACCCGTTCACCCCCAACCTGAAGCCAAAACCAGTAGAACTGACAGAACACCTTTTGCTCACGGGTTGTGCTGAGCTTTAGTTTTGGTTGCTGCAATCCCTGCCTAGCTCAACACCAAGCTAAGGGTAATTTTACATCATCTGCACAGCCTGGCTTAAGGAATTAGTGTTCACATAGTCATAGGATGTGCCCTCTACCTGTGGGGGCTCTTCTGAGTGCAATGTTGCCTCCTGCCCTCACACACTTCAAGATCTCCCTATTTAATAAAGGCTGTCTGCCATGTCCTCCTGGAAATGTACCCTGAGACACTCATAAACTGTGTGGACATAAACAAAGCTTGACAAAGGATGCCAAAGGATGACACAGGCTGACTGAGAAAGACAGCTCTGTAAAGTTCAAATTTTTAACCAAGGGCATATGTACTTATATGTGCTTTTTTTATAGCTACTAAGAGGTCTTACCATGTCTTTTCCTATTTCAGGTCTCAGAACATCGTACAACATCTGTACATCAGGAAAATGAATGTGTCCAACAACTGCAACACCACAAATCTAGAACTGCATCCCCATGTTCGCCTCATTGAATTTGCTCTGTATAGCCTCATTTTCTTTTTTGGAGCACTATTTAATGTCCTTGCCTTCTGGGTGTTCTCCTGCAAGATGAAGAAGTGGACAGAAACCAGGGTGTATGTAATGAATTTAGTCTTTGCAGATTTCTCTGTCATCTGCACCTTGCCTTCCATGGTTTATTTGCTCTGGAATAAGTCAGCCCAAGGGAAGCTCTGCCAGTTTACAGAGACAATGTATTTTATCAACATGTTAGTGAGCATCTACATCATTTCATTCATCTCCATTGATCGATACATTGCCATAAAGCACCCTCTGAAAGCCAGGGCCTTCAGGTCCCCATCAAAGGCTGCCCTCCTCTGCGGGCTCCTGTGGGCCTTGGTGGTAGCCAGTGCCACCATCCAGCTCTGGCACAGACACGCAGCTCTCTGCTTGCAGACCTACACCCCCACGCCTGCTGCCCTCAGCCTACTGGCCATTTTCTTTGTTTTCACTCTCCCATTAGCAATCTTGACCTTCTGCTCCACAGAAGTCATCAGGAACCTCAAAAAACATCTGAACACAAATTCACCGGAGGAGAAATCGATCCAGAAAGCCGTACACATTATTTATGCAAATCTGATTGTATTTCTGATATGCTTTCTGCCAGCCTACCTCGGGCTGCTTGCCAGGTTCATTATGGAGAGCGTTGGAGCTACCTGTTTCCTGCTCCATGTCATGAAGAACTTCTCCTCCGTGATGAGGTGCATTGCCACGTCCAACTGCTGCCTCGATAGTGTCTGCTACTACTTTGTCACCAGAGAATTCCAGGAAGCCTTTCTACAGCCCAAAGCCAGCACTCAACAAGCAGAGGCAACCCACCCCTTGCAGTTACAGACATGCTAAAGGAAAAAGGGGAACGAAACCCAACATCTGCAACACAAAAAGGAAATACAGCTTCAGGGCTATTGAGATAAATATTTCTCTTTTTATCTAGCAAGTTCTTTTTTAGGTTTAGAAATTTATACTCTATGTTCCCATTAAACAAACAGGTCACAGAGATGTGTAAAAGTGTTTGTATGTAATCAGTTGTTGTTAACATGCCTCCATTCCACCCTGCAGCACCTACTTGTTACTATTACAGGAAGACAGGTGAGCCATGTACCTCTTTTAGTTCCTTCTGCAGCTAAAATCTATTGATCCTTCTTGCCAACATGTACAAATGTGTATATCATATTATACCTCATGGTGTATTTCAGGTTGTTTCCATTATTAAGCTAATTCAGTTTATATTCATCCCATTCCTTTGGCAGTCTGGGCTGGGTGGCTGTTCAGATGGTTCTGGCATATTATTAAATACATGTCCCTACAAAACAGCCTGGGCTGTCCTGACCTCCTTCCCCTTCAACTCAACAGGTCGGACAGGTGTGAAGGAACACTTTTGGGATGAAAGCAATACTTGTTCAATGCCATGAAGGCACAAAGTCCAGATTGCAGAGCTGAGTCCTCCTGCCAGCTGCTCTCCAGCTGCCTGCTGAGCCCTGGCCCAGAGGCAGCTCCTTAGAGCAGCCATCCCTGCAGGGCTGTTCCTCCCACACACTGAAAGCCTTTCACTGCTGCCCTGGCTCTTGCCACCCTCGCACTGCCCTGCCCTGCCCTGTTTGTGCTGTGGCACCAGGCCGACCCCCAGGGCCACCACAGCTCGGGCTCACAGTAGCCCACTCCTGCTGGGTTTCCACAGCCTGCCCACACAGACACCCCTAACATTTCCATCACGGATGTGTGCTTTTCCACGAATCAGCAGCCTAGAAAAGTCAGGGGAGAGAGGAAGTGGATAAATGCTGCCTAGAACTGGGCTTCTTTCTTTCTGAATGCTAAAAAACCTCCAAAATGACGCTGAGCTTTGCCCAGCAATGCTCAGAGTGTTCCGTCAGACAGTGTGGGGGAGTCTTTCCTGCCCACAAACACATCTTCCCCTGTGACCTACACCTGCCCTCAGCCAGCCCACAGCTGATGCCCCACCTGCTGCTGTCACCTTTGAGAGCATGAGCTCCTGTGTTGGTTTTACAGGGCCTGGCTTTTGGTAGCAGGGGGTCCACAAAGGTGGCTCCTGTGAGAAGCTGCTGGAAGCTTCCACCGTGTCTGGCAGAGCCAGTGCCTGATGGCTCTGAGGATGGATGTGCTGCTGGCCAAGGCTGGGCCAATGAGAGAGGTTGGCAACACCTCTGTGCTAACAGATTTAAGAAGAAAATCACAATAAAGGGGGACACAGCTTTTTCCAGCCAGAGAAGAGGAAAAGGTGAGAACATGTGAGGGAAACAACATGGAGACATCAAGGTCAGTGGAGAAGGAGGGGCAGGAGATGCTCCAGGGGCCAGAGCTAAGATTCCTCTGCAGCTGTGGTAAGAACATGGTGAGAGAGCTGTGCCCCTGCAGCCCCTGGGGACTACGGGGGATGCAGAGATCCACCCACAGCCCATGCCGGAGCGGGTGGATGCCTGGAGGAGGCTGTGCTCCAGTGGAAGACTCAGAGGAGAGGGGGCCCTGCTCCCAGGCTGGAGCAGCCTGTCCTCGGAGGACTGCACCCCATGGATGAGTGACCCACACTGCAGCAGTTTTGGGAGGGACTCACATAGCAGGAAGGACGCTGCTCAAAAGTGGACTCAACTCTGGAGAAGTTCACAGAGAACTGTCTCTCCCATGGTCTCACAGGCACTCCTCTCCCAGAGCAGCAGAAGAAAATCTTGGTGATGAACTGATCAAAACCCCCACACCCTGTCTCCCTGTGCTGTCAGTGGAAAGGAGGGAGGGGTTGGGAGAAGAAAAGGTGTTTTAAGGGCTTACTTTACTTATTATCCTCCTCGGATTTTGTTAGTAATTAACTCACTTTGTATCTCTAAGATGAGCCTGTTGCCCTTGGAATGTTTTCTCCCAGTCCTTAACTTAGGAGCCCTTTGTCAAATGTTCCTCTCCTCTACCCAGCTGTGGCAGGGGAGGGCGAGTGGGCAGCTCTCGTGGGTGCCTGGCATTTGGCCAGTGTCAAACCATGACAGCTCCAAAGACAAGAATTAACAGGGCGAGTGGGCAGCTCTCATGGGTGCCTGGCATTTGGCCAGTGTCAAACCATGACAGCTCCAAAGACAAGAATTAATGGGACAAATCCTGAGGGAGTCAGCCTGGCTCCTGTAAGCTGGCTCACAGAGACAGGATTGCAACTGCTCTACCCGGTGGGCAGCAAACCCCATCCAGCTGTCTGTGGAACACCACTGGGCAGCTCCTGACCGTGCTCCCAGAGATTCCAGCCCCTCAGTGCCACCCTGGTGGCAGTGCCTGCCTTACCCGGCTTCCCAGCGGTGCCGGTGGGCAGTCACGCTGCTGGCTGCTGAGCCGAGGCTGAGCCAGCCCGTTACAGCTGTCACCGTGCGGGTGACAGCAGCACCGCTCCCTGGGCTGGCTGTCCCGCCTGTCCCCTCGGAAAGGTCCTGGGGCACCCTCTGCCACCGCAGCACAGGCTGCCCAGCCTCCCCGGGGAACCTGCTCTGCCAGACGCGCCATTTGCAGCCATTACGGGTTTTATCTCAGAAATTGTTTCCCCGCGACTGGAGAGATGAAATGTTAATTGCCGGGCTGCGTGAGGCGAGGCGGGGATGGGCGGGAGGGCTGGCGGTGGAGCTTAGAGCTGCCGGCAGCGGGACAACAGAGGGCACCAGAGGCCCCAGCCCTAGGAAATCGGGGCACAAATGAAGCTCTGCTGTTCGCACGAGTTCACTGCTGGGCTCAGCCCTGCCGGGCTGTGACAGCCCCGGGACAGCACGGATCCCCTTCCCTGCCGGGACGCCTGCGGCCTCTCTGAGGAGCCAGCCCGCCTGCGGCCTCAGCGGAGCAGGTAAAGCCCTTCCTTCAGTGTCCCACAGCGTGCGGGCACTGTGCCCTGCCCGGCCGTCTCACCCCCGGCTCGCCAGCAGTCAGGGTTTCCTGCTGCTTCCACAGCTCTCTGCCTCTGCTCTGCAGCTCCGTTCCGCTCAGGGGTCTGTGCCCCCCGCTGCAGTTCCCATTAGTGCTCCCTCAGGCGTGGGGACGGCTGGGGACACGGCCTTGGAGCTGCCACCAGCTCTGTGCTTGCGTGGGGGCTCGGTGGGGCTGGTGTGTCCAGCCCAGAGGGCTCAGCTGCTCCTCAGGCCACTGATATGCAGGCAGAGTGGCTTTTTCACTGCAAGGTGACCACAACAGGCTGCCAGGGAACACCTGCAGCATAGGCTGAAACCATGGAGTGGCCAAGAGCTGAGGCTGAAAGCCCAAGAGCACTAGGACACAGGCTGTATGTTAGTTCCTCCATGAATCCACCTAAAAATGACTGTACGCCTGGGGTTCAGTACTGCCGTACCAGTTCTGGTGCTAGGACAGGTGTTGTGCCTTCCTCTCGGGTTGCCAGATCTGTCTCCCAGTCTTGGACACTAGAAACATTTCACTTACTTAATGCAATCATCTATTTTCACTACAATTTTCATGTTGATGTTTAGAAGCTGCTGAATTATGAGGCAATGTATTAGTAAGAGATTGTAGGAACCTGGACACTTTCTGAGCCTGGCTCATTGCAAACACTTCCTATATGAGCTGAAAGTCTGATTCATCCTCTTTGCTGGTGGCAAATGACCTGAGATATTTAAAGGAAGAGCAGCAGATAGTCTAAATTCTCAGATTCATGTTTTCTACCCTAGCAAAATTTTTTCTTCCTACCTTTGAAGGCTGAGATCAGACACGTGCTCATTTGCTCACTTTCCCTTCTTTCTCTGGAGGCCCGTTATCTGCTAGGGCTGCCAGTACCCCTGCTGAGCTGTTCCTCCCCACCAGAGGAATGGATTTGTGTTTGGGGGCACAAATCCTGCCCACAGCAGGCACCCACCCACCCAGCAGCCTGCAGCAGCATTCCCACTGCCCCTGGGAGAAAAGCCACTGGGTTGGAAGGGCTCAAGCCCTGAGGATGTTCTCAGGTCTGGCAAGACCCAGAGCAAACCCATGGGGTGGCTTCAGCAGCAAACCAAGGGCTGTGGAGAGCAAATGGGGAATGCTGCCCAGGGCAAATGGGGAATGCTGCTCAGGAAAAACGGGGAATGCTGCTCAGGGCAAATGGAGAATGCTGCTCAGGGCAAATGGAGAATGCTGCCCAGGGCAAATGGGGAGTGCTGCCTAGGGCAAATGGGGAATGCTGCTCTGGAAAAATGGGGAATGCTGCTCAGGGCAAATGGGGAATGCTGCCCAGGGCAAAAGGGCAATGCTGCCTAAGGCAAATGGGGAATGCTGCCCAGCTCTGGTGTGGGCTGTCCTAAAGCCACTGGCTCCGACAACCACAGCAGAGGCAAAGGTAACAACAAAAAATATTATTCTGCTTTGCTGTGACCCAAACTGTTCATACCAGGACCGGAGGGACTGAGGTGGGGGCTTAACCCTGCACCAGCAGCAAGAGAGGGCAGTCTCGGAGGTTTTGTGGACTGAACAAAAACCAGTTCAGGTTTTTGAGGCTGCCCACATGAGCGGTGCAGGGACATGAGGAGCTGCAGGGCCATGACAGGAGGGCACAGCCGCAGGACACTGCCAGTGAGCTCAGTCTCATGCCTGCACTCTTTCCTTGCAGAGACAGCCCACCATGGAGAACTGCACTGAGAGAGGTGCCCATGGTAGCATTGTGGTGCTTCAGCTGGTTGTGTACATCCCAGTGCTCGCTCTGGGGATCCCACTGAACGCAATTGCCTTCTGGGTCTTCTGCTGCAAAATCAAGAGGTGGACCGAGACCAAGGTGTACATGATCAACCTCATCGTGGCAGACACTTGCCTGCTCTTCACCCTGCCCTTCCTGCTGTATTTTACCAAGTACAGACATCCCATAGACCAGCTGTGTTTAGCCATACAAAACATCTATTTTACAAACATGCCTATGAGCATCTTTATCATCACCCTGATTGCGATTGATCGATACGTTGCAATCAAGTTCCCTCTAAAAGCAAAGATCCTTCGATCCCCACTGAAATCAGCTTCTATCTGTGGCTTTCTTTGGATAGCAATGATAATTTATTCCAGTTTGTATCGCATACGTCAAAGTAGCAGGAAAGGTTGTTGCTTTCGGAAACAATCTGTTGAACCTAGCTATTCCTCTTTATTCTACAGTATCTGTGGGTATTTTATTCCCTTAGGGATTGTGATGTTCTGCTCAGTACAAGTCATCAGATGTCTAAAACAGAAGATGGCCACAGGTCCTCATGAGACAAAATTATTCCAGAAGGCTGTGCAGATAGTTTCTGTGAATTTGTGTGTGTTTGCTATATGTTTCTCACCTTTCCACATCTCACTGCTCTTGCAGTTTGCAGTGGAAGTTGCTGGAGCTCATTCTCTGCTGCCGGGAGTTGTAACCTCTATTAAGGTCTCTGCATGCTTAGCAAATTGTAACTGCTGTCTGGATGCATTTTGTTATTATTTTGCAGCCAAGGAATTTCCAGAGTTTTCTTCTATGTTCCCCAAGTGTACATTTATCAGGTCCAAGATGAACAAAAGTGAGGAGTCACAGCCACCCACGGATCAAGTGATTCTATGAACAAGGTGTAGTGCACAGCAGTGTTGAGTGCCACAAAGCTGCTCAAGTTTTGAGGCACAGGCAATGGAACCACATACAGTTTTTACAATCATTGTAGGCAGAGGCATATGGACAAAAAGGGGCAAACCCCTCCAAAGGGTCTGATGTTAACTTGAATTTTGTCCTGCTGTCCTCTGTGACTTGACTCCAGCTCTGACTGCTGTCTTGTATCGTTGCATCGCAGCTCCAGGCACCTCCTGGTGACAGCTTGTCTTGCTTAGCTTCATGGTCCTTCACTTTCAGTGTCTTCTGACTTGTAAACCTCTAAAAAATTTCCTCCTGGGACTGCAAGCTCATATTCTGCTGTTGTACTTAGAGGCACTTAACTTCCTTAGTGACAACTGACGTATAGTTCCCGTACAAGTCTGTCACCACACAGCAGTGACACTGGTTCAGACCACAGTCTGAAACCACTGACTAGACCTTGGTGCAATAAACACGCAAAGGACTGTTCCCAGCATGGAAAGTGTCCCACATCCAGGCATTACATCCACCTGCTTTGTCTCAATTCTTGGGCAACAACACGGCGGAAGCTGCAGTGAGCAACGGTGCCATAAAACCAGATGAAACCACTCAGGTCTTTCAGCTGATAACTCATGTCCCAGTTTTCTTCCCTGGTGTATTTTCTAATGCTCTGGCATTACTAGTGTTTCACTGCAAGCAGAGCAAGTAGCCTGTGTGTGTATGTGACCAGTTTAGCCATTGCACACTGTTTATTCCTCGTTCTGCCTTCTAAATTATCTTTTCAAAGGCAGGAAAAGATATGGGAGACAGTGCCTGATCTTATCAACCATCTATTGCTTAAGGAGATGTGTGAGTGTTGTCACCCACCAACAAATATGCTGCAATGAACTACCCTCACAAAGCAAGAGGCTTTTGGCAGACATCTCTTACAATCCAGGCAAGTGGTGTTCAGCAAGGAAAAACACTGCTACTTCAGGAACAGCACAGAGGGCCTTCAAAAACATTTTTGGACCTAGGATTCCCTTCTGAGACCTTGCATCTCATTGCTTATAATGAATGCCTGTTCCAAAAACATTATTATGATTTTTTTATTATTGTGAAAAAAGAGATGAAGATTCATATCAACCTGTTAAGAATCCAGAAATCCAGAAAGAAAACAACTTGCTTATTTTTGCAGATTCAGTCATGCTTATGTTTTCTCCCGGTTAATGTGGAGAACTTGTTCAATTTCCAATGGGCTCCAGACAGGTCATCTACTCTGAAATACAGAGCAGCAATGCTTTTTATACATGTGGCCTCACGTATACGTCTCATAAGTGTTCCTTTTTCTCATTGTAAAGGGGAAATCAGTTGACTTCAGAATCTCTGTCATCATTTTTTTGCTGTTTCCACTGAATGCTATGAAAACAAACAAACAAAAGATCTATACTTTTGCAAGTGCAAATAAAGGTCATAGTAATATATCTATAAATAAATATTCATTTATTACCATTATACATCAGAGTCTTCTACTCTTAATGCTAAACCTGTAGTGGAGATTGGGAGAAAAGCCTTTGCTACCGAGATATAAGATCTGCCTTACAGCAGGGTATTTTACAGTGAAACTCAAAGATGAGCAAGGAACTTTCTGATTATCTGAAGACTGATGTTCTACCTTGGACAAAAATTATTATCTGGTTTATATGTCAAGTTTAGGATGGGTTTCTGGCATCCTGCTTCAGTCTGAACAAAGCCTCAGCTCCCTGAGTGCTCCCAGTAAATGGAACAGATGAGTTATCAGACCCTGGGCCACAACAAACTGCTGGCCAGCATCCAGCACTGCAATAGCAATCCAGGAGGATGGTGACACCCTTAACCACCAATCTTTCCCATTTCCTAGCACAGGAGTCTGGGAAATGATAGTGGGGACCAGCCACAGCTGCCAGAGTCCATCAGCTGCCCCAAACAGCAAGGCTGAACCACTGCATTTTACCAACATTTCTGCAAGATGTAACTTTCCTGTCCTTTAAAAGAAAAAAATCCTAATAATGGTTTCCACTTCAGGCTTGTGAGGGAAAAAAAATTCAGAATCTTGCTTTTATGTGAGTGAGTCAGTGAGTGAGTAGCCACCAGATAAAGCATTTTTAGCCCTCCTATGCATGGAAGGCAGGGGCTGGCATTAGACAGTGTTTTGCTGTTTGGTGGCATTTCAGCAGGCCAAAAACAAACAGCAAAGAACACAAGGAAAAGCCTACAAAGTAATTCAGAATCTTGCTCTTAGCTTTTATGAGTGAGTGAGTGAGTGAGTGAGTGAGTAGCCACTGGATAAAGCATTTTTAGCCCTCCTATGCATGGAAGGCAGGGGCTGGCATCAGACAGTATTTTGCTGTTTGGTGGCATTTCAGCAGGCCTGAAACCTGAGTTCTTACCAGAGGTTTGAACTCCAGGGGGCTGAAGGACACATACTGGGGAGCTGTGGGCTGGGTGCTGCTTTCAGGTGCTGGAGGCATCTCTGATTTTGTTTCCTTGGCACAGCAAGTGTTTCCAGGGGTGAGCGCGGCCCAGCAGCCTCCAGAGAACTCCACAAGCCCTGAAGCAGCATCAGGCTCTTGGGAAGCACAGGCTTTTCCAGTGTGTGGGCACAGATACTCAGCTGGTCCCTGGTGCTGCTGATGCCTTAGAACTTTGGCTTTTGTGTTTTTCATGTATTTGTAATCCTGCAGTTCTTTAGTGTATAACTCTCAACTCCATTGAGAGTTATACACTAAAGCCGCTCCACACAGTGTGAGCGGCTGCTTTCCCATTTTAGTCAGACACAGCAATTCCTCTCCAGGCCTGGCAATCAAGGACACCTCACTGCCTCAGGCCCCAGAGATGTAAACAAAAGTGAGTTGGGGGGGCAAACTTGGGGTACATGGCTTCATTACCTGAAGCTGTACTTAGAAGATTAACCCCCAATATGCAAATGAACCAAACTTATAAAAGTATGGAAACCCGTGACCCATCATCCATTTTTGGGTGTAGCTCCTGGGGGGCTTCATCTGCCCTAAATGTACCTGGAGGCCCTTCAATACATATAACTGCTTTTTATTCCTTTACCTTTGTCTGACCTCTGGTTTTAGGTAGCCCCAAAAGGCATCACTGCAGGAGTGTGGGGAGGGTTGCAGCACAGGAGCCCTGACAGTATTTTCTGCCACAGGCAGAATTCTGTGCAGTGCTGGGGAAGGGGAAAGGGGAAATAGCCCCAACAGCCAGGGCTGGTCATTGTGTGGGATTGCTGCACTTAGCCTCAAACTGCCAGTTGACATGCTAAAAATAAGACTGATATGTTTTGCTCTCAACTCCACAGTTCTCTTTTGGTCAAGATCTGCTGTTGCACCATCCCTTGTGGCCGAGAGAAAGGCAGGAAAGAAGCCCCGTGGGGCAGAGGCACTGCAGGGCAGCCCAGAGCCCTGTGTCCCTCTCCGTGTGTGGAGATGGTACCAGCACCCCTCCCATCCTACCAGAGGCTCTGTCCCACCCTGCCATTCCTGCAGCTGCAGCCAGCAGGACACAGGGATGTGGGGGACATGGAGATTTTCCCTGACAGGGAAAGGAGGCAGGAGCCCATCAATCTGTCTGACAGCAGGCCACACCAGTGGTTCTTTACCTTGCAGGAATATTTTGTCCCACTGGCTACTTTCATTAAGAAAATCACTTTTCCAGGCACAATGTGGTGGATGCTGGTGTCAGTGCAAGGTTCTTTGGGGCTCACTGCAGGCACCAGTGCAGGCTGTACAGGCACCAGTGCTCTGCAGTGCTGCTGGGCCCTGGAATACCCTGCCCCAGAGCTGCCAGCAGGGACACAGCACAAGTGTCACCTCCACTGCGCCACACGGGGACAGCACTCACAGGACTGAGACAGGCTGGGAGCTGCAGATGAGGGGAAATACCAAGTCAGCGTCAATGGTCCATGGCAGGGGTGATAAAACCTGTGACTGTGCGGAGGGAGGGGACCATGAACAGCTGCAGATGAGGGTGGCTGATGTGGAGGCGAGGTGGAGAGAAGGATGGGGATCCTCATGCTGCAGTGGCCAGGAATCAGGCACAGACCCAAGAGCCTCAGCAGGAGCCATGTAAGTTCTCCACAGACAGCACTTTATCCTAGCTTTGCCTACTGGTAGCTTGTGTTGAGTTTGCTTTGACACATGCTGGTGAACCTGCTGCTCACAGCCAGGTGCTTTGTGCTTAGTGACATGGCTTCTCCCCCTCTTGAGACCTCCCTGGGCTGATGAGACCCTCATATGGCAACCACAGCACCAAGCTGTGGATGGGAAGCATCAGATTGGGGAGGTTCTATGAGCTGAGCCCCTCCAGGCATGACTTTGACTTCTCATGGTTTATACCACTATTGATTGCCTGGACACAGACAAGAGGACACTGGGAACAACACTTGAGGATGATGCAAGATTTTCTGTACAGTGATGAAACCATCACAACCCAGAAGCTGGATGACTCTGAAGACTAAAGTACCAACAAGGACCATGACATAAAAATATTGTTGGCTGGGGATCAGTGAGCTGGGCACGCTAATATGTCAGTAACTACTTGTAAGCATCCACCAAGGAGCAGCCCCAAGAAAGGCAAAAGCAGTCCCTGGAAATTTAGAAGTTTGTAAAATATTGTAATTGTACACTGGCATGAAATTATTTTCAAGGGCTGTTTTGTGATGTGCAGACAGACAATGCAGAAATACTCCAGAAACTGCCCTAAGGTGACCTTAGAGCAAAGTGGAAAGGGGAACTACATTTGGCCAAGACAGCAATTCAAGGTGCTAATATCAGCACCTTTAAGCTCATTGATCAACTTGTCTGAGCTTTTCTGGTAAATAGGCTGTCATGGGGAGCCCAAGAGCAGCCTTGGGGCGCAGGCACCTGCAACCACTGAGCCGTCACAGAGCCATCAGGTCACAGGGTCACGGCGCCACGTTTTCTCGGAATTGCTGGCTGAGAAGAGCTATGGAAGACAAGAGAACTACTATGATTCAGAGTGAAACGCTTTATAATAATCACAAAACTTCCTGCAAACCACTGCTCTCACCTCTCCAACAGCTGCAGGACTGTTGGGGCTGTTCTGTCCCAGGCCTCAGGCAGTGTGAGAACAGAAACCACTCCTACTCCAACCCCAGCAGGGGTGGCACTCTGGAAGGCAGAGAGAAGACCTCAGGACATTCCAGGGCAATGGGTCCCCTCAAGCACAGTCTGTTGGGCGAGGAGGGTCAACAAGCATTGCTCAGTGAGACATCAGGCAGTGGAAGGTAAAGCAAAGGAAAAAGCCAAAGCTATTCCACCTCCAGAGGAACTGCTGCAGGGATGCAGGGCAGACAAGCCTTTCACCTCCCTGCAGGACTACTGCAGGCTCCTCAGTCAGCAGGAGGTGGTACAAGCCACACCAATGGTGATGACAGAGGAAGCTCTGCCCTTTGTTCAGCAAGAGTGCGGGTGCTTTCTCGGCCAGTGTTGCTGCCTCTCACAGCCACCAGAAATTGTGATCAGAGGACACCTCACTGGTCATGTGCAAGGAGCACTGCTCGTCGTGTCTGCACAGCACTCCACAGCTGGGTTGGAGGAACTCACTCTCTCCAAGGACAGCAAGAGAACAGGTAATTTCTCCTGGCTATTTACTGGCACGGTTATTTGCATTCTGCAAGGCTTCGCCTTTCCCCAGCAGTAGTGGGACACCAGAATAGAGATGGAGAGAGAGGGCTGGAGCCAATATATTTTCAAAGGTTCATTTTGATACTGACCCCATCTGTCACGTTTTGGGGTGCTGGAGGGCTATCTCAGCCTTTGCTATATCTTTTCTAGGTCTCCCTGTTATGATCTTCCCTTTTATCTTATGGGCTCGTAACGCATTTCTCATGTCCAGAGGACAGAGCTGCTGCAGGTATCTGCTGTACCACATTCCCTCACCTCTTCAGAGGTCTCCTGGTGTGATTCCTCTGCTGCATGATTTTCAGAGCTAACCAAGACCCACAGATGCACACAAATGCTGCAGCACTGCCTTACGGTTTGCTCGCTGGAGATGCTTTTGAGACCCATGAACCTTCTCCCATGGAGCCACGTTCCCCTTGCAGGGAAAATCCAAAGACATCCTGGCTCTTTTCTGTCCGTGAACAGTTGCACCTGGAATGTGCTTCTGCATTAACTCCTCCAAAGCTGGAGGGAAAACAGCAATAGTGCCCTTAGATCCAAGGTGATAAAACCACATGCTAGACCAAACATAGCTCACCTCTTCCATATCACATTCCTGCCATGGCATAGGTGAGTTTCTACTGTCTTGGAATTGTGGCAGTTTGCTGTAAGGCTTCTAAGATAAAGAGCAGCTTTGACAATCCTTGAAAGGCAGTGAGCAGACCCAGCACCCGATTCTCAGTGCAGCCCTCTGAGTACAGAATTTGATGGCAGCTGAAACCAGTGAGAGATACACTAATAAGAGATACCCTAATAATTGCTCATGTCACTAATGAGAAGTGACACAGAGACATCTCAGCACTGAGGGAAAAGACAGCTGTCCTTCTGCTGCACATCTGGGACATTTTAAGCTGCAAGGTCACTGGTTGGCTTCCACTGAGCCCTGCTATAAGGGAAGGGATGAAAGTTGGGTTTAGGGATCCCCTATCCCACTGTCAAATATTTGCAATGGCTCACATAACTCCTTGCTGCAGGGTATCTGCTGCTGCCTGATCCAAGTCTGGATCAAAGCAAAAACAGGGCCCAAAACAGGGGCCCAAGCCCTTTTCTCTGCCACCCTCCAGGAGCAGTCTTCCCCGCACAGGACCCAGGGAGAATCTACATTTTTCTCTCCTTCACAACTGATCAGGCTTGTGTTCCTGTCCCACAGGTACCCATCTTCTTCCCACTAGGTACCCTACATCAGGTTTTCATGGCTGGCAAAGTCTAAGTTTTTCTCTCCTTCACAACTGATCAGGCTGTATTCCTGTCCCACAGGTACCCATCTTCTTCCCACTAGGTACCCTACATCAGGTTTTCATGGCTGGCAAAGCCCTGAACTCTCTCAATTAGAATTAATCACTGATTCAGTCCAGAACCTCCCTTGTAAAAGGCTTCATTTGCTTTTGCAGGAACTGTACGCTTTGATACTCCCAAAATGAACCACAGCAGCTGCAATATCACAGCCTATGAAATATTTTCAGTTTTCCAGCTGTGTGTTTACATCCCAGTTTTGGTTTTGGGCATCGTGCTGAATATGTTGGCACTGTGCGTGTTCTGTTGCAAACTTGGCAAATGGACAGAAACCAGAGTATACATGGTGAACCTGGCTGTGGCTGACTGTTTGCTGCTCTTCACCTTGCCGTTCAAAACTCTGTCCCAGTTCCAGCACCTGAAGGTGGACGGGTGGTGCCTGGTTCTGGAAGGTGGCTATTTCACAAACCGCTTTATGAGCATCGGTATCATCACCCTCATTGCTGCTGACAGGTACCTTGCAATCAAGTACCCTTTGAGATCCAAGGCACTCAGGTCACCGCTGAAGGCAGCTTTTGCCTCTGGATTCCTTTGGATATTCATCATCTGTGAAACTTCCCTCATTAAAAGCTTTGAGGACCGAAGAGAGGATGACTTTTGCTTTGAAAAATCTTCTGTGACACCCTCAGTGATCACCCTGTGTGCCATTATTGCAGGGTTTTTCATACCGCTGCTCATCTTGACTTACTGCTCCATGCAGGTCATTGCAGAGCTCAGGAAAAAGAAGACTGACAACCCTTGCAATGAAATGCTGACCAGGAAAGCTGTCTACATTGTGTCTGCAAACATGGCTGTGTTCATCATCTGCTTTTTACCTCTTTACCTCGGGCATCTCCTCCGCTTCGTCCTGGACTCCGTCAGCTCTGACTGCTCGGCAATACAGAGCATCAACAACTTCGTTCACTTCGCCTCCATCCTCGCCAACACAAACTGCTGCCTGGATGCCATTTGTTACTACTTTGTCAACAAGGAATTTAAGGAAGCATCTTCCAAGCTAGCAAAGTCCAAATCTGAGTCCAGTGAAGAAGCTGCAATTCAGCTCCCACATGTAACACATTAAGGCAGAACACATCCAGCACACATTTTATATTTGCTGTGTTCAACTGGGACTCACTGGCAGGGTTTCACACTTGCTTTTTTAAGAGTGGGATGGAGGGACATTCTGCTAATGACAAACATTCAGATACATGATTCAGCTCTGAATCAGACAACCACAGCAGTCCAGGTCCTGATCTAATGATCTAGTTGCTGCTGACAATTCTCTGCCTTAATGCAAATTTGCATAAAATGGTAGATTTCCCCTGCCAAAAACCCCCATGCTTCATTTTCCCACAAAACCCAAAAGAAGCACAGGGACTGGTAAAGGATTGGGTTTTGTCTTTCATCCCCGCCTTGGATCAGTGTTTGTGCAGCTGTGACAAAGAAATAGTCTATTCCAAATATTAACAAATTTTTAAAAAATCAGAGTGAAAGCATGCAGAAAAAGAGAGGATGGTGTTTCTGTAAGTCACAGTCTTACTGGGTTTTAGTTGCCAACAATGCACAATCCCATAACAGGAATATTTAGCTTGCTTTAAATAACTTTACAGCAATGTAACAGCTACAAAATGGTCATCATTACAACACAAGGTCAGAAGAAATTGCAATTGCTTGTATTGCGGAAAAACTTGTGTGAGTCAAAATGTTTGAGTCAAATGGCATTAAAATTAAATAAAAGAGTTAGTACAGGGCAGTGGGAACAAGGACTCTGTATTAGGACTCTATTCAATCTTATAATGTAAAGGACTGTCTAAAGTGGTAGCAAAGCTGTTCCAAAGAAATCAACCTAAATAAAGTTGTGTCTCTAGCATGGAATTCAGTTTCTTAATGAGTTAAATGGAAAAGGGGGGAGATGGGGTGGTAGAGGACCTGCTGTGCTGCCTGTGGAGGAGGGACAGCTCCCTGTTGTCCAAGCCAGGGGTAGTGGGTATGAGCTCTAACTGGGACTGTTAGAGCTGTTTCATCTACTAAAAAAGTAGATGAAACCACTCAGCAGCTTCAGACCACACACCCTGAGCTGGGCACACACCTCCACTCACACCTCCCAACCCCAGGCTGGGCTGCTGGATTTGTTTTAGTTTAGGGCAAATTTGGCATGAAACTTCCAATGGGGTTTTTCTAGAAAGCAGATGTAAGTGGCCTTTTTCCCAGTTGGTTTGGAAAAGATTTCTTTGGAGAAGAGTGGAAAAAAACTGTTTATGTAACAAGCAAAGTGTTCACAAGTATATATATTTTTAAAAAAATAAATATTACACAATAAAATTTCTCCTTGTTTTGAAGAGATGGCAAATTCAGGAAGTTTTTTGGTGGGGTGTAACTTGGCTCATTCAGTCTCTCGTCTGTCCCTTCTGTGCTGGAAATGCAGTGTCCCAGCCCCAGTGGGCCACAGGTGTGAGCTCCCAGTGTTCTGGGTGTGCAGTCCAGAACAGGCTAATCAATTTCAAGAAAAAGAAAAATCACAGTCTGGGGAATTTCTCTGCTTCAGTTAGCTAAAAAAAAACCTCACTGAGAAGCAAAGGAGAGCTCTTTTTTGCTGTCTGTGCTGCAGACAACACAGTCTTTGAGAAGGAATGCAGAGCAACAAGTGCAGTTTCTGCAAACAAACTGCACATTTTTTTATTCCCCTTCACTTTCAAAACCAGTCTTAGAGGTGCAGAACTTAATATCCAGCCTGAACAGGACAGATGACTGGGGATACAAGCATCATGAAGTCACCCTAGAGCAACTGCTGTCCACCTGCAGGTGCTGGGCCCAGCCCTGCTGCCACAAAAACATCCTCACAGTTCTCACAGCCAGCCCTGCCTTTGTGTCTCCTATTCAAGGCAAGGCCAAAGGAGGAACCCCCTGCTGCAGACAGTGGTTGAGCAGAGTCCTCCATCCACCCGGGCAGTGCACAGGACAGCAGCAAAACCCTGCCAGCTTCCCAGGGGATGCAGGCTTCTCAGCATGCTTCCAGAGATTCAGACAGAAATGGGGATATCTGCTCTGTAATCACAGAAATCTGAAAGCAGAATCTTTCCTTTGCTTACTACACAATGGGGAGGGAAAGGAGGAGAGGCTCTGGCTGCAAAGACCTCCTGAGGAGGTTGGTTCATCTCCCCTTTTCTACTCTTGCATTTTCTTTGAACAGATGAAAGCACAAACGAGGGGTGCAGTGCATGCAGAGATGGATTATCTGCTGCTGGCTCAGCCCCAGGGTCACACCCTGCTTCCCCAGCCCTGCTGCTGCCTCTCCTGCACTGCTGAATGACATCTTCACCTCTGGGATCTGCTGGATTGTTCCCCAGTAAAGCTAAGAGACCTTGACCATCCTCCCCCCAGTACAGGATCCGTGGGGTGAGCACTGTGATGTGAGCGATGCCCTGACTGCCAGTGTGTTTTTCCACACCTCTGGTCTCACCAGCATGGATGTGAGCTCCTCAGAGGCGAAAGCTCTGCACAAACCAAACTGTTGTTTTAGATGGGCAACAAAAACCACTTCTACTCCACCAACCGCTGACAAAAAGGGTGGGGGAGATGCAAAGCAGCCTGTAAACAAAGCACTTCTGAGCACACTCTGCTCACCCACCCAGCTTCCAGCACGCCTCTTCCTCTGGCAGACCAGAGATGCACACTGTCAGTGCCTGGCCTGAGGCAGCCAAAATTCCTCCCTGCAGAGCCTCCAAAATTTCTGTTCTTCACCATTCAGGCAGGGCAGGCAGGGATTCAGGAGTGCTGGGACTGAAGTGCAGCAAAAGGACCAAGAAACCCCCTCAAGTTCCCGAGGTAGAAAACTGGTTTTTACTGTTCTGTTTATTCACTGTCTTTTGATTTTGCCATCTGCAGCTTTCAGGCTGATTTAGTAGAAAGAGTGTCCTCCAAATTCATGACCCACCTGGCCAAGCTCTCCTGCCCATGCAGAGAAGAGGTAAGAGAAGAATTTAGTAGTGAGGAGGCAGCAGTGATATACAGGTATTTCAGTGATGTGATATACAGGTATTTCAGTGGTATGCAGGTATTTCACTGCTATACAGGTATTTCAGTGAAATATAGGTATTTCTGTGATATACAGGTATTTCAGTGGTATACAGGTATTTCAGTGGTATAGAGGTATTTCAGTGATATACAGATATTTCAGTGGTATACAGATATTTCAGTGGCATACAGGTATTTCAGTGGTATACAGGTATTTCAGTGGTATACAGGTATTTCAGTGGCATACAGGTATTTCAGTGAAATAGAGGTATTTCAGTGATATACAGATATTTCAGTGGTATACAGATATTTCAGTGGTATACAGGTATTTCTGGTGGGCTCAGCAACTCTGGGAGACAATGGGGATCTGAGGACTTGCCTACAAGGTACTGATTCTTGCTCCACTGCCTGGAAGGCAGACCATAACTATCCAGGCAGTGCAGGCCTTGCCTGGCTTGCTTTTATCTTGCTGCAAAAACCTCTCACCACATCCGCCAGCTTTCGAGTATGTGCAATTTAACCTTCATAGCATGGGATGCACTGTGCCTTTCAGATTTCCCAGATTTCTCTGGAGCCAAGGCTGGACAGCACCAACACTGTGCTTGCCAGGTGAGGAGGGCACAGGTGTGAGAAGGGCTGGAACCTTCACCTCTCAGACTCCCAGCCTGCATGACTTCACCCTGCCCTGGTCAGCCCCCAGCAGCTGCAGGATGCAGGCAACACAAACATCTTGCACTGGCAGCTCCTACATGACAATAATTCTACGATTCTATGAATTGATGACAAAGCTGGATGCAGCCAGTGTCATAGCTGTCAAAAACCCCAAATGGATATGTTACACAACCATGTGGAAGTAGAGCAGCTCAGCACTGGAGGTGGCTGCCCAGGGAGGACACACACACAGGATGCAGGTACACATCCCAGCCTCCCTCTGGCTTTCATGTTGGTGCTCACAAGGTCTGGTAACATCTCACAGCAGATTTTTGCTTGGGGCTTTCCATTTGCTTTTGTTGTCACATTTTAACAACGAACCCTGTGTCAGCCGGGGCGGCTGACTGAAAAATGAGAGTTCAGCTGAATGTCAAGTGTGGGGGGAAAGTGTGAAAGCTGCTACCAAAAAACTGTGACATACTTCAAAAACATTTTTATCTGACAGAAAAAGAGGGCGCTGCTGGGGAAGTGAAAATTGGGCTGGCTCATTATCGTCAGCTTGAAGCAGAAGCAATCTCTCAGTTCCTGAATGAAGCCCAGAGCCATCACCGTGTCACTCCAAGGCGATGAACTGTCCCCTGTGGGCAGTGCCTGTCCCAGCCAGGAGCAGTGTCTGACACCAGGCACTGCTCACTCCTCAGCGTGCTGAAAGGCTGCAGCATCTGCAGCTCTGTCCACCAGAAACCCTGGCACAGTGTGCCAGCACTTTTGCTTTGTTAACTTCTAAATTCCATTTCTGCCTGCTAACATTTTCCTACCAAGGCAAGCACTCCCTAATTCTACCTTTCTGGCCCTTGGCTCTCCAGCCAGGCTCCCTGCTTTGGTTCAGTAAAAATCTGGCACAGATATTTCAGGCCTGACTTCCATCAGCCTCAAAGTTGCAGGAGCAATTTTCTAAGTGTTTAGCCCCTGGTGGTACCACAGCCCACAGTTAAACCCTTGCTCTGTGTTGCTGTATAAAAACAGGCTCCAGAAGCACCACATTTCCCCCAAAAGTCACCTTGCCCTGCCTGGATCCCAAAGGACCAGCTGTTCTCAGTGCCACAGCAGAGGTTGTGCACCATGTCCCCAGCACACCATCCTGCACACCCCACACAGCTCACACAGCTCCTCTGCATTGCTGCACCTGCTTCATGGCTTCCCTGCACTTACACTTCTGCCTGGCACAAAGGTTATTTATTTCCTGTTTTTCCTGAGAAGAGCCCTCAGTGGCAGAAGGAAAGATCTGCCTGATCTGATCTGGTTCTGTGGCAGAGAGGCAGCAATGGGCATTTTCTCACCAGCCAGTGCGGGCAGAAAGCCAGGAGTGATCTTGGGGCAGGAAGGAAGAGATTCTTGTTTAAGCTGTCATTTAACATCTTAACATCTTTTACTGCTGCTCACATCCTTTCCTTGCTGATTATTCTGCTGAATGGAAGAATGCAGCTGGTGCCCCAACACCTTTCTACTCCCCACTGACAACTGAGCAGTCATGGAGATTTGAGTCCTTTATTTTACCTCTCCAAGGCTGCTTCCTGCCATGCTCTGGACACTGAGCATGCCAGGCTGGAGTGCCCTGGGAGCTGCTCCCTGTCCCCTCTGCCAGGCCCAGGGGCCAGGGCAGGCTCTGTGCCTGGCAGGAGCACACCCACCACTGCACCTCTGCTCTCTGCCACTGCAGTTACAGGTTCCACCTCAATTCATGGTTACACTCACAGGGCTTTTCGTGATTTTAGAGGGGCTTGGTTTTGTTTTGAAAGAAACAGAACACTGAAACATGTTAAAGGTGAAATAAACTGGGCAACATTCAATGATAAATGCCTTTAATAACATGACTGGAATTCTTTCTTTTGCCACTTGGTGAGTTTTGCCCCTTTGGGAAGAGCAGATGATATTTTCAGCAGGAATGATTTCACCCCCTACTCCTGGGGGGTGGATGCTCTGCAGCACTCCCAGCTCAAATACAACAACAAATACAACAAACCTGCTCCAGTTACTCACATATGGGGTCTGGCAGGCATTTTCTTTTGTTTTTTAAGATTCTTCAGTTCTCACCTCTCACATCAGGGACCCCAGATTTATTTCAGTCACAGCAGGGAGTTTCAGTAGAGGCAGAGCCTTTACCAAGTCCCTTGCTAGGCAGAGCCCAGTGTAGGAAATGGAATGAGCTCCCCTGTTTTCAGATGTTTAGCTCCTGCTGGACTGCCCAAGGGAAGACCACCTGGACACCCACTGCCTTCCCCCAGTGAAAGGGAAGGGGGTTCCATCACCTGCCTGCCTGGGACAGGGACCATAACCTGTCACCATTCCCCAACAGTTTAAAAAAAATAAAATAAAAAAAACCCATTTAAAAATAGAGAGAGAAAAGGCCTCCCACAAAGATGTAGGCACAGCAGAAAAATCCCTCTCTTTCGAAGAGGTAAAGGTTTCCCAGAGTTTACATTTATAAATGTAAATTTATAATTTAAAGTTAAAATTATAATTAAAAATTATAAATTTACATTTATAAATGTAAACTCAAAACAGGCTTGGACTGTGCTGCTGGTGACAATTTATCTACATGTTCATTGTGAAGCAGATTTCAGGTGAAAACACTGAGACCAGTCATGATTTCCAATCCATTTCTGGTTGCTTTGGGGTTTTTTAATCAATTCACATGGTCTTTTGTTCACCAATAAATGCCAGGCTGACTTCTTTTCACTGGTGTGTTTCAACACTTTCCTCATAAACACACATCCTCACTTCTCCCTTTACCTTCCCTTGATACATTTCCCTATTTAGCATTTTAACATCTTTATTTTCCTGGTAAAAGTGATGCAAGGTGGGTTTGACCTTCTGCTTTCACCTGGGGCTGTGTTAGGCAGAGGTTGAAGAGTGTGAGTCACTTCTGGGCCAAGGTTTCCTGCTGCACAAAGGCACAGCACGTCAGGTGGCACAGACAGAAGGAAGAAATCACAAAAGCTGATTTTTGTGCAGTTCAAACTTCCACCCCTGGTGCTGGCAAAGGCCCTGCCAGTGCAGAGGTCTCAGCCAGAGGAGGGGCACAGGGGACATGCAGCTCCCAGTGCAGCACACAGCCCTTGTCCCTTGCTTTGGCTCTGGTGGTGCTGGTCTGCACGGGCTGTCCCCAGCACAGGCACTGGCCTGGCCTCTCCCCTGCGTGGCTCATTCCTGGATCTGCACCGGAGGCACCCCACAAACCTCTCCTCCATGGAGGGATGCATGGGGAAGCTCTGGTAGACTTCCAGGCTCATCCCTGATGCAATGAATGCCCTCCCTGCGCTCCAGGTGTGCATTCACCTGCCCTTCCTCCTCCAGACTGTGTCATGGGAAGTACCAACCAGTGCCCTTCTTCATGTCCAGCCAAGCCCAAGGTCCTGCTGCAACTGGAAACTCCTTTTGCCTCTTTGTGCTGTGACAGAGGAGGGAAATGGGGGAACAAGGTCCAGAGAAAAAGCAAGCTCTAAAAATAGCTGTTTCAGTGATGACACTTTCTAGAGAGCAAACTGCAGCAGTGTTCTCTTTCAGAGCCTTTCTTTCCTCAGGGTGTTGTTTCATCAGAAGCCAGTGCTTGCCATGGTCACCCAAGTCAGCACAGCACTGCCAGCAAAGTGTCCCACAGGGTCCAGCTGCTCAGCTGAGCCCCCCTTGCTCCTCTGCCCCAGCTGCAGCTGCAGCAGCTTCCCCTGCCCTGGGAAGAGCTGGGTGTGAGCAGGGTGAGGCTTTGGGAGCAGAGGGAGGGAGGATCCCCCTGCAGGGCAAGTTTAGTCCAGTAGCCCTGGGACATTCCCAACCCAGCCCAAGGTGTCCAGTGCAGCTCCCAGTGAGGCAGCACATGCACCACCAGAATTTCCATCAATGCAGGCAAAAGAAAGAGAAAGAAAACAAAAAATAACCCAAAAAACTTCACCTAGAAAACAAGAGCCAAAACAGCACATAAAACCAAAGCAATCTCAGCAACAAAAAAACTGATCTATCTACTGATTATAGAAAAGGTGACTCGTGACAAATTCTTGGGTGTGCAGAGATTTCCACTCATTTCCACTAAACAGGGAAATGAGAGGTTCCTTGGAAAACTATTGCTATTTCCATCAGCCATTTGGACTTGCCCTTTCCAAGTCTGGGGGCATCATCATCATCATCATCATTCTCATCATCATCATCCTCCTCTTTAAATGATCCCAGAAGCAGCTCAGACTTTGCAGCACTCAGAGGCAGATTTTGGTGGTCAGAAATGGTTGCTGCCACTGAGTTATCCTGAGCAGTGCTAATAATTCTGCCCCAGCACAGATCACTCACCCAGCCCAGGGCATTTTTGGTGTCAACTACAGCAAAACTGATCCGATAGAAAGCCAAAAAAACCACTAAAAGCAAGCAAGCAAACAAACAAAACTCAAAACCACTTTTCTGCAAGAAGCACACAGCTTTTATCTGTCCCTTTGGCACTGTATCACACTCCTTCCCTTTCCTTTTTTAAGAGTAACCGTTCCTGACCTAAGGCCAAGATGAGATGGTCAGAATGTGTTTATTACAAACAGGACCAACAAATTCAGGGGTCTGTCCAGGCTGCTCTGTGTCCCTACAGCCCCAGCTGTGACACCTGGGGGTGTGAGCATGCTGACAGCCTGACTCTGCCATGGCAGAAGCGGAAACCACAACGGCAGGACATTTCTTTTCACCAGTGAGCTTGAGCTGTGCCAGCCCCCTTCCTCCTGCTGCAGGCTGTGCTGCCCTGCACCAGGTGCTCCCTGGTGCTGCAGATCATGGCACTGCTGTGTGGCAGGGGCATGGTGAAGGATAAGCATCATGAACACCTGGCAAACAGCAGCATTTTGGCCTGCAGGGTAGAAATAGGCTCTTTGTTCTCAACAGGGTGAAGATAAGGGCAGGAGGTGCCAAAGCTCTTCCTCAGGCCTGTGTTCTCCCTGTTGTCATTAAAGATGTTCCTAAGCAATGCTGATACAGGTGGCTAGGGCCTTGGTTTCATGAGAATCCATTGTTTTCTCTAAAGCATTCACAGCTCATTGTGGTGCAGCCTCACCCACCTTCCCAGTGACAGCAAAGCCCAGTCTGACCCCTCCCGGTGCAGGGCCAGGGGGTCTCACAAGACCATGAATCCCCCTCTGCTCAAGCAGGCACTGGGAATTCAGAGCATCCTGGTGCTCCCTGAAGTCCCTTCGCTGTCACAGCTTGACAGAACAGCCCTCCGCTGAAGAGGAGGAAAGCAGGGAGAGAGGAAGGTGAGTAGCTAATAAACCCCAGCCAGCAATCCTGCTCCTCACATGGAGCAGTGAATTATTCAAAGTCTGTCCCTCCAACCCATCCCTGTAGGAATGAAACATCCAGCAGGGCAAAGTCCCAGGCCCCTCCTTCTGCACCAGCATCCCCCACTAAATTATTTTTTTACCAACCTCCACAGACAAATTACCAACCACCAACCTGCAAAATGCAGGAGGAACCACCTCTCAACCTTCTTCATCTTTTGCTTCTCTCCCTTGTGCCAGAGTAGCCTGCCTCTGATCAACAAAGCCTAAGCCACTAAATGGTTTGTTTCCAGCATGTCTGCCTCAATAAATGACACATATACGAGCAAATAAGCATAGATGTCAGTAAATTCAGGAAGTTCAATCAACCAGAAAGTTGTCACAAAAAAAAGAAAAAAATATTTGAGGTTTCATTTTAAGATAACGGTTAAAGAACAAACTCTCATGAGTGATCCTCTATAATTTCTAAAATACTGGTTTGGGAAGAAATACTGTGGCCACCAACCTCATTCTCCAGTGGAGAATAAATAATGCATCAGTCAGAATAAAGAGAAAATAACTCCTTTTTCTGCCTTTTCTCTTGTGCTGGTGACAAAAAGTAGTGGTGTGACATAAGAGGAACAGAAATCATGCACACATCGAGGAGAGACATAGCAGAGATGGCAGTGGCTGCAGCATGCAGGCAGGGAAAATAAAATACAGTTATGTCCTGGTGCATTAAGCTTGTAAAACCATGAGGAATTCCCCATGACTAGTATTTCTCAGCAGATAGCATGGGTAGTTGACTATAGATACTTTTTTTAAATAAACTCTTTTTTCTTGAAGTCCCAAATCAAAGATGTTCTGCATGAACTCAAAGGTTTAGTAATGTTCTCCACATGGGACTTCCAGACTAAAAGTAGGCTTCCTTTCCTTTCCTTTCCTTTCCTTTCCTTTTCCTTTTCCTTTTCCTTTTTTTTTTTTGAATACAGTGATTACAGAATCACAGAATGACCAGGTTGGAAGAGACCTTCAAGATCATTGAGTCCAACCCAGCCCCAACCCCTCAGCTAAACCCTGGCACCTGGTGCCACATCCAGGGGTGGTGACTCTGTGCCAAGCTGCCTTTTCAAGTGTCTGAAGAAACTTCACTCTGGCTCTTTTGATCTCAACCATCTTCCCTCACTGCTAGCCAGAGCTCAGATCTGGCTCTGCCACCCTGTCTTAGCAACTTCTGTGAGCCCCTGGACCCCCCTCTCAGCACAGAGCTCCTCTTTTTGGGCAGCCAGAGAAAAAGTGCAAGTGCATGACCCACTGCCCTCTCCTGAGCAAGAGCCTTGCACAGAAATCAGCCTCTCCCCCTACAGCTCTGCTCCCCAGCAGGGTTTTCCCCAGCTCAGGCTGACAGGGAGCAGAAATCCAGCCCAGCCCACCCTGTCCCAGTCCCTGGGCTGCAGTGCTGGCTGTCCACAGCACCTGAGCCCGGGGAGCCCTGGGGCTGCAGGGAACCTGCCCTGCAGGGCTGCAGCACCATCCTCACCATGGCAGGCTGCAAAACCACCCGTGCTGGCCCGGGCTGCTGCAGCCTGGAGCTGAGGAGCCTCCCAAATGGAGCTGAGGGGCCTCCCACACCAGAGAGTGCTTCTTGATGTAAAATGGCCCACCAGGGACATTTCTGCTCTCCATGAGCACACAGAAATGTGTCAAATCAACCACGCTGTCCACATCTGGCTCCTCAGCAGGTCCCTGCACCTGCCAGTGCTTGGTGCAGCATCACAGCAGGCACAGACTGCAGCCAGAGCCCCCCAGGTAAGTGCTGAGCTGGATCCTGAGATGGAAAACATCTGCACACACCCAGAGCTGCCCAAGCTGGAAATGCTCTTCACAAAGCCCAAGCTGTGCTGCTGCACTGCAGGGTTGAACAAAGTGTTAAACCACTAAAGGGGAACTTCACCTCCTGTCTGAAACTAACTCCAGCATGCCTGGGAGAGGAAGGGAAGAAGGGGGACTTAGAAAGCAGAAAAATATTTCGGGGGCAGATTTCTGCTGGCCTTCCTAAAGGAGGGAGCCTGCGAATTTACACCTTTGCTTGGATGTCTACAAAGACAGTTAAAAGGACTAATTCACAGTATGTTAACACATTTGGAAGAGAAAAATAACCTAAAAACTGATTTCCTAAATCAGTTTTTTCCTTATCCTCCTTTAGCTTGTTCCTTTCCTCCCAAAGTCATTTGTGCAGGTAGCCTGGGAGACCTCAGCTCACCTCAAAGCCAAGCAAAAGGGATTTGGGGGAAGGTGGGAGCCAAAGTTGGGATTAAATGAGAGGGAGGTAGAAAAGAAACACAAGTGTGAGCAAACTATGCATTGGTGTCAGTTTTGATACATCTGAAATGCATTCAGCTGCTCTGAAATGCCTTTATGCTCGTGCTCTCACTCTGCTCCCTCCCATGGGAGAAGGGGTGGGAAGCAGGGTCTAACCTTAACCAAGAAATGTCAAATTCCCACTCTGCTTCAGAGGGCTAATCTAAAAAAAGAACAATTCTCATAGACAGACATTGTTCAGCCCTGGTGATAAGCCAATAACCCAGAAAGAACTGCTTCAGCACAGCTTACTGTGGTCTCCAGATGACAAAGAAGCATCTGAAGAAAGCTACATTAATTCTTTTCACACCTTTTTTTTTCTTTTCCTCATTTTTGGTTGCTTTGTCTTGCTGGATTTCTCTTTATAGAGTGCAGTGATGTGTGGGGAAACTCCTGGCTTCAGTCAGCCATAGCCACTGGTGAGACCAGGGAACAAACTGTGCCAAAGTGGGCAGGGAGTAACAAAATCTGGGCTTCCACCACTGGAGAGGGGCTCCTCTCCACGTGCAGAGGGTGGGGAGGACTCGTGCCAAGGTGAGAGTTTGTGGGGTTACACTGATCTGTGCTCCAATGTGGCAGCACACTGCTCTGCCCCCCAGAGCACACCCAGCTGGCACGTCAGCCAAGGAAATAATGTCATTTATAATTCCCTCAGTCTCTGCATGTGAGAGCACAGACTTGTGGGAAAGGCTTCAAGAGACCATCTAACAAAGGGCCAGCCCAAGCGCTGCCATGGCTAGCAGAATTTTGTCTCACCTGCTGTGGATAAAACCTCCCAGAGAGGGATATTGCTAGTTTCATCTGTCTTCAGCTTTACAAAGGTTCATTTCAATTTCCAGGCACAGTATTTCCAGCTGCAGTGTAAATCCATGATTTCTTTTCCCATTTGCAGTGGATATAGCAGAGTATTTATTTCCTTCCCCTTCACAGCTACCATTTATGTGTTTGAAGACCTATTTGTGCCCTCCCCACCCCAACATCTGTGCTCTAAATCCTCTCAGCTACTTCTGTGTTTCTTGCTATGTTTGCCTCTGTTTTCTAGGCTCTCTCTTGAACTGAGCTGGGTCTTTCTTTTTCTTTCTTCTTTTCCCCTCTCTTTTTCTCTTTCTCCCTTTCTTTCGTTCTTTTTGTCTTTCTCTCTTGCCACCCAAGACTGAATGAGGTTCTTCCTACAATCTCAAAAAATCAATATCACATAATCACATTGACATTTTTCCTACAACAGCATAATCTTCTATTTAATTTCCAATCATGCTCCATTTACAATCTGTTCTAAGCTGCAGATCCCCTTTTTCACATCTGCAGCATATCAAGCTCACCCATATCTCACATTTGTGCTCACACCTAGTTCTAGATGTGTGTAAAACTCTGCATGTGTCTTTCTGCCTTGTTGAATTCCTTTTTTTCCAAATCATTTACCCAGCTTGTCAACACCATTTGAAACACTAATTTTGCTTCCACTCTCTTGTAGACTCTCTCATTCATGAAAAAACTAATCACATTGTATATAAAGGTAAGTCTTAGTTACACCACAACCAGAGAGGCACTTTTCAATAGCATTTATAATAATATAGGGAAATATCATTCTAAAAGGGTCTGTTCATACATAAAGTAGTCATAAACTACAGCCATTTTCTTTATACCCTTGTTAATTACTCTATTCCCTGTTCAGCCTACACAAATATCTGGAAAGACTACTGTTTTCTATGCAAAAAAAAAAAAAAAATCCTTTTTTTCATCCATTTCTTGCCTGTAAGTTGCCAGAGATGTATGAAGGCAGAGCTGGTGCTGTCACCACCCCTGTGAGAGGTGACAGGGACACCTGGTGCGGGACAGGCTGGCTCTGCCGGGCTGAGGTGACCCCACCGTGCCCCTGTGTTCCACCAGGACCCGACTCACACATTGCCCGGGCTGCAGCTCCCTCTGCTGCTCAGCCCGAGGGCCCTGACCCTGTCCTGCCCTGAGCAGGGCTCAGCTCCATCCCTGGAGCCTGGGAATGCCCTGGGAGTGCTCCCGCTCTGTTCTGGAGCCCTGGGCTGGGGCTGGGCTCTGAGTCACACAGAATGACCAGGCTGGAAGAAACCTTCGAGATCATCGAGCCCAACCCAGCCCCAACCCCTCAACTAAACCCTGGCGCCCAGTGCAGGCTCTGGTGGGTTCCAAGAATCCATCCAGGGTGACCCCACTCCACACCTGTGGGGAACCTTTGCTCTTTCAGGCTGGGAGATGCCCGTCCCTCTGTGATCAGGGGTGGCAAAGGCTTGCTGATTGAGGAATACTGCACGTTTGGGGGGAATTGGAGAAATACCCACACATCTGGCCAGTTGCCATTGTTTACCTGGGTGGTCCAGAACAATCCTGAGTGGAGATTTAGGCTCAGTGAAATTATTTTCTTCTGGCCCAGGAAATTTAAGGCCAGCAGGAACAAAAGGAACAAGACATGCTTGGTGCATGTGTGTGAGATGTTTCCTGGGGTCAGTCAGGACTCCAACAACACAAGACTTCAAGGCAATGTTACTACTTGATTCCTACAGCACAACCTACCTTCACAGATTTCACAGTTCCTGTACAACCACCCTGGGCTCAGCAATCACCCTTCCCACCAGCACAGGCAGGAATGGGGTTTATTCAGAGCAGCCTAACAGAACAGCACAGTGGGTTTTTTAGCAGCTGCTCACATGTCTTTATCCTAGCCCAAACAGGTGAGGCAGTCAGACTCCTAGGACAGCCCTGATTTGTGGCACAAGGACTGAAGGCAATCCATCCTGGGGAGAGCTGGCTAGCCAGGACACATTCTGGGCTTCTCTCTGGAGGCTGTGTCACTGAAATTCAAAAGTTGTCATCTCAGGCTGCTATTTCAGTGTCTTAGGTTGGAAGATGTGCTGGGGTGTTCAGTAACAAAAACTTCTATCCTTTAATTTGTTTTTTAAATCTTAGCTTTATTTTGTTTAAAAAAAGTTTGTACTGATTATGTGATAGCTACTGCCACTCTACCTGTAGTTCATTCAAGAGGTTTTCATCTGTTTGAGGTTTTGTACTTTCCTGCAAATTGGTTTTTTGAGCCCTTTTATGTTATGTGGCTTTTTTCTCTGCAGGCTATTTATAGGAATGCACCTGTGCTAAAGGGAAGAGAACTTTCCAGCATTTCAAATAAATGTCTAGCACTCAGTTTGAAGTGCAAAGCTAGAAGATTATCAATGTAAGTGGTATGATTATATGCAAATGAAGTGCAGTTTTTATTTCCAAAGCCTCTCTTATCAAACTTGTGTGTGGAGGGCTATGCCAGGCAGCCAGAACAAAGCCAGCCACACTGACTCAGCTAGACCAACACTGCAGAGCAAAAGGAGTTAAATATCTCATCCCCATTAGGCTGCAGCACCACGACCTCTCTGCACACAAAGGAGGATGGATTCTGCTCTCAGAGGAACAAGCCAGAGTGCTTTTCCCCCTGGGGAGCAAGCCGGGCTGGCAGCACCTTGCAGCATCCCCACCTTCTGCAGCAGCCAAGGCCTGAGACCAGGATAAATTGGTTACATTTTAAATATTGATCATATGCTGACAGCAAGGGCAGATAACCCACATGCAAGGGGAAGCAAGCTGCAGCTGGTTGGACTCAGCCCCATTGCTGCTCTCTTCTGATGTCAGGTTCAGGGGTGCCAATTCTCTTCGAGGCAAAGACCACTTGTGCAGTGGAATAAATGGGGAGGTTTGCTCAGTTGCTTTGTCCAGAGGACAGACAAAGCCATGTCTTCACAAAGGGACGTTTTCTTCAGCAGCATAAAACAAAGTTCTCAAAGGTCTCAAAGGCTGGCTACCTTGCTGAAATAAAGAGTGTTTATTCTTTATTTATTTACAAAGCCAGGACAGATTAGGAGAGATGAGAATGAAATGAAGCTCATAAAGTAACCCACATGAGCAATGTAACAACTGCTACTAAGTCAGTATGATATAGATGCTTACACAAATACACACACATGTATTTTTTCATATATACACATGGGAAGAGAGTGCAACACACCAAGGAGAAGCCAAGTTCCACTCTGATGCCTCTTGTCCAACTCATGGCATGCCTTTTCTTTGGTCTTAAAATCAAGAGCCACGCATGGCTAAGGGATACAGGGGTTTTATCTTGGTATTTAATGGGTATTTAATGAGGATCCTTATGGTGCAGCACTTTGTAAAGTGGAGCACACTGAAATGCACACACTCGATAGATTGTACAATTTTGTAGACCCTACAAATTAGCATTTCTAACAAAGATACCTTAATGAGAGGCTTGATGAATAGCATGATATCCTTCCATCCCAAAGTATTCTTCCCTGGATGGGCCTAATTCTAGTTTACAGGATGTATTTCAGGGGGGACCTTGGTTTCTCTAGACAGCACAGGATTTTCCAGCCTCCAGGTGTCTTTAGGATGTTTGGTCTCCTGGCCTAACAGAGTACCAGGATTATGCTGAGTTATCAGAGTTAAGGAATTACAAGTATGCATGCCAGAGAGCACTGAGAATACACAAAAGGTATACAAAAGAGAAGGCAAAAGCCCATCATGGCATCTCCTGGAGATGAAGTACCCAAAGATGGCACTGTCGAGCAGCAGTTCCCCACCAGCACCAGCACCACCCAAAACTGAGACACTGAAGTAGAGGTGGGGATCCCTCTGATTCAACTTTTTTTTCTCTACCTGTTTTTCCCTCTTTCTCAGCCACACCCACGGCATCTCCACGATAAGTCACTCAGTGGTGCAAAGTGGGGCTTTGGTGGGATCTGTCTGGACGCTGGGGACAGCAGCGCTGCTGGCAGCAGATCCCAGAGCCAGGGCAGGGGACACGGCTGGGGACATGGACTGGCACACCTGGCAGTGCACTGGGAATGCCACGCCTGCAGGAGCCACAAGGGAAAGCAGGCCAGGCAAAGGGGAGAGCTGTGGCTGTGGTGGCTGCCATCCAGGTGAGACACAGCCCTCAGCTGGCAGCCCAAGCTGCCTCAGCCCTGGCACAGCAACCACTTGGGAGGGACCAGAACTGGTCCCACTTCTCTGCAGTCCTTTGGGAGCTCTTTGAGAGGTGCCTGATTGGTGCACTGCTCTAAAAACAGCTGGATGTGCCTGGCAGCACACAGCTAAAATGGGAAAAACATTGTTAAAGAATCTAGGATTTCTAGTTCTTGGGGCTCAGATACTGCTTTGGGAAGTTCTTTGGCCAAAATGTTCCAATTCAATACAGGATTGCTCCTGCTGTCAATTTCTGCAGGCTTACTATTAATTGCTTTTTGGTCAAGGGCAATTCCTTTACTGGCACACTGACCAGGCAGGTTGAGAAAGGCTTTTCTGGTTCTGAGTGAGACAAACATATGGTGTCTGAGCCTGCTGCCTTAGCCCACCCAAACATTTGTTTTTGGTTGTTCCACAGGCAAATCTGCACTACAAGAAACAATTCAAACCAACCAACACAGCGTAACATTCAATTTCACTTCATCCTTTTCATGAGTTAATTTTTGGCAAAAGATGTTCCTATATATATCAACATAAAAACTTTGCTTTTTGATCTTTAATAAAAAGGGGGTTTTTTTGTTGAAACTCCAACAGAAGGGATCTATAACATAACAAAACCCACGCTTTTGCAAAAAGAGCTCTACAAAACCAACACCCAAGTGCAAAGATGACATGCATTAATGAAACAGGGCACAGCTCAGCTCTGGAAAATGTTCCTTTTAAGCCAGTCAATGATTGTCATTTGATGCTTATCCATTGCAATTATAGGTTTGAGTGGGTAGGGCTTTCTTTCCAGAAAAGCCAGCCCCTACACTGAGGAGGGATGGATGAGGAAAAGCTGAAGGAAATGGAAAAAATGTGCTTTCCACACAAGTCAGCTCCTTTTCAAAGCAAGCCATTCAGCAGAACCGAGTCTTTCAGAAAGTTCGAGCATCAAGAGTGCATAAACCCTGCAGGTGAGGCAGCTCCAGCCCTTGTGCCAGACTGGCTGTGGGAAGTACAGGAATGACCGTGCAAGGCAAGTGTGCCCTGCAGCTGCTGCTGCTTTCCTGCACTGACATCCCTCTGTGCCAGCTGTCAGTGCATGGTGGAATGAAAATGCACAGGAACTCATTTTCATTTTGTGTTTCCATAGAGCACTGCAAAGGCTGAGAAGAAAATGTTTTCTATGGGAAAAAAATCTAGATAGCATCACTTATCAGAGTTTATATGGTGAAGATGGGTGAGCATTACACAGCTCTGATCTGATCACTGCCTGTGTCAGGAAGAATAATAGTGTGCAATAACCACACACTGGCACTGGAGTGGTGAGGCAGAGCAGAGAAATGTCCTATTTAACTGCTCCCACAGAAGCCTGAGTGCTCAGGAGGCTGCTGGGAGCTGGGTGGGCTTCTGCACAGGTGCTGGGCTTGTACCATACCATCCTGCCATCAGTTCCTCCTGCAGGCTGGTTGTGAGACTCACTGGCAGTTTCATCCAAAGCCTGGGGCTGGTGCACAGCTCCTGTCTCCCCTGGCAGTGCCAGGGCTCAGAGAGCATGGCACCTTCAGCAGCAGCAGCCCAGCTCTGCTGAGCAGCCACAGAGCCCCTGCCCTGCAGCTGGCACAGGTGCCTGTGCTGGCAGGCTGCAGAGCTCGTGGGGGCAGGAAGCTCTGGGTCCATTCTTACACAGTTTCACTAAAGCTGAACTTGCAGCTTTACTGCCTGCTTCTTCCTACAAGCACCCAAGAACAATTTCTAGCCTTGTGCTCAGCCCCCCCCAGCCAGAATTGCTTTGGCCATCTCAAGCTATTCTGTCCCTGCCTAGAGGAGGAATGGACTGGCCATGAAGCATGAGTGCCCACTGGCCATGTCCAACTGGTGTTTTAGCCTCTGGAAGACAAAACTGAACTGGAAAATGGGACCATCAGCTGTGGACTGTCAGTATCTGAAGTGACTGAGGAGATGGCACCATGCAAGCTTGGTTTTCTGATGGTGAACTTTTGAGTCAGACACAGCTGAAGATATTCTGGACCATGATTTTGCTCACTCAACCATATTAGTGTGAGTCTGGCTGCTCACCAGAGTGCCCAGTTCCTTTCCTCTCATCACACAACCCTGACAAGCCTTTGTAAGGTTTCTCAAATGTAGAAACAAACCCACCCTCACAGCTGGACAGCTCCAAAAACTGTACCTTTTGCTCCATCTGGGCTGCCTGTAAGTCCTTGCCTCATCTTGAAGAGGCTGAGGGTGGTTGCTCCTTATAAAAACCAGCAGCTCCCAGGTTTTCTGGTTTCACATTTTGCAGTCTCCTGAACTCAACAAAAACTGGCTCCATGAGAAAAACCAGAACCCCTGAGCTATTCAGAGCTCCCAGCTGCACAGTTAAGATAGCTCACTGTTTGTTAGGCATTGGCTGCTTGGGAAGGTGAGGATGAAGAGTGTGGAGTGCAAGGTTTCCAGATAAACAAAACTCTGTACTCCAACCCAAGTGCAAACAACAATTTTTAAGCCATCAATGAAAATTAAGCTTGTTCTTTCATTTACTTGTTCCTTAGACAGAAAGAGCATGACAGTGCATCCTCAGGGAAGTGAGAGCAGCACAAGCTCTTGGCATTTTCCTTCCCAGGGCTTTGCTGCTGCTCAGCTGGGGTTAGATGAAGTCTCCAGGATCTCCCCTCTCAAAAGAAGGCAGCAAATCCCTTTTGGGTTAGCAAGCTGCAGTAGCCTGCTCAGAACAAAACCTGGCTTAGCTCACTATGGCTATCCAGTCTTTGAAGCCTTTAAATACACACCAAAATATCAGAAACCATTCACAGCACAGCAGAAAAGACACCTCAGAGTCAGGAGTCTAAGTTCATCAGCTTCCCAATTCCCCACTGCCTGCAGCATTCTTCCCAAGGACAAGGACAGTTTGTTACTCACCTCCTAGCTCTCTGCTGAGCAATGTCTTTTCCTGACTCATTTTACTCTGGGTATTTAAGTCTTGTTATCTGAGATGATATTTTACATCTGTCTGGGAGAACAAATCCCACATTCATTCAGGGTGGCCCAGAAACACAGGGACCATTCCTTTGAATTTTGATTAATTTGCATTTGAGCATCTAATCCTAATTCTAGTTCTGAGACCCAACTCATTCCATTCTGGCCATTAAGTGCCAGCAAACACATAATTCAGACACTTGTGAAAGTTGGAACTCAAAGCTGCTACAATATGTTTTCCACTTAAAAAGAGCAGAAGAATTCATGTTGGTGTAATGCAAATGAATGTGGTTTTGCACTGTATGAACATGTTTCCTCTGAAAGAGATTTTTTATTCCTTGAATACAGCAAATGCTGGTGCCTGACTTAGCAAGAGCAGCACTTATGGCATCAAGATGATAAAAGTAGAGAAAGTTCAGCAAACTTTAAAAAAAAACAACAAACCAACCAGCCAAAAAACCCTACTCACCTTTGCCACAATCATGAATTTTTTGGCCATACCCTTCCTTTCAGTTGGATTATGGTTCCTCCAACCACTATTCATTTACTAACTGGAACGCAATAGTGGAAAACAGATAAAGTTGTTAAGATTCATGTCTCTAGAAAGCACAAAAACTACATACCCAGTGCATTTTACTGGTTAATTTAAATAAACCTGAAGCCCTTCTCCTTCCCATTGAAAACCTCAGAGCCATGCAGCCACCTGGATCCCCAAAATACAGCATTTTTTCAAGCAGCAGCACTGGGTGAAAAGGCTCTGGAGCACAAAGGACTCACTGAAATAATTCCTGCTGAGCATATTCATGTCCAGCACCTGAGAAACTCCAAAAGCACTCACCAGAGATGGGGGAAACAAGCCCTAATTTCTCAGCCAGTAATGTATCTGCCAGCCTGGGACTGAGTCATTCAGAACTTGCCCTCATTAAATATGCTCTAGATGGAAGCTGTCCTCGTTTAAGCAAAAAAGGACGATCTGCAAAAAGATGCTTTATGTGCTCACCTATGCGTGGTGAACCCACCACGAATCACAAAAAAATTGCCAGCTCAGCAAACATGTATTTCTTGCATGCAGAAATGCTGATTTTTTTGTCTAGGTCTGATGCATCAAGTGATCCTAAGAGGGAAGTTCACAGAGCCACAAGGAATGAAGCTAGTGCTGGGAGTGAAGGCAGCTCAAAGTATTAAAATTCATTTTTAATGGAGGATGTTCATGGCCAGAAGATTAAAGAAGCAACCCCATTTCAGCTGCAACATGGCACAGAATCACTTGTTCAAAAGTCACTTGGAATTGTAGGTTGTTTGCTTTTTTGCTAATATTTAGTTGTACTCTTAAGTTTCTTTCCGTGACTTCAGATTCATTTCAGTCTGTTGCTGAGTTGGAGGCAGACCACAGCTCTGAGAAGACAGAAGTTGCAAAGCCCTCGAAACCTTCCAATTCCAGAATGGGTTTCCCAAATGCTATGAATCACATTGCATTCATTTCCTCTGCCACACAATTTTCTGAGGAGGTTTACATAAACTTTGTTTGGGGTTCTGCTTTTCCTTCTTTCCAAATCCCATTTTTAAGTGAGACAGGAAGAAAATTGCAGGTTTTTTTCTTCTCCTACTCCTGTGGTATGAATGCTGATGCTACTTTTTCTCCAGAAAGATGAAATTACCTCCAAAGCCAGGTTGCAATTTGAAAACTGTGACTTAGAGCTGTGCTTCTTCCTGTATTTTTCTGCGAAGTGTTGCAGCATGTCCACAAGTCAGGAGAGGGGCTGAGTGAGTGAGTTTCACACTTCAGCAGAGAGGTTCCAGAAAGCCCTGGAAGCTCATCTCAAGAGCAGTGCGTTTTGGCTCCTGTGTGACTCACACGTGTAAGGCACTCGTTTGCTGCTCTGTGCACCTCAGTCTTCTCACAGATAAATATTTGTTTGCCAGCCTGCAGTTATGAATCACACACCTGAACTGGCTAAAAGTGGCACAAACCCCTGAAATAGTTCAACAGCTGCAGGTGTGGAAGTAGCTGTACCTCTCAGAAGCCTCTGAGTGCTTCACTGCTGATCCCCAGTATGCAAATGGAGCAGAAACTGGGGGAAGAAACCCTATTTTTATTACAACCTATCCTACAACTTTCCACTTTCCAGCTCCTCCCCAGCTCAAGGAATAACTGGGAATTTGGGGGTAGCCAGCACAAGCTCACAGAAGCTCTGATCTGCACCGCACCAGGTAAAGGCCAGAGCTGCTCCCCACCCTATTTTGACTGCTGACTGGAAACAGCTGAGGATTCAAATTTTTACACTTTTTCCACCTTCACTTGCCTATGTAAGTAGGCACAGAGTGTATTTTGAGACGGGGGGGGAAAAAAAAAAGAGAAGAAAAGAAGGATGTGGTTGGTTGTGCCGCTTAGAAAACTGTAAGGCACGGGCTGTAAGAAAACGCTTTCATGCTCTGTAGAACAGCCTGGGCTGAAGCAATGCTGCTGATCTGCTTGCCAGGGTTCAGGTAAAGTAATTCCTGTTTTAGTTACTGACTTTTATTTTTCCAACAATTTAGTAGCAGCATTGATTGTAGACATTTTCTAAGCTGGTTAGATGATTGTTATTTATATAATTCCAACAATAAGATCAAATGTGGTGTTGTTTAGCTTTGAGCAGAAAGAAGGACTTCTGCTTTAGTGATAAATATGTCTATTCTGTTATAATCAAAATACTTTGGGAAAAAATTGGTAAGAAATTATCCAGCCACAGATAAAATACATGGCAGGAGTGGGAACTGCTGCTCATTGCACTGAGCCATCTTGCTCTTCTCCAGTACATCCATAAGAGAATAATTTACATCTAACATGAATAATGTTCTAGGAAATAGATATAAACAAAGCATGTTTCTGCTAATGAAGCTTTCATGGCCAAGAATACCCTTAGTGTAATACCTCTAAGCTGTGCTCTCATACAGATTTGTGTGAATCCCAGATGAATTCAGGCCCAAGCTGCAAAGAGGAAACCATTCATTAATTCTGTCCTATTGCAAAAAAAACCCCAAAAATCAAAAAACGAGTGGAGCTATTACTGTAAAACCTTGCTGTTCATTTCCTAGGTCAGAACACCTTTGCTGCTCACTAAACCACGAGCTCCTGCTATGGCAAAACCCAACTAATGTTTAATGAGTTCAAAGGAACCGGAAAATCCTCAGCAGGAGAAAAACAAATACAGCAGTGATGACACAGAGACTGGGCCAGCTAAGGCACACTCTCTTCAGTATTGTTTATTACAGGTTCTTGTATTATCTTTTGGTTTCTAGGAGTTGTCTGAAACAATCCTAAAGCCACAGGAGATTCCTTCAAAAAACCTGTTGAGGACAGAAATTTTCCTTGGAAGACTGGAAAAGAGCAAACGTGGTACCTCTCTTGAGAAGGTGGAGAGGAAGGAGTTGGAAAAACTAGACCTGTAATCCTGGCTTTAGTATTTGAAAGAACTATTAGAATCACCCACCAAAGAATCTGCTTGTGAGCATGCAGAACTCAAGTCAGTGGTAAGTAAAAATCTGCACAGATTAATCTGAGAATGACTGAAATAGAAGTAATTTGACTTCCTCTGTGAACCCGTCAGCAAAGGGAGATGGGGCTGTAGGAGGGGGAAACAGGCTTCACACACTACCTCTAAAAACTTCTCATAAGCAAAGGAAACATGAGCAGTATGAAACTTCTCTATGATTCGTGGTACCCACTGAGATTCTAATCAGTGTCTGATCTGTAGGAAAGATGTCTGGTACAGTTCAGTATCTTTCAGGATGAGTATTAGCAGTATTTTTACTAATAGTTTGGACAATGCAGTAAAGATGATGCTTATGAAATGACTGCAAGGTTATCTGTCAATGAAAATGAACCCTAAGAAAATGTTACTTAGTCTGGAACAGTTGCAAACAATTCCCACGGATTACTCAAGATGTGAATTTTAAATTTGAGACACTAAAATGATTTTAAAAAACCCATGTTTTTGACAATCAGACAACTATCAATTCAAAGACTCTTTTCTTGAAATTAGTAATTTTCTGGAGTAATGCTACACGTAATTTGGTACTAATGAATTCTAAAGAAAAGGCATTCAGTGAGCTAGTGATGCACCAAAGTGTTGCAGCAGATATCTTGTTAGGGGTAGGCATGAGCCAAGACACAGACCCTCATATAACAACATGGAAAGGGTCCTGGTTTATTCTTTACAGCTCAGCCATCCTGACTACTACAGCAAGCTCCTGCTGCTGGCTTCTCTGACTGCTGGCTATTCCTGCTGGAATGTGACTGCAAGTCACACCTAGGAGTATCACTGCAGGCTCCAACTCCATCAGACCCAGGCTCATCTCACAGCAGATCTCCTGCAGCAGCAACTCTCTTCTTTGTGAATCTCTGGATCCTGCCTTCTCCCTCAGGGCTCCTCTAGGTCCTCTTCTTCCAGGCTCCCCCTGACTGGCCCACCCACCCCTTTTATCACACTTATCTTTTTTAGTCACAGCTGTGACCCATCAAGGGCAAGGCTGTTCTTTGGTAATTAGTACAACTGTGATTTATCAGGGGTGAGGTCACTTCTAATCCCTCCTCCTACACCTACATCAAACCTCAGACTTTGAAGAGTCATCATCCATGGTTTTCTGATACATTTACAAAGCACACCAAGTGCTGGGTTGACAGGTGTTCTCCCTACCCCAAAATGTTTCATGTTGCCTGATTTTCTCCCCAGGTGGATGGGTGCCCTTGGCCACAGGACACCTGTACTCACACTAAAGCTCATGTTCCCATGTCTCCTTTCCTGTCCTGCCCCTCAGTGACAGCAGCATCTCCCCAGAGTGAGCCCTTGCACACACTGCACCAACTCAGCTCCATGTTCTGTGTGATTTTTCTCGCTTCTATACACCACAAACATGTCATTTTCCAAGCAGCAGCCACATATTGCTGGCTCAAATAGGTGATTTATCCTCACCTTGGTGACCAAACCAAGCTTTTCCCTTTTGCCCTCATTTCTGACAGATAAATCCAGTGATAACATCCAGCTTTCCTTTTGCTGTTTCCTAAGTTGCCGCTGCTGTGACAGCCCAGCCCAGGTGGCTCTGTCCAGCCCAGGTGGCTCTGCCCAGCCCAGGTGCTCTGCCCAGCCCAGGTGGCTCTGCCCAGCTCAGATGGCTCTGCCCAGCCCAGGTGGCTCTGTCCAGCTCAGATGGCTCTGTCCAGCCCAGGTGTCTCTGCCCAGCCCAGGTGCTCTGCCCAGCCCAGGTGGCTCTGCCCAGCTCTCTGCAGGTGGCAGTGGCACCCAGCCCCTCCCCAGAGGCCACCCTCACTCCTACAGTGGGGTCACAGAGCCAAGGACAGTCTCAGTGTTTTGCACCCCCTTAGTAGCCCCCACCCACTCTGTTTGTACCCCTCACCAGCTTCAGACAACCATTTCCCTACCTACTGATCAGCCCTTGTTCTAAATCCTGCTTTTTCTGGTGCTAACCACTTGTTTCTAGTACACTTTGCTGAAATGAAAGTGCCTGAAATCCTCAGCCTTTCCCTTATATGAAAAAGCAAATACTTCATCAAAGATAAGGGTCTGGTAAGGGCTCTCAAACACTTATTTAGCATTTTTCTTTATAAATCCGTGTGAAGCTTAGGCTCATCAGTTACAGATCTGCTCTAATCACACTTGACACTTTTTCCTACAACAGATAGACTAGACTGAACCTTTTCCAGCCACACTAATAACATCCACATCTCATAATAGCTACTGGGCTGGACCTTCAGCTCCATGTGCCTGTCCTTTCTGTAGTGTGAGCTGGAAATTAATGTTTCACTAGCAGGAGCATGGTGAGCTCTGAGTGCAGTCCATGTTCAGACAGTTATTTCCATTATCACTCACTGATTCCCACAAGCCATCCCACATCTGACCTCCAGCACAATGTCAGCACTCCTATGAAATTAATGGTATAAGAGTTGGCAAAATGCAAGGCTGTCTCCTCAGCTGTTCTCTGATTCTCTATATTTTTTAAAATATTTTATTTTTGTCACACACACACAAAAAAAATCTTTCACTAGTAGGTTTTGGTTTCTTTAGCAAAGTTTAGCTCTATTTGGCAGTGCTTAAGAGCTGTCACTGTTCATCCTCCAAAGCAAAGATTCTCCTCTTGATCAAACTTTTCTTAAAACACCTTCACTTACTCCTAAAATTTCTTTTGAGCTACTTGGTTGGCTGAACTGGACTGGGAACTTCAACTACCAATTTCCTCTGCTTTATTGGGACTTTTTGTGGTTTTGATTTAAAGAGCACTTATAAAAAGCACTTTTAAGGCATAGTTTGTTAAAGCATATGTATATTTTTAAAAACAGTGATAACATTCAAGACAAATGAGGTTTTTTTTAAGAATTGCATTATGAAGATGTCATGGCTTCCACTTGCTAATCTCTGCTGGATTGTCTAAGATAAGCAGTTAAAGTTTAAACTGCAAACCCCAAATTTAAGCAATGCTGAAAGTTAAGCACAAGTGAAAAAACACGCTTACTCATTTTGCACCTAGACAAAAGATCAGTCTTCTTAAGTTGACCTTTTAATATACTCCATTGGATATAAGCACTGTATGAAACAAAAATATCATATAAATGTGGGTGCAGTAAAAGCACATCAGCAAAGCTACGGATGCATAGTGATTAGATGTAAGAGCAAAATCCCAGCTATCAGATCAACATACCTTAATATGGAATAGTAATTTCATTTATTCCTGTGTAGCAACAAAACTAAGCATAAGTGTAGGGAAACTTCAACAGGTGTACAAATTATTAAAGATAGTCAGTAGTCTTTATAGGTTTTGAAAATATTTTGTTTGAAGGAGTCAGTCTCTTCAATATCTGAATGGGACTCTCGTACACGAGATGGAAATCAGTGGATGCTGACTACTTTCCCCTGAGAATCAGACTCCCTTGTAATACACCAAGCCAGTCAAATTGGAAATAGAAAGCTCTGTGCTTGAAAGGTTTCACTTTCTGTAACAGGCAAAGGCTGACCAAGTGTCCAGCTCAAAACAAAAAAATTCTAGAACTGCGTTTGAAAGGATTTTGGTTTGGCTTTATCACGGCATTAGCTGTGAGTGTTACACCTTCCCAACCCACTCTGTCATTTCAGGGCAGAAATGACCAACAGCAGTGAGAATTGCAGTTTTACAGCCATTGACAGCTTGGCACGGAGCGTGCAGCTGGGGCTCTCCATCCCCACCTTCATCCTCGGGCTGGTGCTCAACAGCCTGGCCCTGTCTGTGTTCTGCTGCTTTTGGAGAAAGCAGACCAAGACCTCTGTGTACATGATCAGCCTGGTGCTGGCAGACGTCCTGCTGCTCCTCTCGCTGCCACCAAAGCTGTACTACTCTGTCACCAAGGTGCCTGGGCTGCTGTGCTCCTTCATACAGGCTCCTTACTTCGTCAACACCTACATCAGCATCTTCATCATCGTCTGCATCACCGTGGACAGGTACATCTGCATAAGGCACCCCTTTGAGGGTCGAGCTAAGCAATCCCCCAGGTGGGCTGTGGTGATTTGCTGCTTCATCTGGGCAGCAGCTTGGATCTGCAGCATCCCAATTTTTGTGTTTCAGAAGAAGGAGCCTATTAAATGCTTTCACAACATGTCAGACCAGACATGGAACGTCTCCTTCATTGTTTCTGTGGAAATATTTGGGTTTCTCATCCCACTTGCTGTGATGGTTTTCTGCTCTGCTCAAACCATCTGGATCCTCCTGAATCACAAAACTCATGACAAAAAGAGCGTAGAAGAGAGCGGCTCATTGCGAGTAATCGTCATCAACCTGGTGGTGTTCCTGGTGTGCTTCACACCCGTCCACCTTGGCATCCTCCTGCAGTGCCTGGTGAGGCAGCACGTGATCCTGGGCTGCAGGATGAAGCAGACCATCAGCCTCTTCCTCCAGGTGTCCATGACATTTGCCAACCTGAACTGCTGCCTCGATGCCATCTTCTACTATTTTGCTGCAAAGGAATTCTGTAAGAAAGCACAGCTGAGGAGGGTGATGGAGCTGTGTCCCCTCTTTAACCCTTGTGCCGTGCGGTGGCACTGCCAGCAGTGGGAGAATGCCCCTTGCCAGGACACTGACAGTGTTGTGCCCGACGTGGCAGGGACCATGCCATAGGGAGATGGACAATGTTTTCCCAGTGACTGCAAACTCATTCCATATTTTTCTTCCTTTTAAAGATGAAGGAGAAGAAAAGTTAGATTAAGGAACCAGCATTAACAGAGTGACAGACTGACACCAAAAGAAGCATTAGCCTTGACAGTATCTACCAAATGTGAAAAGCTTGCCAGAAAACGAGCCCGATCATGGGAATGCCTTTTAATGTCAGCTTTGGTCATAGCTGCACCAGTTTTCCCTTTACATACGTGGTCAGAAAGCTGTTGCTAATAGCAAAACCATAATTAACTCTTCATAACCATTCTAATTTAGAATGTATCTAAATATCCAGCCAGAAGTCTGACTCTGCAGAAGGTCACTGCTGGAGCTCCTCTGCTTTGGACAGCTTGGCCAGCCTGGGACAGCAGGGAATCCTCCCTCCTGGAAGCATCATGGACTGCTCAGGGCTGCTAGGAGGGACAGCAGTTTTTGCTTTTCATGGAGTACATGCTGCCCAGAATAGAAATCCAAGGGACTACCTCAAGTGCCAGCCATTCCTGAGCAACAGCTTTCCTGATCACCTGTGCTGAGGGATCATCGTGGCTTTCTCCTGCAATTTTAAATCAGGTTTCGCCCATGTAAATCCAAATAACCCCTTCAAATATGAGATTTAGAGAAAGGCTGAATATGTACATCAGTGCCTTTCTGTCAAAGATATACCATAACACATTTATGAAATTCTTCTGCCTCTCTTCTCATTCTTTTTTAGAGCAGGGGAATTAAGAAAGCAAGCTCTGCATCACAGAAGATGAGGGAGTGATTGATAATCTCCTCTCTCCCAGCTAGGAGATTGGACCAGCTCTGTCCAGCTCATTCCTTAGGGAAGTCCTTCCAGCTTGCACTGTGCACTTCTCCAAATGTCTCTGGGCTTGCCTGAACTGTTTGGGGCAGCACTTCTGGGTTGTCACCACCCCATTTCCATTTGCGAGTTTGGCTCTGACGCTGCTCTAAGGGTTTCTTTGTTGCCATTTAAGCCAAGCATTTCTTGAACTCCTATCTGGGCATGGTTGGTGCTTGTAGCCAGAAACACTTTCACAAAAAGAAACAATTTTCTTTGCCTTTCTAGAACAGCTGTGAAAATAGTCTAAGACTGCTGGTAGTAAAGTTTATGGGGCAGCTATTCTATTTATTCAAAATGTGAAAAAAATTACCCTCTCTCTGTAGCAAATTAAAAAGAAAGGGGTCCAGTTTTGAAAATACAGTTTGTTGTCCATCAATTTCCATAGAAATTATTGACTGTGCCAGTAGGCAGCTGCACATATCTTATAGTAGGCCTAATATATGAACATTTTAAAACTTGTTAGTATTAAAACTATGACCACAGCTGAGGTGAAAAAATATTTTTACTATCATCTTTGCTGCTTTCTGTAAAGGGGCAAGCGGAAGAGCTTTCCAGAATAGTAGATTTTCTAAACATTGTTGAGTGCCTCCATCACTCAGAAACTCACAGATTTTCAATATGGGTCAACCTTTCTTCTTTGCACCTTTCACATTACTTTGCATACAAAATACGTGTGTGAGAAAGAAGTGGTTTTACTAAATAAACTGTACATGTGAAGTGTTTGATGTGAAAATACATTTTAATTTCCTAATTTGACAGCAGTATGTAATTCTCCTCTGCCTGCACTAGCTGCCTAAAAAATTACTCAGCAGCAGCAACTGTGACCCATCACACAAGGCTGGGATTATTAAAGTCAGGGCTAATTAAGCTGCAATAATGGGCAGTGGAGGGAGACACAGTGAGCCACTGCTCTCAAGGCCCAGTGTGTTCCTGGCTGCAAACCCAGACTACAAAATCTGGAAGTTAAACTGGACTATTTTCTTCACATTTATTGCCACCAGTGCCACTTCTTTGTTGGCCTAAAGTGTTTTTGTATATAATTTCATTGGTCTGAATTTTGCCTGTTGTATAAGTAAATGTGAGCAGCCTCGCTAAGCCTGCTTGAAATTTGAGAAATGAAATGAAAATGAAATTAAGAGAAAGAAGGGAGCCCAGCTGTGTTGATTTCACAGGCTGTTACAGTAGTCCTATTTTTTAGCACATAAAAGCACACATCTTTTGAGCAAGAAGGTGTCACTTTCAATTCACTGCTTTTCAAGATGAACTTATATTCAAATAATACACTTAAGTCCTGCCTTTGACCTGCAGCTAAGAATACAGTTCTTTCTAAATCAGGATTTTACACACAGGCTCCTGTGGTAAACTCTGGAGCATCTCCAGCTGGTTGTATTTTTATACCAGGACAAAGCAATAAAAATCCTTCTGCAGCTTGGGAAGATACACAGCAATTTTGATGATGAATAAAACTGAAAAGCATTTGTCATTTTAAAAACCCAGATCTTCCTGAGCTGATACACAGGTTCGGTGCAACAGAAGCAGTTTCTTCTCTCTTGGTGTTAGTTTTAATACACAGAAAATTGATGGAAACCTGAATGTGAACCTCTCACGTACTCAGGTCTTCTCCACTGCCTCAGCTGTACTATAAAGTGAAAGAAGCACTGTCTCAGTAGAAAAAAAATAAAAATCAAGTGCTAACCAGAAACACCAAAAACAATGCCTTTAAAAATTACATTTTCAGTTCTGCCCTCTTCTGTGGATTGGACAAAACCACAATTGCACAATTAACCACGGACCTTACAGAGGAGGTGTGTTTAACATTAATTCTTCTGGACACGGCTGTTTCAGGCCACAGGTGAGAATATTCTCAACACAAAGTTTTGTTTTCATCCCATTAAACTTCCCTAGCTGGGCCAAACCCCACAGGTCTCAACATAGAAGAGAGCTGATTTTTCCTGAGGGCATTTTTATCAATGGCAAATTACTCCAACATCTACAATTAGCATTTGTTCAACCATCACTGTGATTCCCCAAGCTGTATTTTATAGACTCACACAACTGAAAGACAGAAGAGCATGAAAGTAGTTTGGACAAACAAACCCCAACCCCCAATTTAAACAAGCAAACAAAAACTCCCAGCAGACAAAACCACGCAGGATTTGTTCCCCAAATTCTTTTCCTGTCCCTTTGCCTGCTGGGTTATATCATCTTCATTTCCCTGCTTGAGCACAGAACTCAGTGACATTCCACTAATTTCTAATATTATAAAACTAGCATCAAAACAATGCCAGAATTTTTGAAAAGTTCTATTGCCCAAGAAGTTCCTTCTGAAAGATTTTCAACAACGACATCAAAAAAAGGAAATTCAACTGGTTTAATAGCAAGTGGAGGACCTGATATATGAACTTTTCTAGCCTTCATACACTGCTTTTATGATGCATGATTTATGAGCTCAAAGGCACGTGGGGAGGGTCAAAGCCCAGATCCAAGCACTGTTAGTGTCCTGCCTTCTCACAAGGGGCCACAGTGAGCACAGATGGGCCTTGGAGAGTCAGTCCAACATCTTTTCACTCTGATGAAATACATTAGTTAAAAATATAAACCAGACAGTTTTCCATGTGAGGATGAACAGAAAGAAAACCTGATAAATGTGACTCTAGTAGTTTGTCACATCAAGTCATTTCAAGTTTTCAGGAAACTTCCAAGTGAGAAGAGCAGCCATCTCAGTGCCTGAGGCAGCCCCCAGATCACGGCAAGAAGCTGAAATGGGCTGGAAGATTGAAACTGATCTTCAGAGAGACCCAGAGCTCCCGGGGTGTCACTCGGGGGTTATTCTGCAACACCACAACTTAGCGTGCCTCAAACACATGTAACAAGAGACAAACCCAGGCTACTCAAAGGTACAGACTTCTGTCTGTCTCACCAAAGTGGTTTTGCTGAGGTTTTCCCCCTCACATTAATTTTCCACTTCAGACTAATTGCTTTCTCTGAGTCTTGGGCACGCTCTCCATCCTCCCACCCAAACACCAGGAGAGGAGCCGAGCAGAGGCAGTGTGCTCTGAGGCACTGGCAAGTCCAGCAGGGGAAAAGAGCCCACCCAGCTCCTGAGGGGACTGTCACCTGCCCTGGGAACCTGCAGGGACCTGCTCAGCACCACAGTGGCAGATGCCAGCAGCCTGGACAATCCCTCTGTGGGGCCAGGGGGACTGAGACACTTTGGCTGCCACGCACCAAAAGGTTTCCCAAGGACTTGCCACGGGGGAACAGGGGCAGAAATGTGCTTGCCCTGAGCAGACTGAAGGAAACCTGCCTGTTATTTACAGAACATTACGAATGGGAGAGCTGGCTCGGCTGGCTTTCAAATCAGTGTGCTTGCTAAACATGTAGGGAAACACAAACCCCACACACTGCTCTGGCTGCTCTCCTGGCACTGCCAAATTCAGAGCTGCAGAGAACAGCCAAAGGCTCACTTACCAAAAGGCACAGCAACTTCTCTTGCTGTTCAGCTGCTGTGTGTGCAGGGCGGAGGAAGGCAGAGGAAGAGGAGCAGAGGGGGCCACAGCAGAGCACAGAGGGTGAGCTGAGCCTGCTGGAAGGGAAAGATCTGCCTGGGCAGCCCGAGGTGGGCACAAACCTGCTCCCAGCATAAAGGTCACATGAGGCACATAATCCACTCTTTGACCCCTCTTCTTGCTCAAGGCAAGATTTTGGGTGTCTCCCCAGAGGTGTCCCCAAGCTGCTCCGGGCTTGTGCCTGCCCAGCACTCTTAAAAGTTGTGCCTTTTGTCACTGCATCTCACATTGTGGCTTTCTTCAGCTGCTTTTGTATACTCCTTTTGTAAGCAGCTAAAACCATTTCTCCTGTAAATGTGCGTGGGAAACAGAAGAAACCAAAACCAAAACCCACCTATTTCTTTAAAGTTATATGACATTAGACTATGGAGAACATTAGGTGAAGACTCCCGTGCTGCTTCTGAACACATAATTAAATGATTTTCTGTCTGCAAGAAAGCTATTTGCATTGGAAAATCACTCCCAGGAACTGATTGCCACAAAATGGCACTGTGCAATGAGCTTCCACAGCTCTGTAACCTCAGTGTTAGCTCGAAAACTCCAGAGAAACCAAGTTCACCCCTTCCCCATGGATACGTCAGGCTCACACAAGCAATCTTCTATCTTTTGAACATCAGGCCAGCATGGAGACTAAAGCAAGTGTTAGCACTGGAGCACACCTGAAAAGACTAAGAATAGCTGCATTTCTAGAGTGCCTTTCATGTGAGGAAGTCAGAATGACTGAGAGCGAGATACGATCCCCGCTGCACAGGCGCTCTCCAGCAAACATGGGAAGCAAAAAGGTGAGCCAGGTGGGCAGCAGCCAAGCAGCTGGTGTACTTCAGGCCCTGCAAGAAGTACATTCTGTGTTCCTGGAGTGGCACAATTAATTGCCTTTGGCCCTGTCAAAGGTTTTGCTTTCATTTATTTCATTTAAAAAAATATATACATTAAAAAAAAGAAATGCTGGCAGTACTCACTGCAGCATATGGCATGACAGAGGGCTCACCAGAGCCAAATTCATGCTGGACTGTGGCTTTTTAATTCATTCTTTCTTTAATCACTGTCGTTTCTGCCTCACCAAGAGGCCCTAGGAATGGCACTGCTTTCTCCAGCACCCATTGCTCCAAGGTGAGGACTCATCCTGCCAAGAGTGAGCTCAGTAACCGAGTCAGACCTGCTGTACATCTGTAAAGGGACACCAGGATGACATCCACATTGCCTCATTTACACCACCTGACACCCTTCACTGCAAAGAACCCTCAGGCAGCCCCTGGCAGCCTTTCCTCCCCATGCCCACTGTCCTTGTCCACGCTGCTGCACTGCAGGTCTCAGTGCTCACTCGTTTAAAGCATGAAAGGCAGAGCTGAGGGGAGGCAGGGCACGCTGGCAGACCTCATGACAAGTCTCAAAGCTTGCCCATGGTGCAGGTGTTTTGAAACAAACACATCCTGCTCTTTATCTTCTCCTCAGCGCAGCTTGGTGCTTCTGCAAGTCTTCCAGGCTCTAGCCAGGTTTTCAAGCCCCAATTGTGGAGATACACAGTGGCCAGATTCCTGGGGCAAAGAATGTCCCAGAGGCATGAGAATGAGATTTCCCATGAGAAATCCCATCCATGCAGCCACCTTGCAGTCTGCTCCATGGCACCCAGAGGTGCTGCCCAGGGCAGGCAGCTGCTGGTGAGCCATTACCTCTGTGGAGATTTGAAAAAGCAGTTGGTTTTCCCCCACTTGCCAAAGCATGGCAGCTTTAAGGACAGCTGGATTTCCATGTTAAAAAAAATTAGGGGAAAACACCTTTTTTTGTTCACATTAAGGCTGTAGTGTACTCATTGCATTTTCATGTTTCTGACACCTGGAAAATCACACCTGTGAATGAGAAACGTTGTTCCACAGTTAATCTTCATTCCAACCAAGATGGAATTTACCCAGTTCAGTGGGTAAGTTCACGTGGGTGAGGTCCAGTTGTAGTTCTGGGAACTGCAAACACCACAGATGCCCACGATCACCACATCAAGATCACAATCCAAAGCCACTGTTTTCCCTTGTTAAAAGTGTGACTTCAAATAAACCCATGAGACATTCATGTGAAAGCTAACAGAGAGAACAGAAAAACTCTGCAGGTTGTCTGGTCCCACAAGGTATATATTAAAAATGTATATATTTTACCTTTTGTGCAATGTGCTGAAATGAAACTCGAGTTTCATTTTGGCACAGCAGTGCCAGTGCTCAGTGCCCCTCTCCAGTTTCCCGGAGGTGCTCTCAGCAGCTCGACTTCACAGCTGCCTTTTGCCACAGTCTGAAAAGGGAAACAAGCAATGCCCCATCCTGCAATGTCAAATCCAGACACAAGTGAGGGTCCCTCAGCAGCCCCTGAAGAGCTTCTGGCATCTCTAGCTAAAAACTCAATATTTTACCTTCTGGTTTGCCCTCAATGAGCAGCAGCCTGCCATCCCCAAGGACAGCAGGGTGCTTGGACAGCTGGGCTCTCAGATCAGCTCTCTGTGGACTTGGATATCTGCATCCTGCAGATGAAACCATACAGATGCTTATTAAGCATCTCTGCCACCCCAATCAACTCATTACTGAAAGAGATGCAGCCAATAATTATGCCAGATGCTAGCTGAGCTCTGGAAAGGAGACCACACATGACTGCCCTTGTAGGTTAATGAGACAACCATTAGTATCTGTATTAATCAACTAATTACCTGGTGTTACTGAAAAAAAAAAGAAGTTGTTGGTGTTTTTCTGGTACCTTTGATCTGTTTATTTGCTGTGTTACTATGGTTCATTTCCCCTTCACTCAGGTTGACACTGGCTGGGTAATTTTTCTCAATATTTCATAAAAAAAAAAAAAAAAAAAAAGAATATGCCATGTCTTTTAAAAGAGCCTAATACCTCCATTTTGAACCTTTTTCAGACAGTGTCTTTTCTCTGCTACTACACCAAATCTTATCCAAAGGCAAGCAGTTCCAACCCAGTGAAACCAAGATTTGCTCTCCATTCCTACAGCAGCTGAAATAGTTGCTGAAACACTGCAAAGTCAACAAAAACTGCACTGAATTCTTGCAAATCCTTCTCTTCCCACTGCACTGAATTGTCTTAGGTGTGCCCTGCATGCAGCAGTTCCAATAAAATCAGAGATCTCTGCATGTTTCCAGCTCTCTCCTTCTCATGTATGAGACCACACTGCAAAGCCAGGCCCTGAGACATAATTGCCTTGAAACCATAGATCCCTTGGCAGCATAAAATGCTGAAATCTGAACTGTGGTGTGATTCTTCTAGGGTTTTTTTGTTGTTTCTTTTTCAATGTAACAACAAGCCCTAAGTGTAATAAAGACAGTAAAATTGTTAGAAAAAGTATCACCTTTAAAACCTGATTCTATTCAGGCTATAGTAGTAGAAACACAAAGATATCCTGAGAACTAAATCTTTCTCTTGAAAGTAGACAGCATGATTTGTTTTGAGTCACACACTTCTCTAAATTACTCCAAACCACATTTGCTGAATTTACACAGCAAACCCTTCTGTTCTTTCTTCTCTTTTGACTTCCAGCACTAGAAATTCAGCTTGGGGAATTCAGCTGGATCATCTCTCATTTATGAAACTCTGTCAAACAAATTCTGTGCCAGTAAATCCGAGTTTCTCAGGTGTGTTCTGGCAGCACACAGACAGAAGAGGGACCAGAGGCACAGCCAGAGCCCCCCAGCAGGGATGCTGAGTGTGAAAACAAGCACATGCTCCCTTTCCCTGCTCAGGCTGGAATGAAAATGCTGCTCTCTCTTGGACCATTATTCAATCCGAGCTCAGCCTAATGCCTCAGGTGTCATCACTGGCAGATTTCAGTCCAGCTCAGCAGGAATTGCCTCTGTGCTGGCTCAATACTGCAGGCAGGACAAAGAGAAGAAAAAATAAACAAATAAACACATTCTGCTGTCTCCTCGGTGCACCAAGCACCACGTCCATTATGTAAAAATGCATCCATGGTGATTTTTAGGACAGAAGACCTAAGAAGCCTCACTCCAGCAAACCAACCAGCGAGAGTTCTCCCCTGTGCAAAGCTGACAAGATTGAACATTGAATTTTTCAGCAAAAAACATACACTATGCACTGTCTTGCAGCTTGGCTCCAGCCTTCTGCCCCTGAAACACCCTTGGCCACACGAGCCATGGTTTGGTTTTCCTGCCACCCACATTTAAGCTGCTGTCTCTTACTTTCTGCTGCGTTCTTCCTGCAGTTTGACCCTTGTAAAAATCCAGAAGTATCACCAGATAAACCTTTCATCCTGTTTGTGCCCAGTTTACCCACGGATGGAAACTTTTTTCCATGCCAACACCAAATGCTTTAAAAATTAATCAGCGCTCCATGTGGCTGATTCCATCACCACTCTGCCAATGTCAGAGTTACACCCACACCAGGCTCTCAGCATCATCAGTCTGGTTTAAGAGACCTTGCTTTTTCAGTTGTCGCTGTAAAAGGAGCAGTCAGATGGTTTTTCAGTTTCTCTGACTGGAAGGAGAAGAGGGCACCCATGGGCTGCTGTGAGATCTGTAAGTGCCAAAAGGTCAGTTACATTACCAAGAGGCATCTCGGTTTTAAAATTATTTCAGATTATTGTAATTTGCAAATTATTTCTAAAATAATTGATTTTTTTAAAGTGGGTATCTGCAGAGTTGGGCTTTTTTTGCTTTTTCTTACTGTAACTAGAATTCAAAAGTAACTAGAAAACAAAAGTCTAAAAGCCCAAAGATCTACAAACATCCTCTGCCAAGATCAGAGGTGTCACTCAGCCTTTTTACTACCCAGACATGAAGTCACAGCCAAATTTTAGGCATTTCCATTAAATGGACAGGTCCTTTGGGGCAGGCTGTCAGCAGCTGGGAGCCTCAGTGGCCGTTCCCTTCCCACACCCAGCTGTGCCCCAGCCTGGGGAGCCTGGGCAGGTCTGCAGGGAGGCAGCCAGAGGGTTGGGGATGAGGAAGATGTTGCAGAGCCCCTTGGGCCTTGACAGTGACACCCACAGCTGAGCTGTGGTCCTTTCAAACATGCCTGCCAGTTTAAACCTACCAGCAGGCTGTTATGAATCATCAGGTGCTGACATTTCTTCAAATTTTTAAAGATTTTAACTCCACTCTGTTCTATGGCTGCAAATTTCTCTAATACAGCCACACACACACTGCATAGACAAGACCTGACACACAGCTTCAAACTAATCTCTTTGCAAAGGTTGGAAAGTCAGAAAAAGACACATATTGGAAAGCAATATAAATAAACCACTCTCTGTTCCCCATCACCACAGGCAGCTGAGGACCAGCACACACTGGGAGTGATCCAGAGAACTTTCAGTCTCTCAGCAAGTCCAAATTTTGGGCTCTTTGTTCTGCCCTTCAACAAAATCTTCAATTTTCCAAGTGGCTGTACCATCTAAAGTGCCATATACATCACAATCCCTCTCCAGATCCTAAAATAATAGCAATTACTCTAAATTTTAACATTCTGGGCAATGTGTTTTTTGCCCCTGATGATGGCCTCGGCTGAAATTTAAACCCTCTCCCATTCCTGAACTTTGCACTTAAATTTTGGCTCCTCAGCCTTACTTTTCAGTTCTCAAAACTGGTTTGTGGCTCACTTGCTTTAACTGAAAAAGTTCCTTACAAAACTTTCCACTTTGCTTGTCCTCTTACCTCCACCTCAAGTAGGAAGTTATGCCCAGGTAGGGAAAGGAGAGCCATCCCTGAGCCATCCCCCCTCCTGCCCTGCAGCATGCTCTGTCCTCTCTCACTGGGGTTATCACCCTCCCTGGCAGTTACCTGTCCACAGAGCTCCTTTCCCAGGTTTGGTGCTTGCCAGCAAGCCACAGCTGGGACTCTTCTGAGAATCTGCCCCAGATTTCCCTCAGCAGTGAGAAAAGGCTGCTTTTTCCTGTACACTGAAAGCTGTGGGATTGAGTCACCTTGCTTCTCATGTCAGAGAGCTGAGACACCCGAAGGTCTCATGTACATCTGGAGCACAGGGTGCTCGGCTGAAGGGGGAGAGCTGGGGGTTCTGAAATGACTGACATGCAACACGAGGAGAGCACAAACCTGAAAGCCCTGCCTGGGTTTCCTTCTGGCTGAGAGCTTCACTCACAGCAGCCAGACCCTTTGGTCTGCCTTCAGCAGCAGCCTGCTGAACTTTAGAGAAGACAGACCTGTATGAAACAAAAGCCCTTTAAATACAGAGAGCACCTTGGAGCACAGCCCTGCACCACAGGCAGGTTCTGAAGTGGAGATCACCCCTCTCTGAGCACGGCTCACCAGGAGCAGGGCACAGGGTGGCAGGGAGGCTCCCACAGAGCCAGAGCCCCTTCCCTGCTGGCAGCAGGCAGCCCTGGAGCCCCTGGCAGCTGGAATGAGGCTGAAGGCAAGCTGGGCCCCCTCAGTGCCTGTGCACCCCAGCACTGCTTGAGCTGGCTGTGAAAACCCAGCTGGATGCAAACCAAAACCCAGCACTCTGTGGTTCCAGTATGTACAATAAAAATTGTCTTGGTGTAACTAGTGTCAATTAACAAATAGAACAGCATCACATACCCTTTCCCCCCCTGCCTTGCTGCTTACATGCTGTAAGACCTGGCTCTTGGAAAATCTCTGTCCTGCTGAATAGCAGCTGCCCCTACCTTGGACATTGATGTGGGAGCTGCTGTTGAGCAGAAGAGGAATAAGCCATAATTACACTGTGCATCCATTTATTTGGGGGAGAATTCCAATTAAATTAATATTCGTGGGTGTCCCTCCAAACATATAGCTTCTCCTCAATCCAGAATCATAAGAGCTTTCCTATACAGAAATGGTCAGTATTTCTCAGTTTGACAAACCAGGTCAGGTTAAAAGAAGAAGAAAATAAGCACAAAAAATAGTTACTCTTTTTAACAACTCAAGAGGAACAATTTTTAAGTCACCAGTTACAGTTTCAGGTAGAGATTTGGCGAAATGCAGCAGGCTATGTAGATGTCATTAAACTGCAGTTCTGGAAGCTTGGACTCATCTTCATCTCAAATTTGATCTGACTTTTCACAAGTTTATGAGATCAAAAAAAATGGAAGAAACAATATTCTGGATGCTGGAACAATTTCCTTCCAAGAACCAGGTGTCAACACTGAAAAACATGACCCTTGCATCATCTCTGCAAAAACCAGATTACGGTAAGAATATTTAAAAAAATAAAGATCTTGTAGTTAAAGAAAAATATACTCTAACCACTTTCTCCAACTCCCCACTTAATTCAGATCAAAAGCCAGACTGCTAAATCAGCACTTATAGCCCTATTTAGTGTTGCTTCAGTGGTTGTGGTTATTTACAAAAAATGCTCAAGACCAGATAAATTTTTATGCTAAAATATTTTAATACTTGACTTTAGAAACACTTACCAGGAAAACAACAGGAAAAGGATGTGGCCTGATAAATGCATGTTACATCTTCATCAGTGTCATATATTTATTCATTTGAATTTGATTTCACTGAAATTAATAAGTGTGAGGAGTCTGAAGTGCAGGCGTGTCACCATACCAAATGAGCAGATAACATGCTCCATTTCCAGGAAGGAAGATGGACATTTTTAAACTCACAGTGGACATTGTCCACTAAAAACCTTTTAAACCTTTCACTGAAGGGGCATTCAAAAAAGGCAGAGAATGGTGTGGGCTCAGTCTGTGCACACCAGCTCTGAGGGAAGCAAAGCAGTGGGAAGAGGAGGGGGAAATGCAGCAGGGAGAGGGCAGGAGCAGCAGCTCTTCCTTCTTTTGGTTGAAACCCAGGTTTGGGTTTTTTTGTGGAGCCACTGGGCCCCTTTCTCTGGGGACCACATCTCTAACTTTGCATACACAGCATCTTCTAGACACAGAGGTTGGCACAAAGCTCTCCCTGCCCTCCTTCACACAGCCTCACCCCAACTGAAATGTTATTGAAATTGATCAGAAAGGCTGAAAGATTCAAATTAATTAGGTGATCACATACATATGAAACCTGAAAGGAAATAAAACAATGTCATTTAATACTTCTTTTGCTTGTTACTACGTACTATCAACACAGTTTCAACACTTCCCACCCAAGAATAGTTAATTCTGAATAGGAATGGGCAGACAGACAAGGTTTATTGGAAGAATGTAGGACTTCTAGAAGGGTGTGAACATCCAGCCATAACTGATGCACTGTTGTCCTTCCTGGGCCCCAGGAAGGAACAGGTGAAATATTGTGTCTTGGTCTTGGATATCTGGATCTAGGAAACTGCACTCCATTGCAAGCATCTTGTATAACCTTTGGGAAATCTTTCTTATTATCTCTGCTTTGATTTCCCACACATCAAATGGAAAAAAAACCCCAAATCCCAGACCCTATCTATGCCAGCAGGACAAGGTCAGAACAGGTACATCGAGAAGAGGACAAAAAAGCCCAACCTTGGCTGTGCCCAGCAGGCAAAGCATTGAGATGCATGGTGCATTGAGATGTCCTGTGCAGAAACCTAAATCACCCTAAATCACCCTAAAAGTGGTTTGTCCAGGCAGAAACACCACAGCTGATCAGCACAGTGTTCAGCAGGGACAGGATTGGATAAACATTGTAATGTTAGCAAAGCACCAAACTGATGTGTCCAACTGTGCAGCAGCAGGAGGAAAGAGATTTTCATTAGCAGCCAAATCCTCTGTGTGCTCTGCCTCTGGTGCTAAAAAGTTACATTTTACTGGTACATCATGATATCATAAATACATGCATTGCTGCTGGTCTGTTAACATTAAAACAGACTGTGAGTTGATATTTGGCACAACAATGGTACACACGGTTTACATAATGAAGTAATAGAGCAGAAAACAGAGAAAGCAAAATGAATTCTAGTAAAAATATTTTTTTAAAGTTTCCCTTTTTCCCCTGCAAGCAGGTCTTTTGCAAACATACAATTTTGTAAGAATATTTTCTTTGAGGAATATTTTATCTATACAAATTCAGGAAAATGTAGATTTTTCAGCTTCTCACTGATGCCACTGCATTCCTAAGTATTTAATCTCTTAATGCCAATTATCTAAACTTGGAGGTTTGCTGTCTTTCCATTTCTGCTACCATAGGAACACTGGAAATCATGATTCAGCTGCCAGCCCGAGTTTTTGTCTTCACACAGTTTTTAACTCTTCCCCTAAACATCCACTGCTGGCTCTGATCACTTGAACCACCTATTACCACACTTTTTCTCTTGCCTAAAATGACTCTTGGGTTCTTCTTCCGTTCATTATTTTTTTGTAATGAAATGACATTCAGAGACCTTCCCTCCCTGCTGTAAATACCTCTGGCAGTTTCTCACAGACACATTACACACCCAGAAACGAGGCAAGGAAAATGACTGTTCCCATTAAGAAGAAATGGAACCATGAGATGTGGGGTCTGACTCAGACTCTTTGGTCACCAAGGGTGCACACAGTACCTCAGCCATCTAAGCAGCCCAGCCGGCTCAAAATTGAGTGCAAGTGCCTTTTGGAAAGGAGCTCCAGTTGTGCAGTTATTTTCCTAGAGCTGTACGTGCAATTCACAACTGTGAAAAATAAAATGAGATCTTGACCATCTTCAGTAACTGATTTATTTTTTTTCCCCCACCTTGCAGAATTCCAGCCAAAGTACCTCTCTGAGCTTGCCATATGGTTTGGAAGTTTGTATGATCTCTCAGGAAATACTAGATTTGCGAAAATGCTGTCTCAAGCCTTTCAAGGGTAATGATAATTTGAAGACCAGTGTAGCTAATGGTTTAAACAGAAAAAAATACCTGAGCAGTGTCAAAATGACTCAGCCATTAGGCAGAAGAGACACATAGGCTGTGATGTGTTATGCAGGGCCCATAGCTGGGGTGCATGAGCCTCCTCTAACGCCTGCTCTGCGGAGCCAGGGAACAACCGAAAGTGCAAAATCTGCAACACCAGAGACACATCTCCACCAGCTTCAAATTTCACCACTCTCAGGGCACTGAGATGGAAAATACCTATCCTGCTGATTTGGACTCACAAGTCCCACAAGAGCATCCCCAGCTGACTTCTCTGTGGAAACTGAGACATGTCTCTCCAAAGATATCAGATCAGTTCAACACTAAACATGCCAAGGCTCAAAGAGCCAGAGCAGCTCACCTGCTCTCCCAAGCAGCAGATTCAGCTCCCCCAGCACTGAAGGACCCTTGGGGCACTCTTGCACAGCCGAGGTTGGCTGGTGCCTCCCTCAGTCTTTCCCGAGGACCCCAAACACCGTGACAAACACAGTGCTGTGGTCAGAGCGCTGATTCGGCTCAGCAGCTTCCTGGCCCCGGCCCCTCGGCCCCACACACAGTCAGCCCCTGTGGCCACTTCCTCCCCAGAAAAGCTTCATTTCAGCTGCTCTGTGCCTTGGTCCTCCCCGCCCAGAACATCAGAGCTTTGGCTCTCCCTTGCTCTTCATCCCAGGCTGCGGGGGCAAACAGGGCCAGGGAGGACAAGGAGCGGACTCGGCTGGTGGGGTTTAAACTGTCTGAGCTCCACGGTGAGCTGCTCCTCCCGGTGGCACACCACAGACAGACAGACAGACAGACAGATGGCAGGGCTGAGGCCGAGCTCCTCATTCCCGTGGAGGATTGGCATTCCGCAATGCCTTGCGGAAAGGCGAGCTGTGAGCCTGCTGTGCCTTTCTCCTCTCCCACCTCCAGCACGAAAGGAGCGCGCAGGTGATGAGCCGACACCGAACCCACCGCACTCAGTGGTGCATTAGCCGGGAAATCCCAAATTGGCCACCGAAACGCTACACTCCTGTAGCCACGAGATGGAGCAACTCAGTTACAAACTGCTCTGCAGAGCCACCAGACGAAGGTGATGGAGTATTTCTTCCCACTTCTGGCTCACACAGATGCTGCAGGCAGCTCTGCATCACAGCAGTGGATGCTCTCCCTTCTCAAGCAGGGCAAATGTATTCTCACTGATCAGGCTATGATTTAAATCGAGAAAAAACCTCACCATGTCTTCATCGCACAATCCTCTGTGGTTACTGACTTGTCATAAACTGGAAGGCTGGCAGCAGCATCAGCCCCATGCTGAGACTTCCCAAGAGCCAGGACTGACAGCAGGAGAGCCAGGACCTTTGCTGCCACAGCCCAGCACTGCAAGGAGAAGGATGGCCTTAAGGGCAAGCAAGGGAATCAGCAGAACTTCTCTGGTTGCCACTGAGGGCCCTGTGTGTGTCCTGAAGATGAGATATGTGTGCGTCCTGAAGGTGAGGTCTATGTGTCTTGAAGCTGAGATATGTGTGTGGCCTGAAGGTGACATATGTGTGTGGCCTGAAGATGACATATGTGTGTTCTGAAGGTGAGGTCTGTGTGTCCTGAAGGTGAGATATGTGTGTGGCCTGAAGGTGACATATGTGTGTGGCCTGAAGATGACATATGTGTGTTCTGAAGGTGAGGTCTGTGTGTCCTGAAGGTGAGATATGTGTGTGGCCTGAAGGTGACATATGTGTGTTCTGAAGGTGAGATATGTGTGTGTCCTGAAGGTGAGATATGTGTTTCTGAAGGTGAGGTCTGTGTGGCAGCAGTGATATGGCAAAGTCCTCAATACCAACAAAAAAATGCGTGTGAAGCAGCTCCTTCATGAGGAAAAAGGCACAAGATAATGCATTCAGCATCCAAAATCACATGAAACAGGAGGTGCTTCACACACTGGTGGCATGGTGACACACACAGAGCTGTCAAGCACAGACAGAGGTGGCCCCCTTCTCCCAAGTCTCCAAGGAAAGGGACCCACACTTGGACTTGGGGACTTTGTGAAGAGGTCAGCATCCAAAATCACGTGAAACAGGAGGTGCTTCACACCCTGGTGGCATTGGTGACACACACAGAGCTGTCAAGGACAGAAGAGAATGTGCAGAGGTGGCCCCCTTCTCCCAAGTCTCCAAGGAAAGGGACCCACACTTGGACTTGGGGACTTTGTGAAGAGACACATCCCCTTAGCAGAGAGCAGAGCCTGTGCTGAGAACAGAAAGGTTCCTTGCTGCCCACTGCTTTCCCCCCTGCATCACAAGTAATGAACACTGTGGGAGCCCTTCCTGGGCTGTGCCAGCCTTTCCGTTGTGCTGCTCACTGGGATTCACGTTACCCTCTCCATCAGCCCTCAGCACCACACCTTTCCATCCATTCCACTGGAAGGGAGAGCAGCCTTCACACCTTGTCCCAGGTGTGTTGGTACCCCTGTCCATGCCTTCCTGTCGGAACCCAGGACATCTCTCTGGATGCCCTGGATGTCTCACAGCCCTGGCAGGGGCTCGGACACCCTGGCAGGAAGCCAAAGACACCTGGAAATTCGATCTTAATTCATGGAGCAAATTGCCAACCTTATATGAAGAATTACAGGCACAAAAGTTTAAGTAGCATAGTAGTAGCAATCACAGGGTGAAGGGAAAAATTTTAGAGCACTGTACAGGGGGGTTTTGAATCTTGTACATGGGGGTCAGGGGTTCTAAGATGGAGGGATTTGGGCGTGCCCTGTCCTTCTTCTTTCTTCTCCTTGGCATCCATGTTCAGGATGATGTTGGCATGTGTGGATTGGTTCATGGTGAAGGTGCACCTGCCAGCAAGGGTGAAAAGTATTGGAAATTGAAGGTAAATATCTAATACGTAGTTTTCACTATAAAAGAGACAACCGCCCCGTGGGCAGGAGAGAGTGCCCTTGGCTGTCCTGCTGATCAGACCTCAGCTGGACAGACAGAAAAACTTTGTAGATAAGGAACAATCAACTCAACTGAAGACCAAAAGCAAGAGTCCAGACTCCTTCTCCAAAGCGCGGCCTGCCCAGAACCACCTTTTCCTGTGCTGGGGCAGAGACAAGTGACAGCCGACCCCGACACCTTCCTGGCCACATTTCCCTGAAGAACTCACAAGGATGCTGCTGGGGAAAAGCAGATCACTCACTGAGGTGGCTGAAGTACCCCTGCCACTGCTGTGCTCATCCTGCCTTTCCCACAGCGCCTCTCTCCAGATGTGGAGCCTCAGGGCTCTGTGCAGCCAGGGGACACCTTGCCCAGGACACCTGGCTGGGGACAGCCTCCAGCAAGGCGGGCAGTGCTCAGAACATGAGGGTCAGGAGGAAATGAGACAGAGGAAAAAACACCGAGCATGTGAGGGGAAAACCTCGAGTGGGAAGAGAGAGCCCCTGCCGTCAGCGTTGGTGACACTTTCAGAACTGGCATCTGCAAACCCCAGAGCAGGGCAGGAGCAGGGGAGCACTAAGCTAAAAATGAAAACTTTGGTCTAGCTGATGAAGAGGAACAAGAAACAACATATACTGAAGAAACTCCACCACATAATCCAAACTACCCTAAAAAAAAAACCAAACTCCAAAACATCTACAATATATCAATAACATCATTGTGTAAAAAACCACAATGAAAGTATTTTTAAAAAATCATCCAAATTCTCCTAAAAACCAATCAAAATTTTTCACTATCAAAAAACCCCAAAATTAAAAAACCTAATTCCTAAAAACACCCAAAATAAAAAAAAAAATTAAAACCCCTAAAATCCAAAATTAAAAAACCCAATTCCTAAAAATAAATAACAAAACAAACATCAAATCCCCACATCATCAAAATTACAAAAATACCTCCATTAACCAACAAAAACAAAAAAAACTCACAAACTTTCCTAAACATCATAAACTTCTAAAAAATACACATTTCCAAACACAACCAAATTGTAAACCCTCTCTACCTAATCACCTACCAAAAAAACATTTTCCAATAAAACCCTAAATAACAACAAATAAAAAATTTAACTAAAATAATACACCTATGGAAACATAACACAAATATCCTAAAACAAACAAAAAACCCAAAAACCTCCCACAAAACAAAAAAGCCAAAAACTCACTTAATTTTCAATATAAATACAAACCATAAAAACAAAACCTCGCAATCCTTCTTTTTAAATTTTAAACAAGAAATACAAAAAAAATTACCACAAAAATAATTAACTCATAACAACCATTCACCAACATCACTTTTTAATCCTTCAATATCACCTCTTCCTATCATTACGAAACAGAATTCAGCAGGTGTTGAATTTTGGTGTCTGTGCTGCCAAAGTGAGCACATCCCAGCCCCAGGGATCTCTTCACGGTGCTGGTGCCTGTGCTGGGTTTTGTTCACATCCAAAGCACAGCCACGGTCACAAGACCACCCAGGATACTCACAAGTGCAGCCTGGCTGACAAACGAGATATGGTGCTATTCATTCAAACTTGGATTGGTTTTTTCCTTTGGTGGTGTTGCCTTTTTTCCCTTAAATAGAGTAATTTCAACTAAAATACCCTGGGGAAACCCCAAGGGACTCTTTCTTCTCTCATCTCCTATCCCCCATATCTTTCACAGCTGCACACTTTTAATTTAGCCAATATAATCCTCAGTTTTGAAATGTAAGGAGCATGCAGAACACCAAGCAAAACTACGTCTGTGGCATTTCCTTCCCTTTTTGGAAAGAACACAGGCAAACACGCAGTAAAACAGCCAAAAACCCCACGTTTTTCCCCTTTCTACCTGAACCAAATCATCACCTGACACTCTCTACATTCCCTGCTCCCTAGGAGTATAAACAGATGTGAGAGTAACCCTTGACTCTTTTGAAACACCAAGCTGAAGTGAACATACCAGATCACCACTGAAAAGCAGCAATCTCTTCTTTCTGATATCATGAAAAGTAAGGGAAACAATGTCAGGATTTAGCTCAAAGCACATTTTGACAACTAACACTCTACCTGTGGATGCTGTGTACCACCAATAAAATCCTTTATTGGAGGAAAACAAAAAACAATACCAACAAAAAAACCAACCAACAACCGACCAAAAAACCCACAAAAAACCCCAACACCAAAAAAGCCACAAAAAAGAAAAAAAAAGGCAAACAAAGAAAAAACAAACAGAGGTCTGTAGAGCCAGATTTCTTTCCGTTATCAGAACCTGGTTTTAAAGGGTGACTCAGAGGTGTGAGTGCCGCAGATTTACATCCTTAAATGAGCTGTGTGACTCTGTGTACACAGAGCCTGCATGCAGACAGGCGTGGGGAGGCCCATGCTGTCATGGAAATCTGTGATGGAACAAAAAGCAGCAGCACTTGGTGCTTTCTGACATTCTGACCAGCAGCTGCTTTGCATGCAGCTCACTCTGCTGCCTTAAAAGAAAACACAAGATTGCAGAATTCTACAAGCTGAGAAGGAGAAAAAGTCAACAACCACAGTACGAGGCAGCCAAAGGTAAGATGACAAATAAGAAAACCTTGCCTTAAAAGCTTTCTTTTTGTCACGAGAGCCAAAAACAAATTATATTTTACATAACTTGCATTGCTCATAGCATAGCTAACTTTTTAATGACTGAACAAAACTTCCCCTTGCATTTATGCTTTATATAATATTTTTTCCATTTATTTTTTTAATAAATCTGCACAACAGATCCTAATCTGAAACATCTTTTAATCTAGTGAGAATTTTCTTAGTTAAACGTCTTGGTGAGAAGCTGAAATTCTATTTCTTTAGACCCAGAATTTCTTAGACACACTATCAAACAAATTAAAAACAAGACTGAAGAAAGAGGAAAGTAGTAATGAAATCTCCTACAGAGGCATTGAAGTAAAGAATTTTGTCAGTATTTATTACTTTTCAGAAATTCCTTAATTAATTTTTCCTTCCTTTGGCTCTCAGTAATGGGCTCCCTCCCAGCATCAGACTCACAGTGCTTCATGCTGCTTTTCTTACTTCTGTCTAAACCAGTAACTTAGAGAGTCTCACTTACCTGCTATTACTGTGTCTTTAAGGAGCAAAGAACTAAATTTCCTTTTTTGCTGATCTTAATCTTAATCTCTCAAACCACAGGGAGGGAGAGTTTACCTGTGAAATACTCAGAGGGGTGACTTGATCTGCAGGACAGAAACTTTGACTGCTCAGTTGACAAAGAGTTGGCAAATCTAAAATGGAATAACATCAAAATCAGCAACTCATGTAGGAAAGACACTGCTTTGAAGTAAAAACTAGAGAACAGCAGGAGACATTAATTTCTGGGTGCTGACAGAAAGATCTCTGACAGACTTTATTTACAGGTTCCATTTGCTATCATGGAACTGGCTGGAGGAAAGGACCTGGTATTGCTGGCCGTTTGCATTTTTAAGTGACTACAGCCCTGCAGAAACCAATGAGCACCTTCCTAGTCCTTATCAGGAGAGTCTGAGGGCAGGATCAAGCCAGAACCCTTCCTCTGAAGAAGATAATTACTTCGTGACCCCAGCTCAGCTCAAAGGGTGCCTGCCTGACTCCTTCAGTCCCCTCTTTGCAGAGGCGAATCCAGCTGCATGTTTCCTGTACCCCCTGTCTCTGTTGTGGTAAGTCTGACTGATTTAGGCAAAATCTCATCTTTCTACCAAAGACTTAACCTCTGCCAGAAATAGCCCATTGGAAGCTTTCTGCCTGCAGCTTTCAGACAGCTTTTAGAAGGGCCAGGGGTACTCACAGTCCCTCTTTGCCCTGGGTGGTGGGAGAGGGTGCAGGATGGCAGTGAACGCATGGGATCTTGCCATTAATAGATGTGGGGGGCCCTTATGTTCTTGGCTCCCTGAGATCTCATGTGATAGCTTGATGCAGGAAACAGGATCCAGATAATTGTTTCCACCCTCATGATCCAAGAACCCCTAAAATCAGGGTCTGCTACCTTGGTTCTGCAGGGAGATTGAATCTCTCCAAGGGGATGGTGCAGTTGTACTCTGCCCAGCCGGAATTACAGGACAGCACAGTCTGGGGTTACAGCTGACAGTGCAAGGGAGGGTGGGCACCAGAAAGCCCCATCGCCCCTTGAGGTACAACCTTGCCCCAAAATCACTGGCACTGAGCAGCTCCATGCTACCAGGAGCTGCAATTCAGCACATAGCAGTCCAAGAGGGCAAAAAAGTATTTCCAAAGCTGTGGACACATAGAAACCTCATTAGCCTTTGTTCTATGTCTTCTACATGATCTTCATCCCTCCTTGTGGTGATTTTCTTCTCTTCCAGCATGCCTGGAGATATGAATGACACCCATGGCAAGGGCAATATCAGTGCTGCTGTGGAACTGTTCCAGCTCATCGTGTACACCCCCACTTTTATCCTGGGATTGCTGTTCAACATAATGGCTCTGTCATTCCTTTTTTTTAAGGTTAAAAAGCTATCAGAATCTACAATCTACATGATAGCCCTTATATTCCTGGATACTTTGCTGTTGTTTACTCTTCCTTTTAAAATAATTTCCTACCACCTTCAGGACAACTGGAACTTGGGGTCTGTGTTTTGCTCCACCTTGGAGAGTCTTTACTTTGTGAACATGTACGGCAGCATCCTCATCTCCCTGTGCATCTGCGTGGACCGCTACATCGCTATCCGCTACCCCTTCGCAGCCCTCACCCTCAGGTCCATCAAGAAAGCTGCCATGGTCTGTGCTCTCATCTGCCTGGGCACCTCTGTGGGGACACTCTCTACTTTCCAGCTGCATGGAAAGGGCCACAACATCTCGTCCTGCTTCCATAACTTCTCCAAGAGCACGTGGGAGAACGCAGGCCTGTTAGGCACCCTGGAGATCATCTTCTTCGGCAGCATGGCAGCCATGACATTCTGCACTGCCCAAACTGTCCGGTGCCTGAGAAGGCACAGAAACCCAGACAACCCCCAAACACACAGCAGCAGAGCAGAGAGGATCGTGGTGACAAACCTGCTCGCCTTCCTGGTGTGTTTCACACCTTACCACGTGGCGTACTTCATGTACTTTTTGGTGAAGAACAACATCATCCACATCAGTTTTCAACAAGTGCTACGAGACACTGTGCAGGTCACCCTTTGCTGGGCAAACCTGAACTGCTGTCTCGATGGGGTGTGCTATTATTTTGTTTTAAAGGAGTCCTTGGAAGACCCATTGCAAAACAGTGAAAAAAGAGCCACGCAAAAGCCTTGATTTATGTACTGCATGTTCATTGCTTGGGATGATGTGTGGAGAGGCTTTTGTGGAAAGTACAGGGTTCTGAACTTGCCTAAGCAGTTTGTTTTAAATAGTTACAGCTGAAAATATTTCCTAAAAACCAGAACTAAGTCCATTTCCAGGAGACTTCCTAACTTTTTTTATTTCTTTCCATAATGTTTCCTGTTATTATTTATGTGTAAAAAGATATTTAATTATTCATTTGAATAATGATGCATATTTCTTTGGATGTGATTCTTCTTTACTTCGAAAAGAAAAAAATGTTCACTTGTATGTGGTAGCATATTTTAGCTTCCCTGTCCACACTGTACTTGTAAACCTTCCTTGAAACTTTAGTCACTACAGGCTTGGTCTGTCGAGAAACAAAGACCTAAAGTTATGGTAAAAAGCTTCAGCCTAAATTCTGTTGCCTCCCCTGTCCTGGTCATGTATGCTTGTCCTCATACACATGTGCCTGTCGGGTTTAGATTTGCACATGCTATTTAAAAAAGAAAATAATGATTGTAACTCTAAATGCAAAGACAGCTTTAGGTTCACATGGTTATAGCAAGACCTCCACATCATTCCTCCACTGCTGGACTTCAAGGTGCAGCAGTTGTTTTAGTGACAGCTGTTGTGAGAGCTCATCACACATCTAACTAATGCTGCCACTGGCTCCAATCCCCACACAGCACACATTAATTGACTCCCCCAGTTCCAGGCCTCCTCACCAGCTCCTCTCCTACTTGCAGGCTTTTCACATCTGTTCCTTCCTGCTTGGTTACAAACACAGTTTCATGAACAGAGCCAAACCAAACAAGAGCATGAAATAAAATCCCCATGTCCAATGCAGTGGCAAACACATGAACCTGAAGGAACCACCCCCACCTTATGGGGGGATAAGATAAGAGCAGCCCTGATCCCTAAAGCAGTAGCCAGAAACACACAGAACCCTGGGGGAAAGCAACCTTTTGGACCTCAGAGCAAGCTAAGCGCTCCCATTCCCCAAGCAAACAAGGCAATAAAAAATAATCAAGCAGCAAGAGCCTGACATGCCAGTCAGTTACTTATCAGCGCTCACAGGCACAGATAAACCCAAAGACAAGGAGCATTCAGCCTGCAGAGAGGCAGCCCAGTGCTCTGGGCCACCCCCACTGCTGTCTGCAGCCATCAGCTGCCACCTTCCTGAGGGATGAGGCTGATTTGGCAATCAAAGCCAAAGAGTTCTCATATTCCTGCTGAGCTGGATCCTTGCAGTACCTCTTTGAGGCAGGGACACTAATCCCAGCCTTTGAACTGTCTCTTTTCTACACAGTTTTGACAAGGATAATGCACAAACTGTGTACTGATTTCTCCCCTGAGCTGGAGATTTACATGGGGGGGCTCCAGTCTGTCAAAGGGAATGTTTTTGAGTGAATCTATGTATGAGATTGTACCAAAGAAACCCAGTTCCAGTTGGGAACACAGACCCAACAGCATGTGCTGCTGTTGACAAAGTCCTTTTGGTGATCAGGTGATGAATTGTGCTTCTGAGAAGACATGGACTGTGTATTTACCTTATGTCCTATATGAAAAATGCCTGAAAATAAAATTCACCAGGATATTCCAGCAAGAATTCCTTCCCCATAGCAATGGCCATTTCCATTGATTCCCTCAGTACCTTCAGAATATCTGAGTGCATATCCCTGAATGCTCATCAGGTCCTTGCTCATAATTTACCTTTTAACTAACTACACTTCAGTAGACAAAAATTTTATCATTGCGACTTCAAGCTCCTTTTGGAAAAAGAGTTAAATCATAGAAGAAAATAGTGCTGAGGCAAAAGTGTCATTTTCCATCTCAAAGCAGTGGGCCATGCCAAGAGGGCCTCCAGCTTAACTGACAATGCCTGAACAGAGGGAACAGAGATTGCGTCAGTACCTGGGGAGGCACAAAATGCCAAAGTGTATGAGAAAACTGATCTCAATTGCTCTTCTGTTGCCTGAGGCAGCTCCATTAGTTTCACTGACACGAGTTTGGGCTTACACTGCAATAACTGGGACTAGAAGCTCACCTGTAGTTTTATGCTTCCTCTGTTGCTCAGCTTTTTTCCAAGTCTGCCTGTTCTTTGGTTTTTTACCCTGCTGTCCTTGGTCCCACAGATCGTAAAGTGACTTGCACTGTAATTTAATTTAGAGTGCTGGTAGACAGCAGGGAGATTAACATTAAATTTAAGAATTTTTGGCTTCTAGGCTACCTTCCTCAGCAATAATATACTGCTTAGAAAGGGCTGGGATGTTGACCAGATTAAGCATTGTTAACACTGAACAAAGGAAAGTTAAAAATGCTTGAGGCATTTCTTCTTCATCACAGCATCTCCTCTGCATTTCTCCCGTGAATCTGGCCACTGATTTTTCTAGAAACAAACAGGCTGAGGTGTGGAAAAGCAAGTACCTGTGCATGGACAGGGTACAGCCAGGCACAGTCTGAGCTCCCTGCCTGTGCACATGGCTCGCAGTGCCTCTGCCAGCCTTGAGAGCACGGATGATCAGGGCACAGTAACGACTCATTCTACGTTCCTGGGAGAAATTAGAGTTTTGTAAAGGCAACACTTTCTACTAAAACATTCCCTGCTGGATCATACTTTTTCTGGGCCTCTGAATATTGGCTGTCCAGGTCAAATGCAGTGTTGTCTGATCCTTTCTTTGCTCAGATGGGTGACTGCAGCAACTTGCTCATTGGCAGGCATTTATATCTAAACCATGACACAGGGTATCACCAAGAGAATATTAAAAGCTGTAGAGTGCTAAGAAATAAGAGAAGAAAATCTGAAAATCTGAAATTCATATGAAGAATAAGAAAGCAAACCCAAGGATTTGTTTGGAAACAATTTGCCCCCAAGAACCAAAGACTCATTCCTAACACATACAGCTCTAGATTAAAATCAGTTTATTCTAAAAGAATGCAGTGAGGGCTAGAGAGCTGCTATAGAGTATGTTCTTGACTTGCACTTGGCTTTGCATTTGGATAGTGAAAGGCAGAAGATTTGAATCAGCACTGAAAGCACAGTGGGTCATGAGAGCTGATGAAGCTGCATTGCTGGGGAACTTCACCCTTTGGGCCAAGCAAGGCATTTCAATTGAGAGGCCTTTCAAAAACGCACCCTGAGGCTGCCAGATTTCTTGCCAAGTGTTGCAGACCTTCAAGCCTGTATCCTGTTCACATAAGCAATTTTCCCACTCACTTCTTTGCAGGTTTCACTGAGAGACTGGGCATGTGCTTCAGCAGCAAATGTTCTATTCCCTGCAGCCTCACTCACCTGGGAAAGCAGTGAGGCTCAGACTTAGATTAACTCTGCACATCTGTTCTTTGCTTTCCAAATTTCTTGTCTTCTAGTACAACTATTATCTTATGTGTCAGGCTCAGGAAGTATCTGTTTGGCTTGGAAAGGATAAAAGGTTTAAAAGAAAACATCACCAATGATATTTACAAATAACCACGGAAATTCAACCAAAGCATTCATGTCCCAGATGGAAAGAATCAACATAGGTACCAGGCATGCAGATAATTCTACAGAGTTTTCACTAATTTGGAAATAAAAAATGAAAAAAAATCACTTTATATATTTTTGATAGATGTTCACATACAATAAACGGAGAAAAGTATTTACCATGAACAATATCACATATATGATCAGCAGTAATGAGAAAAAGCTTCAGAAAAATAATTCTCAACAGAAAGAAAAAGGGTTTTATAGAGATTTTCTTATGCTTCACTTCTTCACTTCTCTCAAAATGTTTTAGCATTTTACTGCTGCTAGCCCTTTGTTCTCTCTGCAGAAGGACAGCAACATGATCTAAAGATGAATTTGTAGTGCTGTAGATGCTTGGCAGAAGCCCTCTGAGAAGTGAAATAGTTAATTTTGCTGTGAAAGTGAAGTGCCGCAGCCAGGCAGAGGCAGAAATCACACCCAAGCTCCCTTCACAGCTATTTCCCCACAGAGCAAAGCTGTTTGCATGCTCTTTCCATCTGCTGCATTTACTGGTGGAAGTCTCACAAAGAAGTAAAATGTCCTAAGACCACAAAGCGATGGAGAATTCCCACAGCTGACCTCGGAGTGCCAGGGACATGCAGACGTGGCTCCCGTTGTGGGGTGGGACACTGATCTCCCACATGAGGAGCAGTTTGCTCCTCGATCTGCAGATGGCCAGTACAGAGCCACACCTCAGTCAGGGGCTCCAGCTTGCCTTATTCATCCCTGTCCTCATCTTTCCTTCCCTTTCACAAGCCTCTGCCTTCAGCTTTTGGAGGCACTGAACCCTTTAGCAAAGCTGAGACTTCTCCCTCCTTTGAGTTTCTTGCTACTGAGGAAGGTCTACCATAGCAACAAACTAATGAATCAGTGTCTTTAGCTGCTGGGAAATGCAAAGGACGCCTACAACCTACTTTATTCTTATTATTCTGATTTGATGCACTGTCACTTTGTAAGAATGGCATTTATCACGTTTTCTAATGTTGCTGTGGGACAGTGTTAAAATGAAAAATCTACGAGGAATCAGAAATGTGTCCCTGGAAGAAGAGCTGAATCAGTGCCATTTGCAGACATCAAACAATGTAAACCCTCACATCTGCTGTATGCTACAGATTCCTATTAATCCTCCTCTCTATTCCAAGACAAAAAGGGCATTACACTGGGACTATATTTGAGAGCAAGCATCAGCAGTGTAGAGCTATAAACACTGGTGGGCAATTGTTAATCCAAAACTAAGCATTACAAACCCAGGAAATCCAGTTTAGATTACACTTTGGAGTACACCACAAGAATCCCAACCATTCCTGGCTAAATATTAACTTTGTGACTACAAGGAAAGCCACCTCCAAGAGCCCAGCATTTAACCTGGGCCTACTTGGCCAGCCATCACTATTGAGAGTGAGGGACACTGTCTGACACAGCTTTTATCAGTTTAAAGAAGAGCTTAGGAAAGAAAACACAAGAAGCTGCGGACAGCAGAGACCTGACTTCATTTATACTGATAGGAAGTGGTGTGGTTTGAAAAGGTTGCAGCTGGAACAGGGCAGAAACAAAGGACTGTGACTTTTGCCAGACCCAGCTCGGCATAGCATTAAAAAGCCTGCATGTGGGTTTGTTTCCCTCATGCAGAGCAAAATAACTTGGTATTAATACTAAACATGCTGTTTGGAGTTTTTTGTTTGAGCAGTAACTGAGGTATAAAACCCTCTGTTTCACTCTGAGCTCAGCTCTTGCTGCTGCTCCTGACTGTGACTGCACAAAGACCTTGGGGTAGTACCGTGTTGTGTCATGAGGGGTGTTTGTTCCCTTTTGAGCTGCCCTGTGGTATCCCACCCAGCCCCCAGTGAGGAATCCAGCAGGGATGGGGTATTCCTGGTCCATCTCACTTCTGCCCATCTGTCACGGCAAAAAACACAAAAAGGAGCCAGATCACCCCTAATTCAAACCCACAGCCTGACACACATTGCCTTATGATTCCTCAGAAAAACCACATATACAGGAAAGGGAGGAGGTAAAGCAATGCCATGGCCACATTTGCATTTCTAACACACTCCATGCTATAATGGTAAGAAAAGCCCAACACACTCAGTAGCAACAGCGAGATCTTTAATGCCCCTCTCCTTTGGAACACAAAATACTGAGGCTGGAATAATATGTTACCTTGGTCTGGAGCAACTGGGCACGAACCAAGCAGTATCACTGACTCTTATCCCAGCTTTCATTTCTGCACATAATCACACCATTCAGATATTTTTTATGCTCTACGCTATTATGGGTTATTGCTCTCTCAAATTAGCCTGTGTCATTTGCCTTGGGATGCCCACATACACCTGTCACAAAACATCTTTAGAAGATGTCCCAAATCTCTCTCCCACTTTTTGCCAATCAAAAATCCAATCCTGTGGGTAAATACACCCATTCTAACTCTCAGGCTATCAGATTGTTTAACTTGAACACCACAGCAGCCAGACTCCCATACTGAAAACTATTTTGTTTGCATTAGATGAAGCATTTGTTTTTCTAGAACTCCACTGCATGTGCTCAAGAATTTTATTCCTAACATTCTCCCTAGTCACATTACAGGTTTACAATCCAGCTCCCACCTAATGTGCTTAAAACACAGATGCAAAGAGAACCACATAGATAACAATCCCTCTTATCAAAGTTTTGGCAAAATTGCTCAGGATACAAAATATTTTTTTTTGTTGTACACAAAATGTCAAAACAACAAAGCTGTCTTTCTGTCAGGGAGCCAAGAAGAAGGAAGGACTTTTCTGGCCAGCTCAAGGACACCTGGAGATCTGGTTATGTTTTGAGGGTTAATGAAGACAGCACAAAGAACCATCAGGCAAGTTTCTCCAATCAAACAAGATGAAGCAGCAGCTCCACAAGCCAATTGCAAGTGACAAACCAGCCATGGAGCCGCATTGCAGGTGGCCCACTGGAACAAAGGGACAGCAGATCAGGCGCCTGCAGCTCCAGGATTCTCAGCCCCCAGGGAAGGAGTGGGGTTTCAAACACAGCTGGAAACAACACATGAAAATTTCATTTATTTAACAGCTACATTTGGCCCTTGGACTCTGGGGAAATTACTGTCAGAAGGGTATAACTTCCACTGATGGAACTTACACTTGTGGTATTACTGCACCCCACTCTCCATTACAGCCACATTCGCTCAGCCTCTGCTGCATACTTAATCCACCTGAAGTGAGAAACCCTTTCTGTCACACTCAGATGCTGTGGAAGTGAGTCCAGTATCCCAGAGGATTACAGTCCAGAGGATCCGAGTTAATTGCACTCACTGGGCAGACTCAGGCTCCTATGGTCAGTGTCCAAATGAGGAATAAGTAGCAGGGATGGATCAGTTCTTCAGAAACAAAAGGTCCCATTTTCATGCAAATAGCACTCACTAAGAAGAAAATGAAGGACAAGTAAAGAAAAGTCAGACAAAGCAACAGAATCCTTATGGTCTGAAGGGTTTTAGGAGGTATCAGCTGCTCCTTAAACTATTAACAAGATTTCAGAGGGGTTTTGTATTTCCTTTTGCATCCCTGGGTGGGAGTTCATAGTTGCAACCAAAAGCAAGTGTCCAATTTTCTTTAACTTTGTTTTTGTCACTTAGGTCCTATTCACACCCTCAAATTTCAACATCTGTTACCCAGTTTTTGAAGGAGGAAGAATGAATTAAAAAAAAAAAAAGAAGGAAAGAAAAATGCCGTAAAAAGCAGAAGGGTGGTAATGCCAACAGCTCTCCTTGGCAGGCTCTGGCTGTGAAAGGGGCCCCTTTGGAAGATGTTGGCAGCAGCACCCCGGGCCCAAGATGAGTAAGTGCCAGGAAAGGGGGCAGTGGGAGACAAGGGAGGGCTGAGAGAGCCCCTCAGCACAGGCACAGAGAGCTGACAAGCAGTGGGACAGCAAGGGCTGACACCTGCAGCACTGCTACATCCCTGGGGAAAAGTCCAGTCGTCAACTGTCACAGAGGGAAAGTGCCAGGAAAATGTATATACAGTGATAGTTCTTAGAATAAATCATGATAAATCATGTATTGCTTTGCAATTTTTTCCATGCTAAGCTCTGGTGACAGAGGACATATTTTTGTTTGTTTGTTTACATATTGGTTTGTTGTTGTTTTCTTTCTCCACTGACACCAAAGCACACCAAGAGAACATCACACCCAACACATGAAGGGCTCACTGCTGCCCAGCATTTGACTCCAACCATGCCAGTCATTTTTAGCACATTTTTTGAAATGACAAAGCAATTACAATGCCACCCTTCATGGTGCCACACATCCCTGAGTTCAATCTGCAGCCTCAGCCCTTTCTCCTCCTGCTCCTGCCACCATGGTCTGACAACCCCCCCTGAAGGTGCACCCTCCCCGTGAGGGTGGGTCATCACAAACAGCTGTTTGTTTGGATTGAAAAACGAACCAAAACAACATTTAAGAAACAAAACAAAACAAACCGCCCTCAAATACTTTCCTAAATACACCACCACGTGCAGCATTCTGCTTCCACAAGGTGTCCCAGGGTCCTGTTTTGCAGTGACCCAGGAGTCCAGGGGACGTGGGGGCACTCCCAGCTGCTTGCACACTATGCCTCAATGCAGCAGCATGAAAGTCTATTTTAAATGTGGACAGCAAAGGATATTTAACTTCTTTCTCCTCAAAGCCATTTGCCAAATTCAGGAACAGTTTTGGTCAGAAAAGCAGTGTTACTCTTAAACACCCCCTGTGCCCAGGGAGGATTTTGCACAGAAACCCTCACAGCTCTGGAGACCAAGTGCTGCCTCTGGCGCCTCATCTCAGTGAAGGAAAACCACGGGTTTGGACATTAAAATATTAATTTAAGCTTTTGACACTTCCTGTGTGTTTGGGGGAGTGCCAGGACATGGCCACAAGTGAGGACAAGCCCCGTGTGAGGGGAGGGAGGGCATGCAGGTCCCAGCCTGCTCCTGCCTCCCCTCAGCACTGCCAGCCTCAGCCACCCCCAGCGCCTCCATTGCCCAGCTGGGGCGGGTGGCAGCAGCAGGGCCACAAAACCTGCCGTGAGGGGGTCCCTTGATGAGATAGCAACATGGTAATTCCCCCAGGGGATGTGGGGGCACAGGGGCTGGGCAGCCCTGGCCCCACTGGCTGAGGAGGCCTCGAGCCACCATGGCGGCAGCCACCACGGCCTCAGGAGCTGGCAGCATGACGACTCAAGATTTTAGCCTTTATAGTTTTCAAATCCTGTGCTGCATTAATGTATAACTCTAAGCTTCATATAAAGTGTTAACTAGTGTCTTCACGTTTTGGTCAGACAAAACAATTCCTGAGATCCAAGGACATCTTACAGCTTCAGGCCCCAAAAAGTACAAACAAAAGTGAATTGGGGGGAGCAAACTGGGGGTAAGTTACTTCATTAGCTGAAGCTGTAATTGGAGGATTAATACCTGATATGTAAATGGACCAAAATCATAATTGTCTGAAAAACTGGTGCCCATTGTCCATCTTGGGCGTAGCCTCTGTGAGCATTTTGCACTGCCCAAGGTGTGGCTGTTGAAGGCCTTCAATAAACACCCACTGCATTCTCTTAATCTTGTCTAGCCTCTGTTTTAGGTAGCCCCTCCAAGGCATCAAGCAGACACAGAACCCTCTCCTCCCCAGTAAAACCACTCTTTTTGGCCACGCAGGGGGATGTGAGCAGTGCCAGGATACCCCACCACAGCTGCGTGGGGCTAGGATTACCCAGCCCACACGTGTCACAGCACACAACTCAACAGGCTGAGACACACAAATATTAGAAGGCCTTCATCAGTTTTACAGCTCCTGCACCCAGCCCTGCACGCTGCTGCCCTTCCAGCAGAATGTAAGAACAGTGGCTGTTTATGAAAAATCTAGGGAAAGAAGCAAACTGAAGATGTAAAGCCCCACCAGCTCCCTGTGTGGATGAGCACAACACACTGCTCTGGCAGAGGTGATGCTTCAGGAACAGCTACAGCAGATGAACTCAAATTGTCAAGGAGATTAATACCAAATATTTACCTTTTAGGGCAATTAAGCAACTTCATCAAAAGCACTGAATGAAAGAAAAGTGCATTTCTTTTGCAAACTTTTTTAGAGAATTGTCATGCTTTCCTCTTCCCACTTAAGATTTTAGCCAGCCATTTGATATTTGGTAGCTGCTGTTATAAAGGCAACTTGGTTTGAGTTTGTTTATTGTTGGCTCATGCGTTTCATGGGCTAACACTAAAATACTGGGTCAGGGAGAAAGAGTGAGCATTTCTATTCATGACATCTTAATTGAAACTTTTTTTAAAGCTGTTATAAAGCACAGAAATAAAAGGTGCAAAAGGCTTAATGCAAACCTGCTTCATGCTTCAGAGGGGCTCAAGCTACGCTGCAACTGTCTGTACTTCTGCAGCATTCATTTGTCTTGGAGAGGGGTGTGAGTGTCAGCTCTAAGCACCTCCTTTCCAAATACAGCAAAATGCTTCTCAAAGCGCTTTGATCAGGCAACTCTTTTTCCTCAGCCTGCTGCTGCCAAGAGAGGAGCCCCTCCCTGCAGTGCTGGGGATCTGGATGTCTCCAAATGAATGGGGAACTGAGACCAAAATAGGGCAGCAGGCAGAATATGCTTAATTGGCCTTCATTTCCTTCCCAAGTCCTGGGCTCAAGCTGAGGCAAGACTGACAGCTGTGACCCTTCAAACAGGCAGCTGTCCCCAAAATACAACAAAGAGCTTGGTAAGGACCTACTTAGGGCAGTGTCTGTGGCTGGCAGGCCAGGGAGGTAGCACAGAGGCAGCCAAGGCCTGGGGCTTGGGATGCAGCTCAGTGTTCATTCCCAACAATCCCAGTGCCATCCTGCATGACAAAGGCAAATGTGACCCAGAACAGCTGCCATTCCCCTGGCCATCCCAACAGCTCCCATTGCCCTGGCCATCCCAACAGCTCATTCTCCTGGCCATCCCAACAGCTCTCATTGCCCTGGCCATCCCAACAGCTCCCATTCTGCTGGCCATCCCAACAGCTCCCATTCTCCTGGCCATGCAAGCAGGTCCCTGCCTGGGGCTAACCACATCTCCCCTGATCTCGACCTGAGGCAGTTTCACAACCACCCTGCCCACAAAGGGAAACACAGCACGTTTAAACAGTTCCTGCCAGCGGTGGGGTGGGAAATCACCTGTTTGCTGTTCCCAGCCACATTCATTGCCTGCCGTGCATTGTCTGCCACATTCACACCGCAGGGGCTGCGTGTGGTGCCATGGGATCTTTCCAGCATTGCTCAATAGCTGGGCGTGCTGTTGGTTTTTAAGGAGGATGTTGTGTTAGGCTCTCATACCTCAGTGAGCAACCTCAGAGGCAGGTGCTGCTGCAGCCCTTCAGGGTGTGTGCCCTGTGGCAAGCGTGTGCAGACTGTGCTGCAGCCAAAGGGCCATCTGGGATGTGTATAAAGCTCCTTATAATCCAGGGACTCTTCAGTGGCATTGGAGAAGGCCAGGGATGGGGAGTGCTTTCAGAAATCTGGAGTTAGCATCCAGCCCACACACTGAGCCCCCCTCCTGCTCCCTGTCCCCACAGATGGTCTGACAGCCCGATCTTGCTCTGAGGTCTTGCTGAAGTCATTACAAAGCCAAAAGCAATCAGCAGCACAACCTGGCACGTGGGGCTGCCAGCCCACACAGCCTCCCCTGCTCCTCTCCCCAGGAGCTGGGGCTGCAGATGGCCATGCAAATTCAGCCTGTAGATGTGGGTGTCTGTGCATGGTTTATTCCATCCTGAGCTTTTATTTTTCCTGAATGTTTATGCAGTGACCTCCTGTGCTTATTCTTAGCTTGTATAACAACAACGCAGCAGCTTACTAGGCTGCTCCCAAATATTTGACCTACAAAATGATCAGTCTAATCTGGAGACCAAGCTGAACTCAGCCAAGTAATAAAATGCTGCCTCACCTTACTACTTGTAGCCCTTAAAACCTAACCCCACAGCTGTGTCAGGCTCAAGCCTTTCTCCAAAGGGTAACTGCATTGGCCTGTATTTTCCTACACATCCCCCAGAGACCATTAACATGTGCTGCTGGTTTAATTGCCACAAAGAGTCCTGTATATTCAAAACCACTGAGCTGCAAATCATTCATTTCTCAAATCCAGCTTGCCAAATTTCTTTGTGCATTGCAAAGCCACTGCCCATTTGCCCACAGGTGCTTCCCAGGCCTCCTCAGTTCCACCAGACCCTGGCACAAGGGCAGGAGAAGGTACCCAAGGGCCAGGGACAGCTGCAGCTCCCAAAACCTCTGCAGAAGGTATTGCTCTGATGACACTGCTGACACTGGGACATTTTCAGGTGGCAGCTCTGGGTATCCACAGTACCAGAGAATGTCAGCTTACAGATGCTTCTCTGAGTTTTACTTGCAACAATTTTTGGAGAAGGGAGAATGACTTAAGGGATTGACTGTCTTTCTGGCAGTGCCAAGGACATAATGACCATCTGAAAAGGGGGAGAAATGAGATGGGGCTGGATCCAAAGCCTTTCCTCTTACTTCAAGGAAAACAAGTTACTCCATGAATAACAATTGGGAGAACAGAGTGACATTCCAGAAAAACCTCTTGAAAAGAAAACAGATTTTAATTTCAGAGGTTTTCTTCAACATAAAGTTGTCTTCTTTTTGGAAACTTCTTTCCCACTCAGACTAGGAGAATATTCAATCATTGCATAATGTGATTTCAATTCAAATACAGATCTAAAAGTTCAAGTACGAAATTACATACTTGGCCTTTTCACATTAATTAATCCAAATCAGTAGAGTAACACACTGGCTTTCACTGGAGAACATCTTTGTGCTAGTGAGAACAGTTAATTAGAGCTGGCACAAACACCTTCCATATCCAGCATGAATAATAATATTCCCAGAGCAAATTTTCTCAGCAAACTTGAGGAAACATCTGATTCTTGATTCTTCAGCCCACCCACTTCTTCAAAAATTTTAAATAGAAAGAAGGAGTTAATTGATGAGCAGCCCCTGTGCTCTTCCTGCACCAGCTCCAGCCCCTCCTCTGCTGTGAGCTGCCAACACCAGAGGTGCCTGAGCCTGTATGATCAGTCCCAGTGCCAAGGCTGCCCTGCACGTTGTGCCACTTCTGCAGCATCCTTCTGCTGCCTCCAGCAGGACATCACTCAGTGACAGATGGGCCCAGGACAGGGGCTGAGGCTCTGGGATGTGCTGCACCACTCAGGTCTGCTCCGGATCTTCCCCTCAGCTGGGGCCTGTAGGGTGAGCTCTGCCGTGTGAGACCACCTGGGAGCACCCCATGGAAAAGCGAAAGGAGATGATGGGGAAGTGATCACTGCTGTGGAGGTAACTCCAACCTAAATCAAGAGATTTTCCTTTCATTCAATAGACACCAAAAGCAGCAGCCACACAGGGACAACCATGTCTGCTCAGCACTCCCCTCCTTACCTGCAGACACAGCAAGTCAGAGCCAGCTGAGCTCCTGAGGAAGCAGAGAAACACACGGGGTCATGTACACAGCAGCCAGGAAAAGCAACAGCCAGTGAGCGTCACCCTGTCCTAAAGTCAGTTGTGTGCTAAAAAATGCCACTCATCAGAAGCATCTGACACACAAGGGTCTTCACATTGTCTAACTAAAGAGACTCAGAGATGCAGGAACTCCTCAGCTGAGCAGCCAAAGGCATCCTCTAAGAGATGTCCTTACTCTTCAGAAACAAAGACTCCTAAATTAAATATGACAAGTTGGATGGTCCAAATGTTGCTTCAAGCTTCACTTCTCTTCCCAGTCTCATAGGGCCCTGCTGGCAAGTAAGGCTGGACACTGTTTTGTAGATATTTTGGTCAACATAAATGTTTCTTTTAACACAAAATGAACAGTGTTTCATTTATTCACATGCTACTTCACCATTTTAATTCAGGATTTTTTGATAAAAATTGTTTTGAAACAAGAAATAATAATTTAGCTACTAAAATGTCAAAAACAAATGCTTTAGTTTAACATCAGGAAGTTTAGCTGCTTCCACCCCTTTTTATACTATTACTTTTTTTTTTAAGCTGGAAATATTCACTAAAGCTCAACACATATGTATAAGAGACTCTGTTCCCTCACACTCTGCTTTTTTTTTTTCATTTAATCCAGAAAACATTCCCTGTGATGGAGCTGCAGCACCTCAATGATTTCACTGGGACATCAGGAATTCTAATTACCAAAAGAGCAAGTGACCTGGGAAGCTATTTTTGTTGATCACATAGCTGTCCAAACATGCCTTTTTCTCTCTGGGAAGCTGTGACAACATCCATAATACTTGTTCCAATACCATTCCGGGTGGGATTCAGAACAAGGGCAGCAAAATGCTTTGGGAACAACCTGCACATCCTAAGGCACATACATGAGCACGTACAGGAGAGAGAACAGCCTTTCCTTAGCTTGGCATCATAATACTCCAGAGAGCTGCTCCTGTTGGGAGCAGTCCATCCCCAGCAGGGACATCTGGCAGCTGCTGCCTGCCCAGATCCTGGTATGACACATGAGCAGGATGCAGCCACGCCCCACCAGAAAGGGCTCCCCATCCTGCTGGTGGAAAGCCAGGCCCTCCATTCTCCATCAGTGCCTGAACACTCCTTGTCCCAAGGCTGCAGAGATCCCCAAGGGCTGCACATCATGGGATGGACTGGACTGGAAATGCAACTGCAGAGAGCTTGTAATAAATTAAAAATTCATTTATGTTTTATAGGAGACACTGAGGTACCTCCCCTCGACTGCTAAGTTAATAGTTTCCCAACACTTCTTTTTAAAAACAAAACAAAACAGAGCTTGGAGGAGGATGCTCCTAGATCTAGACCAACTTTGACTTGCTGTGCACTGTCTGGCAGAGCTAAACAACTGCCTGAGCCATGCTGCAATATGCAAGTATTAGAAAGTAAATTATATTTGATGCCAGCCATTATTACAGTGACCCATATTTTAGGGTTTCAACTGCATCTCTGCCAGTCTTCCTAAAGCAGGTTTTATTGCCAAGCTTGTATACGTGCCACCGTTCAATCAAATAAAGCAGCCTTCTGCCACAGGGTGAGCAAGATTAAGTAGAACTGATTTAAGTGCTCTTAAGAACAAGGGGCAACAAATGCAACCTCAGAAAATAAAAATCTGAACCATGAAGGAAATTTTGAAAACACAGTTTCACAGCACAAGCTGGTTTTCTCTGGAGTGGACAAGTCTCAGTTGGCTGACTCACTGCTATCTGGATTTACTGGAATGCATCAATCACATTTTCAGTATCAGCATTTCAGCCTTCAAGAGGCATGTCTGAAAGGTTCAGGTTTCCCACAGAGTGGTGCAGAGTTGCTTCCTCAGCCCAGAGCTGATAGAAGAAGAGGGCAGTCAGGTAGAGCCAACTAGGCCAGCCTGGGAGAAGAGGCTTTGGCAAATACAGTTACTGTAAGGTGCAGCTCCCCTCAGAACCCCAGGATGGAAAAAGCACCCATACACTGAAGAGTTAAATGCAAAATTCAGCAAAAATGACTGTAATGAGTGAAACATGAAGTTCCTCCCTGACTGACCAGAGACTAACTGTAAAAAGAACAGTCAAGTTCAGGAAAAATATTCTGACACTTTCCAACCAGAAGGATGAAACAGGAGGAGAAAGCCTGGGAGGGCACTAAGGGACCCCTCACTGCTGTGTGTACTGAGGAAAGGAAAAATCCCAAAGGCTGGCCCTGCAGAGCCAGCCAGAAGGCAACTGCAGCTTAGGTACAATGGACACATTTTTGTAGAAATCAAACAGCTGGAGGAGCAGGGCTGAGCACAAAGATGCAGTGGCCACGAACCACCCAAGCAGCAGAGGTATCTGTCTGCTTCAGAGACCTGAGCTGGGCTACTTCCCCACACAGGCTGCCCTTGGATATTGTAAATGCACGGCGAGCCCTGTGGCAGGGAAGAATGATGCATCTGACTCCATGTTGTCAGAAGGTTAATTTATTACTTTATGATACTGTATTATATTAAAGAATACTATACTATACTAAAGAATGCAGAAAGGATACTTACTGAATGATAAAAAGATGATAATGAAAACTCATGGCTCTGTCCAGAGTCCCAATGCAGCTTGGCCCTGATTGGCCAAAGAGTGAAAACAACTTGTCCAGAGTCCCAATACAGCTTGGCCCTGATTGGCCAAAGAGTGAAAACAACATAATCCACAACATAATCAGTGAAACAATCACCTGTGGGTAAACAATCTCCAAACACATTCCAAAGCAGCAAAACACAGGAGAAGCAAATGAGATAGGAATTGTTTTTCTTTTCTCTGAGGCCTCTCGCTGCCTTTCAGCTTCCCAGGAGAAAAACCCTGGGTGAAGGAATCATGTTCAGAGAATATGAATGCCACACATAGGTGTCCCAGGGATAGGAGAGGGGAAGGGCCCTCCAGAGCCTGCAGGCATGAGCAGCTTCCCAGTGGGTCAGCCACATCCCCACAGCTCTCCATGCCCTCGGGAAGGGCCTCCCCACTGCAGCATCCTCCCACTGCCCAGCTCCTCCATCCCACTGGGCTGGACACCCCAGCAGCTGCCTCCCATCAGCAACAGCTTTGTGGGGGGCAAGTGCTTCCCATTCCAGAGAAACACACACACTTCACAGATCAGAGGTAAAAGACTTTATTATCCCATGGGTTTTTCCTAAGAAGTAAGATTCCCACCAGACAAAATATACAAAGCATCTTATGTTTTCTTTCTACAACTGCATTCTCATCCTATGGAACAGTGACCACATGAGCTGACCCCAAAGAACCAAGGTTTGTCCTGACAGCTGCGGGACTGCACAGTTAGCACATCCAATGACCAGTTACATCATGCAGAACCAGAGGGGAGGGCAGGAGGCCTGTATGGCACCTGAGTGCAGGCTCAGGCTTCTAGAAATGAAGAGGAACGCAGGGCTTAAATTTACCAGTTACTGCCATTAAGTGAACCAATTCTCTGACCCACTTCTTGTCATCCTCTTGGCAATTAAAGGCTGGGGCTAGCAGCAAGTTATTGCTGGGAAAACACAATGCTAGAAAAATAAATGCCCATCTGGCAGTGGGAAACTTTCCACACCAACCTGCAAGAAGTGCACATAATTCTTCATTTTACATCAAGCTTAAAGCAGAATGAAACCAAAGTTCCCTCCTCTACTTGACAGAAATTAATATTTATAGCTATGTTTATGTAAAATAATAAATACTCAGCCTCTAATGATATACTAATTCCTATTGCAATACATGACCATCCTGAGATCCTGTTTTGTTTTCATATAATTAACTCATAAAATTAACACTCAGAAGTTTAAAATATATTAACTTTGCATTTTGGTTCTGCTGAGTTAATGATTGTACTTGCATTTACTTTATCCTTCCTCTTCCAAAACAACAAGCTCATTTCAACAGATGGTGAACAGGTCCAGATTTGCTGGAAACCAATTAAGAAGAATGTGCCAAGTTGAAACTCACCCCATTCTCTGAAGCCAAAAAACTGCCTGCATTTCAAGAACCTAATTAGTTTGAACTACATTTATGGAATGGAAGAAAGAATATTTAATTACTCTGCAATTCTTCTGCCTGATGATCAATAGAAATGCAGTTTTGTTCAAACAATTTCTCTGCAGTATATTGATCAGCTGAATCTTGCCTTGTGTCCGTATCTGTACTCCACTGGTGCCTGCAGATAATGTGATACACAGCTGGACTACAGTGATTACTATCAAAACAGCTTTCACTGGAGGAGTTACACAAGAATACACACTGTTAAAAGATTTGAAAAATCTGCTTCTTGACTTGCCAGTAAGTATCAGTTCTGCTGCTGACACCACCTTCCCTCTGCTGAGCTCTCAACCTGCCCTGTCTGTAGCTTCACAACTACTCCTTTCCAAAGTGCACCTGGTTTAGGTCATTATATCAGCCCCAAAATGGAAATCCTCCCCTTGTGCATACACCCTCTGTCCCAGTGCCATGGCAGCCTCAGAGCAATATCCCAGCCTGAAATTGCTCAGACAGGAAAAGAGCACCTATTGCCAGCATTCCTATTTCTCAGCCATCTCTTCTACCCAAACCTGCTCCCAAAAGAGATTCCCATCCTGTGGTGTGGAAGAAGCTGCATCTACCCCCAGCTATCTTGGAGCACTGTGTAAATTTAAGCCCAGCCAATATCTTGGGTAGGTAGCAGGGAAGAAAGGGTCACAAAGGACCCCAGAGGTTAGAGCTGCACAAGCTGGGGGCAGTATAAAAAGTAGCCAGATTACCATGTCTAAAGAGAGGGCTGAGAGCATGTGTGTGCAAGCAAAGCCAAGGAAGGTTACATCTGGAGAGTGGCTTTATGACTTTTGGCAGATAACAGTTTCGACCACAAAAGTGTTTTCAAAGTGACGAATGCGATGACAGTTTCCAGCCTCACGTCGACTGATACCTAGAAGTGATTTAAAGAGAGGAGAGAGGTGAATCAACAAATTATAATCTGTAAAAACCGAAGCAAGGAGGGGAAGGAGAGCAGATGAGATGCAACTTCCAAACACTGAAATGGGGGGACAACATAGCCCATACGGAAAGCAGCATTATCTGTTCTATGGAAGAATTAACAATCTTCTCTAGGATACAGTCCTGCAGTAAGAGCTGCTATGGGCTGAAGGAGCCATCTGCCAACAGCTGGTTTCAGCTGACAGCCTCTCAGTGTTATCTCAGAGACCAGAAAGCCCCAAGAAACCAGCAGAAGTCACAGGCTGGTACAGAGCACAGCCAAGAAGTGTTTAAAACACCTGCTCCTTTGTATCCCTGCATGCCTGATCCTGCTGTGGCTCCAGCCTGGGCTAATGCTTCCCCCTGGGTAATACTTCCCCATGCCCTCCAAATGCAGGTCCTCAGCTCTGGGCAGCTCTGCTGGCAGCTCCTCCCCCCTTACAGCAAACCCATGGTGCCCCAGTGACAAGCAGGACCGTGCCAGGGCTCCATGGGAGCAAACCAATGTGTGCCAGCAGCTCCTCCATGTCATTGCAGCTCCCACGGGGAAAGCACCATCAGCTACAGCCATGGGAACCTCTGCACCCTGCAGCTTCCCCGGAGATCCAAACCCCACTGACTGTAGGTCCATGTTCCAGGTGAGCCTTTAAGCATATCTTAAAAGCAACTTAATACAAATACTGCTATTAAAGAGTATTTTGCAGCAATGTTACCATTTCAATATAAGGTACATATTGCTAATTTCAATGAAATCATTTTTACACAGTCCGATGTTCCCTCTTCATAATGCTTTCCATACTATTATGAACTTAATTAATTAAAGGCAATTTGCAGACCTAATCTGCTCTGAATAGCTGCCACTGAATCAGGTGCCTTCATTAGGGAAATTTTCCAAACAATTCCCAACAGCACTGCTATTAGTGCAGCCCCAGGAGCCCACGTGTAAATGAATTGCTGGCTCCTGCAATCATTTTTGCAGGATTTGTATTGGGCTGATGGATGACACAAACACAGTAGCCAGCACCCGTTTGCAGCAGCATCCTGAAGTTGGGCTTGGATTAACTGGATGGGAAATGCCTCAAGACAAACCCCCAGAGGGAAACCCAGCTGTGACCATGAAGAGGCCAGCATGGCTGCACCAGCCACAGTGGGGCTGGGACATGGGGTGAGGAGCACGGGCAGGGCTGTGATGAGGGTGAGGACAGGGGCAGGACTGTGACATGGGTAAGGAGAACAGGGCAGGACTGCGATGAGGGTGAGGAGGATGGGACAGGGCTGTGATGTGAGTGAGGAGGATGGGACAGCATTCTGATGTGGCTGAGGACAGGGGCAGGCTGTGCTGAGGCTGAGGACAGGGGCAGACTGTGGGGTGGCTGAGGACAGGGGCAGGCTGTGCTGAGGCTGAGGACAGGGGCAGACTGTGGGGTGGCTGAGGACAGGGGCAGGCTGTGCTGAGGCTGAGGACAGGGGCAGACTGTGGGGTGGCTGAGGACAGGGGCAGGCTGTGCTGAGGCTGAGGACAGGGGCAGACTGTGGGGTGGCTGAGGACAGGGGCAGGCTGTGGTGAGGACAGGGGCAGGGTGTGGTGAGGCTGAGGACAGGGGCAGACTGTGGTGTGGCTGAGGACAGGGGCAGGCTGTGCTGAGGACAGGGGCAGGCTGTGGTGAGGACAGGGGCAGGCTGTGGGGAGGCTGAGGACAGGGGCAGGCTGTGGTGATGACAGGGCAGGGTGTGGTGTGGCTGGACAGGGGCAGGCGGTGGTGAGGACAGGGCAGGCTCTCACGCCGGCGGGCGCCGCGCCGCCGCAGCCGGTACGTCTCCTTGCCGCTGCACAGGCGGTAGATGAAGGAGCCCAGCTGCTCCATGTCACTGACGTGCTCCGTGGCAATCATCTCCTCCTGGATTATGTACGTCTGAGGCAGGTATGTCCCTTTCTGAAACGACAGGGTTTCCACTGAAATAAGGCACAAACACTCCCTGAACTCAACTGTTTCATGCAGAGCACCATGGACAACCAAACTGTAGAAAATTCATTCGCTGCTGAGGCTCAAGCTCCACTTAATGAGGCCAGTTAACATGTGACCTTGTCCTCGCAAGAAACTGTCCCTTGCTACTAGCACAGTGCACACAAAACAGATGAGATCCAAAAATGGAATGATCACATAAGGGGTGAAGTCAGTGTAGGATCAACCCTGTTATAAACTGACCCAAATTTTAGAGCAGGATGCCCAAAACTGTAATTCTGAGAGTACAACAAAGCCATCTGGAGAGAAATAAAAGCTTAACCAAAATTCCAGGAACTCCCATGAAATGTGCACTCTACATTTACTTCAAAAGAGAAAACCCAATACCACCAGCCCAGCCCAGATTTCAACATTCTCCTCTCCTCTCTGGTCCATTCAGCAGAGCCACAATGATGTCCTGCCCTTAGTGCCCACAGGAATGGGGACTGGAGATGGGCCATGGCACCACATTCAGAGAAGAACTGAGCTCTCCACACACCTTCAGTGCCCCAGGAACATCTGGCACAGTGACATCCCTGCTGTTGGGGTAGAGGCTACTATGAAGGCCAGGGTGATGAGTGAAGTGTCATGGCAGAAAGCTACCAGGGCACGGAAAAAAAGGGGTTTCTGTGTGTCCCCCAGAGATGGAGGTCACATCTTCCCCTGCAGGAAAGAGTTCAGCTCAGCACTGGAGATTCTCTGCAAGCTCATTCCCAGGTGCTCAGGGCATCTTTCATGTTTGGACATTGCTGTAGGAACAAACAGCTGTGTAACAAGTGCAGCCTGTGCCAGGGGGCACTTGTGAGTAGATACTAACTAGATCATGAAGCAAAGAATCACCTCTGGTCCCTTTCCCTTAACAAGAGTCAAAGAAATAAAAGAACTGTCAGACCCTGGGGCCAAGGTAAGCATAACTGTTTCAAGTTGAAAGGCATAGCTGGGTGTGTGTTCTGTCCCCATCTGCAGAGCTGGGCAGTTCTCTGCTGTCCATGGGGCAGTTTTCTTTATCTCTCCCACAGCCAATCCTCCCTCCAGGAGATCTCTGCTGTCCATGGCCACTGAGTGTCCCTGCAGGGCTGATCAAATTCCAGCATCCCATGGGGAGATGCTCTGCCCAGGGCAGGAGCCAAGCATTCCTACCTGGATACAATCTGAGCCTGGAACAGCACAGCAGCCTTTGCCCCCTGCATTCCCAGAGGAGCAGCTTTCTCCTGCCCTGCATTCCCAGAGGAAGAGCAGGCCCATCTCCAGCAGCCCTGGAGCTGCAGAGGAAAACTCCAGCGTTGTGCAGGATCCCTGCTCCAGCAGAAGCACAGCTGGCACTGCAGGAGGGCTGAGCCCCCATGGGATGGGACTGTGCCCCCACACTGACCCACAGGGGACAGGGCATGTTCTGGCTCTGGCAGGGTTGGGGTTTTTTTGTACTACTGCATTTGTATTTTTAATTTTCCTAGTAAAGAACTGTTATTCCTATTCCCATACCTTTGCCTGAGAGCCTCTTAATTTCAAAATTATAATAATTCAGAGGGAGGGGGTTTGCATTTTTCATTTCAAGGGAGGCTCCTGCCTTCCTTAGCAGACACCTGGCTTTTCAAACCAAGGCAATAACCACGGTGAAAAGCAAGCAATAGCAGCATTATTTCAGGTATCACCTCTTCTGTTTCCCAGGACTGGTTATCTCCACAGAGACATACCTGGAAACACACTACCTTAGCTCAGTGTTTTGCTGCTGGGCTGGCACAGCCAGGTAGATCAATAAGGCTGTCCTCTAACACTGCTGGATTAGAGAATTAGTGCCAGTTTGTACTACACTAACACTACAGCTCTGCAGGGAATTCCATTATTGATTTTCAGGGGGAGAAGGCAGAGGGGCTGTGAGATACAAGCAGTTCCTGGCAGGGCTGTCACAGGAACAGCCAAGGTGGGAACTTGGGATGTGCCACACCCTTGGCCTGGACAGAGGGCTCAGAGAGACAGACATGAGCACACCAGCCAGTTTCTCCACTGTCTCAGGCTGAAAGAGCTGTGGCAGGTGAAGGGGGAATCACCATTCCCCCATGGCAGGACTGTGTAACAAAGACAATACCTTCAAGTCTCTGCCAAGAACCTTCAGCAAGCTAAAGCTCTGAGCATCTTGTGTCCTGCAAGAGATGTGGATCATCCATCATTTAACTGGGTCACCTCCAGTCTCCTGCTGCTGCATGGGGGGAGCATCCTTTTATGTCAGACACTGATGCAGCCCTGGTCACTGAACTGTCACACCTGTGCAGAATAAAGCCTGAAAGAAGCAGGCACAGGGCATGTGGCAGCCACTCTGCAAAGGGGCACCCTAGCACCAGGCTGGCTGGGATGAAAGAGCAAAAGAGGTTCCCCAACTCCCTGTGCTGCCCTAGTCTGCTGGAGTTAATTGCTGGACTGTGATTTGATTCCAGAAACAGGAATGCAGCCACTGAACAGGTCCAAAACTAAACTTTCTGCTGGGAATTAGTCTCATTCATTAAGGACTTGACTGCATTCAGAAATACAGAGAAGGCAAAAATCTCCAAGTCCAAGGACCAACAAAGCTCACTCAGCATCCAAAAGGCAGCACTTTTGAGCAGCAGGACAAGTCATAAGGGCACAAAGATCCTTCCTGCAACAGGAATAAACCTGAGCTTTCTGCCTGACCAGCAAGGCCACCCCTCCCACATGTGGCCATGAAGATGACAGGCCCATAGGATCACAGCTAATTCAGCTGGGAAGGACCTCAGGACTTTATCTCACCTGGTCTTGAAAACCTTCAAGAATTTCACGGAGGCAGTACAACCTTCCTGGATACCCTGTTCCACTGCTTCACTGTCCTCATGGTGAAAAACTTTTTCTGAGCCCAAAACCAAGCTAACCACTTTAAAAGAATGTCTCTAAGGTTAAAGCCTCCAGAAACAGACTGGACACTACTGAGCACCTATCTCGATAATCAGGAGGTTACTTAAATTCACACCTGCTTTGGGCTCTTCAAGCACATAAGACCACTTTAATTGTATTGTTATCCCCTTTTTAAATTAAATGACAATGCATTATTTTTACTGACCGAGAGTTCATATCTGTTATTTTAGGATGTGACCAACATTCCCAATCTCTCCGTTGTTTTCCCTCAGCTTGTGCAATCCTGCCTTTTCCGTTTCCCTCTGCCCCAGGGACTGGTCACCTGCCAGGATCAGAAGCTGTGACAGGTCTGGAGTGAGCTGTAAGTAAATGTGTGTTGTACTCCTGCGGGGTTCCCAGTACATTTGCCATACAGTCACAGTGCATGAAATTGTGAGGACTGCTAGGAAACAAACTGGGAGTCTGACAGGGACTGGAGATCAGGCTCTCTCCGGGCATAACTGTTTGTCTCTGAGCTCACACTGCAAAGTTCACCATACTGCACACAGCAGGAAGTGAGCAAAGAGAATTTAAGAAAGAGTAAGAATTTGATTGTCTTTTTGTCCCCCCTTTCTTTTAAACAAACCCTCACAGGAGTGATAAAAGACCCAGGCTCAGTGCCTTGATTTACCTGCAGAAGACTGAGACAGATATGGACCTTTTGCAGTCTGAAAAATCCTGTGCTTTTTTCCTACTGTGAAGATTAAATAGTATTCTATTTTAAGATGGCTGCTTTCAGCAGCACAGGCTTCTGAACTGAACAAAATCGCTGGTACTAAACCAAATTAATGCTGGCTGTGAGCATAACTGCATGAGCCCAAGCCTGGTGCTGCAGCCCAGAAGGGAGGGCAGCACAGATTCCCCCCAAAAGGTGAGTGTTGAAGGCCTGTTCCTCCCCAAGGAACACTGAGAGCTCTGCAATTGACAAACCACAGTGCAAAACACAGGAGGGGGAAAGGAAGGAATTTTTTCTTTTTTCTCTTGATTCCTACAATCAGTAAACACCAGAGGGAAGGAACCTGCTGCTTCTCTGTGTCTCCCTGGTCAGGCTGATCATCATGCCAGCGTCACTATGCTGTCTGCACAATCACTACTTCAGCTAAACCTGCTGAAGCCTTCACTCTCCATGAGATTCAGGGCCAAGGCTCACTTCCCCAGACACAGCAGCTCTGATTTCCCAGGAGCTGCCAGCTGGCAGCCAGGAGCCCACTGAAGGAAAGCATGCAGGAGCAGGGCTGCAGCTGTACCTTCACGTTGACCAGCAGCTCCCACAGGTTGCGCGGAGGCATCACGATGGTGGTGTTGAGCTCGATGACGTAGCACTTGTCCAGTGTTATGTCATGATACGCTGTCAGACCCTGCATGCAAGCACAGGAACGACACTGAGCCTCTGCAAAGAACTCTGGCTGGGAAAATGGGTGAGAAGAGGGATTTCAGGGAACACAGGACACTGCATTAAACAAACCTCCCTACCAAGCAAGCAGAGTGGGTTGGAAAAACCTGGGGAGGGCCTTGGGCAGGAGGACACTCAGAATAGATCATGTGACAACAGTGACAGTGCTAGGCCATGAACACAGAGCTGGCCCCATGCTGGGCCCCCACAGGCCCCAGGAGCTCCTTACTCGCTGGAAATCGTGGATGATGTCTGCAGGGTCACTCCCTCCAAACTGGGGCACTGGGATGTTGATTTGCTCGTAGTTCTCTTCAATGTAGATCTTGACATCCTCGTGCAGCTCCAGCTGCCCTTTGAAGGGCGAGTACAGCGAGTCTTCGTACAGGACCCCGCAGTGGAACACGCTCTCACGGGGCAGCTGTGGGGACAGATCCAGGCAGGGTACAACACAACCCCCCAACAGCTACAGCAAGCGTGGGCAGGAGTGTACCCCTACTGGGTAACACTCCTCAGATGTTTGAAGATATTTTAAGATCAAGCTTTTTACCAGAAAACATTCTTGGTGAACCCAGTGCAAACGACCCCTGTGAAATGATCACATCTCACTTCATGCTAGCCAGGTCCAAACAGAATAACGAAATCCCTGCCAGCTTTCATAAGCAGTAATTCAGAAAGGCAAACTGACTGCCTGCAAGCTCTTCTATTTCCTCACCAGGCTGTTCACATCCCTCCATGGCCATGGCTTCCAGTAACTGCATTTTTCTACAGGAGGCATAGAAGAAACTGCCTATTTTCTAGGAGGCATAGAAGCTTGGGCCAAGTAGAGAATCATTTCTAGAGGCCTTTGTAGCTTGGAGTGCAAAAGGAACAAAACAAAGTGGATTCACCCCGCAGTAAAACAGAAGCTGCTGTTCTCTGAGCAGCCTGGGAGGTGTCCCTGCCAGGGCCTCCCTTGGGGCCAGGACTGCTTCTCCTAGGGAAGTGCCTCCACCAAAAGCCCAGGGACAGGAGTCCTCACCTGGGACAGGGCTGTGTGTGAGGGGAGAGCAGCCCTGGGGCTGTCACAGTATTTCCAGATGAGATGTAAATGAGAATGGGTAGTAAAGCACTGATGATTTCTTGAAACAAAGACTGCAAATTAATTTTACAGCAAGGAAATTTATGGAGAAAAGGAGTATATAAAAAGACTCTTCTGCTGAGTGGATAAGTGCTGGCTGCAGAGATGGAGGCAGCAGCAGTCCTGGGAGAACTCATTCACTAATAGCCACTCCACAGCACAATGAGGGCTGCAGTGCAAATCAGTGCTCTGGGGTTTCTTGGCTAAACACTCAGCAAGCCAGAGCTCAGCAGTTTCCTCCTCAAAAAGCAGCTCTGCCCTGTCTCATTCCCTGTGTTCTGACCCTCCACAGTGCTTCCAGCCCAGTGCCTTGGCCAGGCCAGGCCAGGCTTTGCAAAGACTATGTGGAAGAAAAGGTGCTGAATTTAATGGAGTTTGTGGTCTCACTTTCTACATCATCTCCCACTTAGTTCTTACTTCTCTGCTTACTTTATTAATAGCAGCACCTATTTTTGTCACACCCACAGAGTTTCTCTGTGCTAGAGCCTACCAAACCCACTGCAAAAAGCTGTTCCCTTGCCTGTACTCCCCTGCTCTCTCCAGGTTTGCTCTCCCCTTAACAGCCATGCTTTCAGACTGCTGTACCCCAGACAGCAGTGATGTGGGGTTTAGAAGGTACAACTGGCAGGATATTTTTATGCAGTTGAAAAGAAAGCAAAACGAAGCCATAAGGGAGGGTTTCTGGAAGGCCCTTCCTGGCACTGGGAATGGAGGTCAGCCTGAGCCTACCACCTTAAGAAATGCTCATCTGCAGTGCCCAGCAACCTGGCTCCTGAGTTAGCACAGCGCAGGGCAACAAAACCCAGCAGCACCTCTCTCAAAGGTGGCCTGGCTGCTCGCACTGATGGAGCCAGAAGTGCTTCCCACGTGTCTCCTACCTGGGTGATGAAGAAGTATCTGTAGACGTACATCGATGCGAAGACCAGCCCCAGCAGCAGCACCAGCAGGCCCATGGTCAGGTAGCACACCCCGCTGAGTGACGACCGGCGGCCCTGCGCCGCGGGGCCCGGCTCCTCCTGGGGACACAACACCAGCCCTCAGCTGCTGCTGGGCCACCAGCAGCCTGCTGGGCCCCCAAGGGTGCTCTGGGGTACCAGCAGCCTGCTGCTCCATACAAGGGTGCTGCAGGGCACCAGCAACCTGCTGTCTGCTCCAAGGGTGCTCTGGGGTACCAGCAGCCTGCTGCCCCCCCCAAGGGTGCTCCCAGGGCACCAGCAACCTGCTGGGCCCCCCAAGGGTGCTCTGGGGTACCAGCAGCCTGCTGCTCCATACAAGGGTGCTGCAGGGCACCAGCAACCTGCTGGCCCCTCCAAGGGTGCTCCCAGGGCACCAGCAATGCACTCTTCCATCCAAAGGGTGCTCCAGGGCACCAGCAACCTGCTGCTCCATCCAAGGGTGCTGGAGGGCACCAGCAACCTGCTCTTCCACCCAAAGGGTGCTCCCAGGGCACCAGCAATGCACTCTTCCATCCAAAGGGTGCTGCAGGGCACCAGCAGCCTGCTGCCCCCCCCAAGGGTCTCCCAGGGCACCAGCAATGCACTCTTCCATCCAAAGGGTGCTCCAGGGCACCAGCAACCTGCTCTTCCACCCAAAGGGTGCTCCCAGGGCACCAGAAACCTGCTGTCCTTTCCAAAGAAGTTGTATTGTGCAATGAACAGGGCAGGCACTGCCCTGCACAGCTACTTCAACCCAGCAACAGTAAAACACTTGAGCATTTTGCCTCCCTTACGCCAGACACACAAACAATATACATTATATAGCTATATATTTCTATGTATTGAAAAACAATGTGTGTCTGTGTGAACATACACAGACATATGTATCATCAGCTTCCCACCAATTGTTCAGAACAAAGACAAGCTTTTTTACAGTGGGATGTAAAGACTGACCAAAAATAAAAAAATAAAATCAGGAACTCTTAGTTCCTGGCTACTGAATGTAACAGCATTTATGTATTTATAGTCAAAATTTTTAGCTTAAATGCTGCCACTCATGGCAGAATTTCTAATTGGAAATTTTTGTGATGGGAATTACTGGTCCCAGAGAGGTACCTCCTGGCCCTGCTAAGGTGAGCTGACACAAACAGATGCACTGATCTCAACTTCATTTTCAAGCACATTGCAGCACAGCTCCCAGGAAAATGGACAGAACATCAAAAGAAAACAGACCTGTCCTCTTCAGAGTGCTGCCCAATCTACACAGACAGTACCCAGCTCACCTTGTCACAGCCCTGAAAACAGAGGGCAGCGCAAAGGCAGGGTTACCTCCTGGAGACAGCTCATCCCAACCCCTGATGCTCTTGTTTTTACTACCAAAATAACCCTTCAAATGTTAAGCAGAATGATGTAAGGCCTTTCAGAAGCAGATGAAAGAAGCTGGTTGAGAGATGCCCCAGTTTCCACAGAGAAGAGCTGAAAGCTGCCCTCAGCTGAGCAGGCAGGCTGGGGAGAGGCACCAGGGAGGGCTCTTGCAGATTAACTCCCTCTGTGCAGTCTGAGATCTGATGTGTTTGACTACAGACACTCTCCACAGCTACTTGGAGACTGCTACGAACGGGAGGAACAGGCTGGAAAGCAAACATCAGCCTCTCATTTCTAAGGTTCCTCAGTTCTTAAAGGAAGAGATGTTTCTCCAGAATAATGTGTTCAAGACCCACAGGGTGCTGCCAGGGCTGAAGCCCCAACAGGACAGGGCCCTGCGCCCCTGCCACCCTCTGGTGGCATCTGCCCAGCTCTGCCCAGCCCAGCTGGCAGCAAACCCCTCTTTCCCCTTTCCCTACCATGGAGCAGCCCTTGCAAGGGCAGCAGTTCAGTGCCAGGCTCAGAGGCATCATTCCTGTCCCAGACTGGGACACCCCAGCATCACTGAGGCACCTGTGGGGACCCTGCCAGGTGGGGATTCCCTGCTCCTGCCCTGCGCCTGAGCTCCACTGAGATGCAGGAACAGTGCCAGAGCCAGGAGCCTGCAGCCCCTCTCCCACCCACTGACTTTTTATTCCTAGCCACATTCAGCCTGGTAACTGCCAAGACCAAATTGCTTTGGGAGAGCTACAATTCCAGCACACCTCCAGGAGAAATTAATCTACATTTATTTCTCCTTCATCCCAGCTGCTGAAAGACCCACGGCACCTGGATTCACCTCCAGCTCCCTGCACTGAAGGATCACTGCAATCAGTTTGCTGCTGCTCCTCCAGCAAATAAAAGGGATGAGCAAGCTGAAAACTATTACATTTTTCCTCTCCTACTGCAGACAATGGGCAGCAACTCTAACAACCATAAAGAACAGAAAGAAAGAAACAAAAAAATCACATTACCAGAGGAAGTTTAAAGGCTCTCTGACATGAACCACTAGGACAAGGAAGTCATGCTGGATGTCAAGTGTTTCACAAAACCAGCTTTCCCCAGACACTTGTCACCACAGAAAGAGTGCAGACGGTGGGGGTGAAGAGCAATGAGACGATCTGCTGACACTGAAGCAAGGCTGAGAAGATGTTTAATGCTCTGCAAGTGAACCATATCCGAAGGGTGCCAGGCTGCTGTGCAGTTAATGCACCGCTGCTCCTGCGGTGGGCTGGAGAGAGGCTTCATGAGGACACAGCCACTCAAAGCGAAAAAAATACTCCCAATAAGAGAAAAGCTGTGTTTGAATAATGGTAGAGAGGGGAAATAAGCCCACAATGGTTTGCTACTTGCTAGGGCAGCTCTTTGCATGACCAAAGACACTGTGAGACTTCTGACCTCTCGCTGCCAAAGATGGATTCTGCTCCCTACAAAATATTCCTGGCTTCAGGAAAAATGCCAGAGCTTTGCGCTGTGGAAGAAGGTGGGAGAAGCAAAGCAGAGCTTTTATCTGGAAGAAGTTATTAAACAAGCCCCCAAATTTTGAGGGAGGAAAGAAAAAAATCAACAGCAACCATTCTGATGGAGCAGCAGTTTAGGCAGTGGCTTCTGCAGCCAGCCATGCCAAGGGGAACAATTAACACAGTCCTGCAAAATACTGCATAAAAATCACCTGGAAAACCTGACTAAAAATGTGTGTCTCCATCCGCCAGCCCCACAGATGGAAAGGACTCCAGCCTTTATCACTGTGAATAAATCACAATTAAATGCAGCTACAGCAGTCTGCACCTCGGCTTGGGGCTGGAGGCATCCCCAGCACTGAGAGCCCATGGATGGAGCAGTGCACAGCTCTTCATCCAGGATACGCCATCTGCACCAGCCTGGAAAATCCAAGCTTGTTGCACAGGCTGCTGCCCTGCTTGTGCCACTACACACCTCCTTCCCCACAGGACCCCCACTCCCTGAAGTAGAACTGTTTACAAACAGGGTACTCTAAAAAACAGAAAATCCATCACAGATTATTTCCATCTCTTCTTGCCTAGGAATGCCTGGCTCCCCAGCAAGGGGAGAATAAAACTTGGCAGCAGGGTTTTCCTGAGCAGTTCATACCCTCAAGGTGTGCATTTCCAAAGGACAAAAATCAAAATATTAACACACAAGAAAGCTGTACATTCACCAGATATTTAACAATATTCCAGAGAATTCATTAACCAGATGCACTCCTTGCAAAAAGCCATCCTATTAATTTCCTGCCTTGATCAAGGTTGGGTTTTTTTGGCCAAGAGGAATGGGAAAGGTTGGGCTCAAAACCATCCCTGGGCAGAGGCAGGGACAGGTATTTCAGCTGAGTAAACTGGCTTTCCTCTTTTCATTGTTTTAAACACAATATTCCAAGAGCTGGATGTATTTTACACAAAAATGAACATACGGCCCTTCCTCCCCTCCCTGGGCTGAGCAGAGGACAAACATTTATTTGTTTCTCCATGAAAGAACAGAAGGAAAAGCAAGAGCAGTGGCAGAAGGGCAGCACACGCACAGTCCAGGCAGTAGAGATGTGTATGTGTGGAAGATGCACAGACACACCCCCAGCTCTGCAGAGCATCCCACAGCCTCTCCACGCAGCGATCCCTTCTTTGCTCCATTTTCCTTGGCAGTGCCACTTTGCTGACCCTACAGAAAGGGCTGGGCCAGCTCCCTTTCCAGGGGACCATTTCAGAACAGGCAGTGGGTAGAGTTCCTTATGCTCTGCAACCCAAGGGGAAGCCACAGCTCGCTCTTCCCCTGCATGGACAATGGGAGAAAAAGCACCCACCTGTCACAAAAAGCACCTGCACATCTTGGTTTTTTGCCTGGCATTGTTCTGATAATCCCTCATTCCTGGGACAGTCAGAGGCAGCTCCACACAGAAGCCTGAGCTCCCAGACATGCTGACTCTGACTGCTGTCAGGCATTCAGCCCAGCACCCGCAGCAGACAGGATATTGGAATATAAAAAGGAATTCCTTCCCTCAGATAAAACAGGCTCGTCACTATGACTCAGTGCCCTGCCAGCTCACAGGGCCAGCACAGCAACAGAGTACAGGCAACAAATACCCAGATGGGAAAGGATGGAGGCATCATACAGACCATGGGGTAGAAGAGGCTTGAAAGCAGCCTGAGGGGTGGGGGGAAATCCTAATTCAGTCTTTGAGGATTTTCTTTGGAATTTCAGGTCTTGCTGAGGGCATTATGAAAATGGCTGGTGTCTTGTTATCCCTGTTTGGTACTGAATGGTTAAGGAACAGTTCTCCCACAAGGGCGTGGGGGACAAAAACCTGGTTGGGTACAATATCTGGTCCAAGGTTTGGAAATCAAGTTCAAAGGCCACAGTGAGTCAGAGGAGGGAAACCTCCCAGACACCTGTGGCTGAGCCAGCCCCCCAGCTTCACAGCGCTGAGCCTTTGGACACAGCGCTGGAGGAGCTGCTAACAAGAACCATAACTGGTGAGATGCTGCCTTTGGAATTTCTCATTAATACAGGAGAAGGTTATAAAAATAGAAATGTAACATTATTGCTCCTTCATCACCCATGTCTTGCTGAAGATGACAGAAGTGAGAAAATTAGAAGTGTCGTGTCACGCCTCGATCCCTTCCCAAGTCACACATTGTCTCAGCAGAGATGGGCTCAGCTCGTGGCCCTTTTCTGCTGCTGCAGCTTCAGAAACAGAGCAGGCCTCCACAAACCCTGGTTCCTGCATTTCTGAAACACACAGCCTTGAAATCTTTCATTTTAGGTGTAGCAAGGCCTGACAGACTGGTGACAGAGATTGGCAAGTGTCTAAATATACACCCCCAACAGGAAAAGAAGCGTGGGGTGACTAAAAATAGTAGATGTGATTTTGATGACTGACAAGTGAGGAGAGAAATGCAACGCAAAGGGATGCAGTTTGGAGAGCAGTGCCATGTAAAACATGTCATCACTCTATGGGACACTGTTCAAGGGAGCAGCAGCCTGAGCTCTCAGTGTTTGATGCACTGACATAACTGCAGACACTGCCATGGCTTCCTCAAAGGATGCAGGCTCCAAACGTAAGAAACCCTCATCAGAACAATCTAACTTACCTTGCAGTTCACTCATTTCTGGTAGCCAAAGGCCAATATGGACTATGGGAAAACAAAAAATAGCAGGTCAAGGTCGCTACCTCCAGCACATCAAGTCCCATATTCACAGCAAAATCAGTAACTGCTTTACAATACATAAGCACTTGCAATAGTGGCACCTCCACTGACTTCAAGTGGAAAACCACCACAGCTGATTGCTGGAAAACTGCAGTGCTGCCACTTACAGCAGGTGTAAGCTGGAAGGGACTGAGCTCTCCTCTGATGTGATGGCTTAGCCAGTGTCCCCTCTTGGGGAGGTGACCCCCGTGCCTGTACCCAGAACCTGCTCTTTCTGCTTGTGAAGCAAAGCCCCCACCCACCCACACCCCTGCTCCCCGCAGGGGCTGGGCACTCCCTGCTGCTCCCGGCTCCAGGAGAGGCACGATACACTGTAAGGTGGAGAAATCCAGAGCTGCCTCCCAAAGACAGCCATCCATGTCTGTACTCAGGAATTCCAGCACAGGGGAGCTCAGTGGTGCAGAGCCCCCAGGGATGGCCAGAGCGAGCTGGGTGGGCAGGCAGGCTCCAGGCTGGAGCACCTGCCAAGCTCTGCACAAGAGAGGTGAGAGACTACACACAGGGAACAGGCAGACATGGGAAGACAAGAAGAGGGAGAGGAACAGAGAGATAAAATATCACAGCATATCACAGGCATCCATCAAAGCACCCCCAACACTCCAAAGAAGGCTCCTGTGCCAGATGAACCAAAAATGAGTCCTGTGTTCAAGAGCAGTTATGCTTGGAGAGAGGAGAGGAAGCAAAATGAGGAGAATACTGGGTAAGCCCGTGGGGGAAGACTGCCTGAGGAACTGCCCTGGCTGAGAGGGGTCAGAGCTCTGCACTGGCAATGAGAGGCCTCTCAAGGAGCCCACACATGGGAGGAGAGTCCTTCCAGGCTGAAGGGCATTTCTGATGCTCTAGGTCAGAAAAGGAAACATGTGCATGCACAGACAGAGAGGAAAACACACACACACACACATATATATATGGCACAAGGTTTCCAAGGCAACCAAAGCCCTGCTCACAGTCCTTGCTTGAGCAGTGCTTGCACTAGCCACCCGACAGCATTTCCACAGAGAACACAACTTTTGGACTCAAAGATGCCTGGAAGCAAAAAAAAAAACAAACCCAAAAGCTAGCTGGTAATTAAGAGACCATCACAGCTAAAGGCAAAAAAGTTGCAATAAATGAATCTACTCACACCTTTGAGTGACACCACAGCATGTGACTAGCAACAAAGCCACCTGCCTCAGGAGTCACTTCACAGTGCTGGAAATTAGAATATCAAAAACAACCACTGGCTAATTAAAACCCCCAGCATTGTTGCTATACGACAAAGACAGCAGGATGTTAAAAATGCAGCCTAGCATGTGGGAGCTCCTAAGCACTCAGTGATCATATTTTCCTTCTCCCTCACTGGCAAGAGAGATATAAATCCCCCTCTTTTCTGCTTTTTTCATCCCTTGATGGAACTAAGGGGCTGTTTCTCCTCCCTCTTTGCACAGGGGTGAGGAATTAATTTCCATATTTTTGTTTTGTTTTGTTTTTTTGGCAGAAGCACAACAACTTCCAGCTGGAATGATTCCAGCCTCCCTCTCCTTCTCCCAGGAGTACAACCATTCAGAGCATTAGCAGAGCTAACAAAGCCCCTGGTAAAAACAAGACTGTTCTTACCACGCTCACAGCTGAAGCCCTGAGCATCATGTTGAACAGAGAGGCAGGCAGAGAGAAAATAAACAGCTGTGACAAAGTGGCAAAAAAAAATCCCAACCTGGGCATTTAACAGCCTGACTGCCAAAATACTGATTCAGATAAACACAGCCTGATTTCCAGGCCACTCACTGCAATAATGGGGAAAATCAGTCCCTGCCATGGAGCAGCTCCAAGACCACAGCTCAAAGGCTCTGGAGCACCTGGGCAGACCTCACCTGGGAGAGGGAAGGAGCCAGCACAGCCATGTGAAGGCCATGGGTTGTTTAGGGGTTTTTTACAAAAGACTCCCTGAAGTGGGAGGCGGCATTAAAAGAATGGGAATCTTCCCCAGGAGTAGAATGGAGGTTAAGCTTTGGCACTAAGCCTCAAAACCTCTCTAGAGCAATGATAGGCAAAAGGCAGCTCAAGCAAGAGTGGAGCAGAGCAGCTGTTCTGGGAATAGGGGAAGGTCTTAAACTGAGAGGCTGGCAAATTTAAAGAGAGCCTTGACTCAAAAGTAAAGACATATGCAGGTGGGCAGACACCTGACTCCTTAAAAGACCTCTCACAAATGCCAAAAATATTCAAGAACACTGCAAAACTGAGGTAAGGAAATGCCAACAGCTTTCAGCTTGCTCTTGGTGTAGCTCAGCCTTCCTTCTCCTCCCAGGTGAAGGGAAGAGAAGCTGCTACCAAAACCAGTCTGTTTGCCTCTACCATCATGCAGGGCTTGGAAGAAGCAAGCCATGAGCCTGCTTCATGAGCCAAAATGCTGAGCTGTCCCTCGGGACACACTCCCCTTGTCCCAGACTGCAATTGTACAACTGCTCTCCTGTAAAACAAACCAAGCTAGCAGCCCATGCAGGGGGCCCTGGCACAAGGCAAGGGAGACAGAGGCTGATTTTGCAAGAAGTGTGAAGGATTGGGTGCTGCGGCAGCACATCTGAAAGAAGAAAATGTGACAGGGAAAAGACACATCAAAAGGTTTCACACTATTTCACCTGAAGTTTTTCACCTCTAGTGATGCCTTTGGATGCTAATGAAGCACCAGAGCAGAGCAACAGCTGGGCCCAGGACTCACCTGGACACTGCCACTGGGCTCTCATACTGCTTCCCTCAAAAGCTCCATGTCTGGAGAGCTTTGGGGTGTGTACAATTTAAAATCACAGCACCGACCTCGGAGCTGGCACAGTCAAGGCAGGCAGAGATGGTCAAATCAGGCATTCTGGATCTCACCAAGAGCAAGCCAAGCACTGCTGATCTGGCTATGGTCAATGAAGCCAGCATGTTCTCCTCACTCTTCCTCTAGATGTGACTGATTCCCAAAAGCTGGAAGAAAGGACACAGCCATGCCCAAGATGCCCAAGAACATCCTGCCTTCTGCTGGTTCTGCACACAAGAGGGACAAGTCCCAGCCAGAAACCTGCACTGATCACTCCGAGCAGAGGGGCAGAGTCCAGCATCTCCTGGAGGACAAGTTCAATCATCTTCAAGGAAACAGACTTCAGGTTACAGCATTTGCTTCTTCCCTGAAAATCAGGACTTGCACAGTGTCACACCATAAAATGAAGTCACTACTCCCTTCTGGAACACTGACAGCTATTATCTCTTCTCCCAGCAACAGTATAGGAAAACTCTGACAGTCAATCCTACACTTGAAAATTTACCACAAAGAAAAGGTGTCTAGTTTAACAACAGCAAGGGAGAGGAGGCAAATTTACCCTTCTCTTTGTTGTTCAAACTGACTTCAAAGGTAGTGCATGGCACCAAGGAAAACAACTCTAAAAAGCAAGTGCAGAGAGATAAGTGAAAAAAAACAGAACCCTCACACTGTCCTCCTTCAAATGGTAACACTGGCATTAAAAAAAAACCCCAAACATTCCTAGGTTCTCACACATCACTTGGGAAGAAAATATGTACCTACACGTGAAGATACCTTTTCCATCTCCTGTAACCCTGGTAATGCGCAAACATTTCACAGCACAAAATCAGGAACTGCAGAGCGGCCCATGGGAACACCTCACCCTCCATCTCTCCAGACCTGCCTGCAGTGCCCTGCTGGATGCAGCTCCCTTCTTCTGGGCTTCTGTCCCCTACTTACTTTTGGTTCATTTGTACCCTTTGAAATTATTTTTTTAACTATTTCTTGGTTTTATGTGTTTTGCCAAAAAGAACCTCACCAAAGCCGCTGTGCCCAAAGCAGGTAAATGCAATAGGTTCTTCCCATGTGAAGAGCTCCTCCATGCAAAGCTGGGCTGGCTCCAGCTCTCCCCCAGCTTTGAGAGAACACAACCCCCTGGACAGCTATTTCCAGTTCCTCACTCTCCAGCTCTTCAGTCTACATCTCTTTGGTGAAAGACAGCTACATGTTTCAAAATTCGGTTGCATTTATAATGTTTCTGCTTGGAATAGATATTCTCTGTCCTAATCCCTCTGCCAGTTTTAGCCAGATCCTTTGTCATGCTCAGCTGGAATATCAAATATTCATGTCTGGAGTCCAGTAAGACACTGAAGTCTAGTACTTCACTAGAGCAGATCCTGCAAGGGGTCCAGAGACATCTTTCTTTTTCCAATTCAGACCTTTTTCTCTGGTTCCAAAGCATCCCCAAACCACAGAAAACCAAAATCAAATGACAGTGCTTCTCTTTAAGCAAACAACTCCGTACAGGCCACAAAAAGAAAGCACCATTTCAGCCCACGTGGTTATAGGAGGGTTGGGCAAAGACCAGGAATAACCTTCTGTCACAGAAGGCTGCTTCTTAAAATTAGGATCTACCATATTCAACTCCCTAAGCCTGAACATGGTGAGAACCCCCGCAGCTTGAGAGCCTCAAGCCTGGACTCAAGCCTGCAAACATGTCAATGAGCACAATCAATCCACACTGCTGCCAGCAAGCTTTTCCTTCCTCTCTCTGAATTTACAGCTTGCTTTGTGAAAAAGCCTCTTTTTAAAAGAAGACTCTTCCTCACATCCCCTTCCCTCGCCATCTGTCTCCCACCTCACAATATTCTGCAAAGAAGTCCCTCACAAAACCCAACACTGCATTGGCACAGCAGCATCCACAGGTGGGTGTGACTGTGCTTCATGTGCCCAAAGAGCCACTGCTCCTCCACCTGCCCCCTGAGCAGGAACCCAGCTCTGGAGCATCACTGCTCAAGGTGCACCAAACCCCTGGGAGAGCCAGAAGCGGCACTGCTGTCCTGCTGCCACCACAAAGCTCTGATCCTCTTGGGCTTGCTCGGGCAAATGCAAAGCATTCCCAGCTCTCCATGGCCAGCTGGGCATCAGGAAAGGCAGGGGAGCAGGGACACAGCACCAGCCCCAACACTGAGGCACTGTCTGCCTGCTTAAGAGCTCCACATCCACAGCAGACCTGCTCCTCACTGGGGAGATGTGCAGTCACAGGGAACAGAGCTTCCTGGGCACCAGAGGGGTCCTCAGGGAATGTGTTCCTCGTGGTTTTCAGGCTTTGCCCTGCAATTTCTGCCAAGCAGGGCAACCATGCTGGGTGTGGGAGACGTGGCAACAAGGAGGAGGCTGGGACAGCTCAGGCAGGAGCTGAGGCACCCAGCAGACACAGGTCCTGAGGTGCAGCTACAGAGAAACCACCCAGACACAGAAGGGTTGGGTGGATCCAGCACCAGGCAGCAAGCAGCTCCTTGTGAAAAACTTCTCCACACAACCAGGAAAGGTGTGATCCAAAGACCACTGAGTCTTGTCAAGACTTTGGGAATGCAGACAGGATGAAAGACATCAAATCAAAGCCTGGTATTACTGCAACCAGCCAAGAGCAAAAACCATCAGTCACAGCCTGCAGACAGCATTGTGTGTACCCTGGAAAGCCCCTCACAGTCCCCGGGGCTGTGAGCCACTGCCAAGGTGTTTCCAGCAGACTCACCAGGCTGTGGATATGAAGGGAGCTCTCCCAGTCCTGCTTGGCCTGTAAAATCCTTCTCTCCACCAGCCAGGCCTGAGCAAACACTGCCCTGCCTTGGACACTCATCCTTCCAGAGACAAACAGGACTGCACGAGCAGTCCTTTTCCAGAGGCAGGACAAGAGGCTCCTGAGAGAGCAGCCCCTGGCTCACACAGATGTGTTCCCCCCATCCCATTTCCCCCACCCAGCAGCACTGAGTGCTGGGCACAGCCCTCAGCCGGGCCACTGGGGCAGCCAGAGCCCACTCTGGACAGAGAGAGGGCTGAGAGGTGCCCTCCAGCGCTTTCATCTGCACCAGGTCAGGCAGCAGCTGTTAATGAAACCCCTTCTCTCTGGCTCTTGCACTGCCTCTGCCAAATAACAAGCAATTATTAGAGGGGTGCACAAGGGATCAAAAAAAGCCCCAAAAAACCCAACCCAAATTTTGACCAGAGAGCTCCAGCTATCAGTTTTATTTGGTTCCTGTGGATTTCAACATTCATCACAATCACAAGGAGAATATTTCCCAGGGCAGTTACAGACACAGCCTATGTGTCTATTTCCATTTTAGACTGCAAATATGGAGTTCAATTAAAACTTACGGAATACTATTTTGCATCTGAACAAATATTTTCCAATGAACACAAGGGATTATTTTACTGGCTGCACAACCTCAAGCTACCTTCTGCTCAAGGCTGCTACATCCCCACAGTTCCTACTTAATGACAAGATTGTTTCTTCCATAATCTCTTAAAGTCTTGCAACAGTCTCAAAATTACATTGATTTTTCTGACAGGAGTTCAAACTGCATATTCTTGCTGATTCAAGCCAAGCTGTGCAGGGTAGAAACAAGGCTCAGCACATGCAAGCTTGCTGTCACGACTCCTCACCTACCACTTTTCAGGACACATTAGCATTACAGACATCTTCCTGCCTGCTGCATCTTTGCATTCACCGAGCACCTGCCATTCCCAGGCTGCAGAAGCTGACGCTGAATCATTTCCCAGCTCTGGCTCCTATCACTGGGATTGAAGTTATGAGATCAAAGAGGAAAGGAATGCAGAGCATCTTGTTTGCATGTCACCAATGCCATTCTGCTGTGAGGCAGCTTGAGAAAGACACACACAGACAGAAATTATTGGCAGCAAGAGCATGGCAAGAAAGCCTGGCTACGGAAGGACCAACACCACCAGATGGGTGTTTAACAAAGGTAAAGGTCCAGCTAAGCCCAAGCACAACAAAGAATCCACTCTCATGGTCTGAAAAACATCATCAGGAAGAGGCCACCTGATGTCAGTGGATGTGCTGCTCCCTGGACATCCTCACACTGCACAGACTCACTGTAACCCACTCCTGCCCTTGTTTCATGGGTCTTATGTGGATGTTCTTACATGTCTGTCTGCTGGAATCAAGAGACTCTTGAGGAGTCTTTGTTCTAAATTTGTGTTTTTAGGTTCCTTTGTAGCTCACAGAGGTGGGCTTAAAAGAACACCACCATACCTCCCAAGAGTCAGAGAAAAGCCCAAGGCAATATAAAACCCTCAAAATTTATTATTTGCTACCTAAGCCAATTTCATACATCTGGCAGGACCTGAATCAGAATAATTTTGATTCCTGGGATCTGGCAGCACTAATGATAGAAACAAGCTTCTGTACTTTATTACTTTTTAAACTGCTTTTCTCACAGTGTTCATGAGAAATAGACAGATCCTGCCTGAACTCGGGCAGGATCAACAGAAGAACTGAGTTTCTGGCTGTGGAAAGCTGGTTTAATGGCAGGATGAGCTGGAAGCCCAGCGTGACAGTCAGCTTCCAGGGCTGGACATCAGAAGCAGGAAGAAAACCAGCACCTTAGTTTGTAATTAGGAAATACAGTCAGGAAATCACCAAGAGGTCACAGTCAGCCACGTTCCCCCAGGTCTCTGCAGAGCTCCCTGGCGTGAGATTAACAGATGCAATCATGACACACCAAGCACAGCCAGACCCTGGCAGCAGAGCCGAGACCTGCGAGCACATCGTGTGTGATGGGAGAGATCATCATGGTCTAAGCGACTCTCTGAACTCCGCAGAGCACAGCAGTCTCCTGAAGCCCCTGCTGCAAAGCACTTCTCCAGAGCAATTCCCACTTGTCTGGTGAGGCACGAGGAGGAACACTCTGCACTGCTGCAGGAACAGAGCAAAACCACAGCTCCCATATCGGTTTTTGAGTCAGAGAGAGACTAGGGTTCAATAAACGATCAGACCACATGCAGAGCCTAGGGATTTGTGAGGAATACAGAAATACCATTCAGGACTCCTCTGAAGCAGGAGCGCTGTAACAAGGCACAGGGGATGCCGGGGTCAGGCCCAGCTCAGGATGACACCCTCACACCACTCAGTGTGGAATCCACCCAGCAGGTCCACCCTCGCTGCTGTAACAAGGCACAGGGGATGCCAGGGTCAGGCCCAGCTCAGGACACCCTCACACCACTCAGTGTGGAATCCACCCAGCAGGTCCACCCTCGCAGCAGGGCTGGCAAGTGGGGCTCTCCAGCATCAGAGACTTCACAAAGACCCAGCTCCTGCCAAACACAACCGTGCCTGGTTCACTGTCCGTGCTGGAGAGGGGCACTGCCCGTGCCACCCCCGGCACTGCCCGACAGCGCCTGGCCCACACGGCCCGGGAGCGACCCACACAGCTCTACCCAGCCCACGGTCCGCACCTGCTACGGATGTTCCAGTGCCTTCGCTCCCCTTGTGCCTGAAGGGATCCCAACCCTGCAGGCACGAGCATGGCTCCCCTCTCCTCCCCATCACCTGAAGCCAGCAGAGCGGCTCCACATCACCGGGTCAACTCCCATCGGCAAAGCATCTAGAGGTCTGTGCTCTTAGCCCCCTGCTTCCCATCCTTCTCCAGCACCATCTGCTTTCCTCCTCCTGCCTCTTCCCCGTGCCAACCCAAAGCCCTCAAAAAAGATGTTAGGATTTGAAATCCACCCATGTATGACCAATCCGAAATTACATTCCCGCAGGCTAACCCGCCCGAAGGGACGAGTTCCGCTGCCACAGTGTGCGCTGGGCATTCACTCCCGCGCCCAGGGACGGCTGCCCGCGCCACGCCGCCGCTACCCTGCCCCGCTCCTCTGAACTTCGGGCGCCCACCGAGCCCCCGAAGCCGTCGGTAAAGCCGTCCGGCTTCTGCCGGTGCCCGTCCGAAGCAGCACCACACCACCGGCACCCCTCGACCCCCGCCGCCCCTGGCCCCCGCCCCACTCACGGCGCCCGGGGGCAGCAGCACGGCGCCCGCCACGCCATCGCCCCCCGCCGCCTTCTCCTTCTCCTTGTCCGGCTTGAGCGCCGCGGGCGGCTGCTGGACACCGATCTTCACCATGGCCCCGCTCCGCCGCCACCGCCGGCCCCGGCACCGCCCCGGGGAGGGGCCGCGACAGCCCGCTGCGGGCACTGGGCGGGCACCGGGCCCTCACAGCCCCCGGCGGGTACCGGGCCCTCACAGCCGCCCTGGGCCCTGTCTGCCCGCGCAGACCCGGCTGCCCCAGCACCCCCGGGCCCCGGGACATGGAGCGGGTGCAGCGGCACCCTCGGGCTCTTGGGGCACGGCACTGCTGACATCGGGTCAGCAAAGGGGAAAAACCAAACCAAAGTACCCCCGAGGCTGAAGCTGCAGCAGCCCGCAGCAGCTGTACACAGAGAGCAGCTGTACACAGAGAGCTGTACACAGACGGCTGCTCCAGGAAAGCTGGAGCACCCAGCCGCTCCTCACTTGGAGCCTCAGAACAGGATCCGTGCAGTGCAGCAGCTGTACACAGAGAGCAGGGGTTGCTCTGGGAAAGCTGGAGCACCCAGCCGCTCCTCACTTGGAGCCTCAGAACAGGATCCGTGCAGGAACTAGGGTGGCCTTTCCCCCAGGCTCAGCTCCGGGAGCACAGCAGATGGATTCCCTTCATCGTGGGGACAGTGATCCACTAAATGCCCTGTCTGCCAGAAGCAGAGCGTGGCATGCAGAAGAGAACTGGGGGAGGGTTGGGTTGCTTTTGTCACCAGATGATGGCTGGGGAGCAGCAGGGAGCACCGCAAGGAGTAAAGAACACATGTTGACAGTTTTGTTAAGTAAAAAAAATGGAAAAAGCCCATTAACAAAACCCTCTCTGCCAGTTACAGGTAATAAGGAAAGTAGGAAATTGTCAGTGGATAAACACAGCACTACCCTTACATTGATTTGGTCCACTTAAACATAGTATTTATTTATAATAAAGTTGTTATGAGCATTTTCTTTTGATCCAGATGGGTTCATTATGTACTGAGTGCTTTACATCATGTTTTGAACTAAGCCATTGATAAATTAGTGCTAAATTTTATTTGTAAAAGGCATCTTTGGCAAGGATTCAACATTGACTCACAACAACAATTTCTCATAGTGCTGACTCGCATTGTTCAATATTTGGAGCTGTTTAGTCCTCCCAGCATCCCACCCTGTGGGTAAAAGTTACAAGGGGATTACAAGTTTTATCTCACACAGAGATAAGAGGCTGCATTTTCACAATTTTCACAGCCTCTAATTTCAGGAGCTCATACTGAGACAAGATGGTCTTGAGTTTATGGAAATGGGAGTGTTTACAGCCAGATCCAAACATCTCACACTCACCATGCAAACCGGGCGACAGCCCATGTTCCCTGACTAAAGGTGTCAGACAAATGATAACTCTTCTAATTACATCTGTGCTGTACCACGTGTAGCCTTGGAGCAAGGAAATGTCCAGAACAGGGCAGAAATCTGCTTGTGTCCCTCTTTTAGGTTGTTTAGCCCACTCTTCCTCAGGGAGAGCCCTCTGTGTGACAAAGGCTGCCTCACCTCTTCTCCTCCAGCCCCGTGCTCCACTGGGCAGCTCTTGTCTCAGAGGAGAAACCTAAAGCCAGGATGCAGCTGAAAAAGTGATTACAAAGTCATACATCTGGTTAAACCAGAGAAAGCCTGACACTAAAATCTTCAGTTTAAAGGCAGAAGATAAAGAAAGTTAGGGTTTGTTCTTTCCATTTATGTCTAAGGTGACTCTGGACCCCCACCCCCAGTCAGTCTGCAGGACTGCTGGGACAAGTCTGCAGTCAGGAGAGTAAAGGATCCTCTTCCAATATTTAGGTCATTTGTGACCGATACTGAAAGAAAGAGGCACAAGGCTCTTGATGTTCACCAGGGCTCCTGACAGAGCTAGTCTATTGATTTTCTGAGAGGCAAACAAATGGAAATGCAGCATCACACCATGGCCAAGCCAGCAGCGCAGCACCAGGCAGCAGTGACAGTGTGACTCTGCCCCTCCTTGCATCAGCCTGTCAGCTGCTGGGTCAGCCTGGTCCTCTCCAGAGCACAACTGATTTCCTGCTTCAAGTGGGGAGAAGCATTGATCGCCTGTGTGAGACTGACAGTGCAGAGCTGGTGTTGGGGTGTCCCCTGTGCACAGCCGGGGCCAGCCTGGCCTGCAGCACCCTGTACAGCATGAACTGGCCCCCAGGAGGACATCCAGAGAAAGAACTGCTCCTGGGGAGTCACAGAACCTGCAGGACGCTGTTCATGTTCACGTGTTCTTTTAAATTATTTTTTCTTTTATACATGGTAATATGCACAAGTGCCTCAAACAATCCTTGAGTTTGCAGTATTTGTGAACATAGCTGGAATACTGGAATATCACTTCTGCTGTACCATAAAAAACTGCAGGACTGACAAGGGAGGCAAATTATTCTCAGGAAAACGATGAACCCAAAACAAGTAAAGGAAAATGTCAAAATAATTATAAAATGGGTCAACATTAAGGGTGTAAACCGTTAAGCATCTTTACTTACTTAACATTTCAAGACTGGGTCTCAATACAACCACAGCATTCTGTGGCATCTCCAGATTTCAATTACATCCCTGGATAAATGGCTTTGCAAGAATTAAGAAAAATCACACAAGTTATCACAGGCCGAGTTTCAGACTAAAAGGTTTGTCAGTAAGAAATCTCCAGCTACAGGCCCTTCAGCTGGGGGCTCAGAGGATAACACTGACAATGAACTCATCGTTCCTAATGCTGCTGAAAACCATGTCTCTTGGCTGCAGTGGAGAAGTGACATGCTGTTACAGAACATCTCCCTCAAATCTACTGTCTTTTCTATTTTTAAGCAAGCAGGTTTCTATTTAAAACTGCCACCTTACCAACTTCCTTAAAGCCATCTGCTGGTTTATTAGTCTGTGACAACAAAGTTTCCATCTCTGAATGTAATTAAGTGAAATCCCAGGGACAATTCAGTTGCCTGACCTTTCATTAAGAATAGCAGCATGGTAGCACTACTCAAGAAATGAACAATTGGGACCTTTAGAAACCTTTATTAAACTGTCCTCTACCTTGCCACTTCTCACTTTTCAAAAAAGAACTTATGTAAAAAAATGCCAAACAAACCAATACAACAGAGAGAGCACAAGATAACTGCTTTAATATATTTTGAGCCAACCAAAATGTTTGTAGTGTATTGATCTGCATCTATTTCTGAGGTCTGCCTGGTGTCTTAGCTGTCATCCCTCATTGTATCAGACTGGAAGGAAATGAGAATTTTAGAGTCCTTAAATCATTCAGGTTTTCCACTGCAGTTCCAATAAGGGCTTGTCCTAGAGAGCATGCCTAAAAATGAACAGAACTCTGTAATGTGCTGAAAATATACTTTTCTTTTCCCTTCTTATGCTTGATCAACTAAACAGAAAGGTTTAGGTTGGTCTAAAAAAAATAAACTGTTAAAGAAATCATAATCTTTCTTAAAGAAGCAGACCACAAATGCAAAGGATGTGTTAATGTTTTTTTGTTTTTCCTTGCACAATCTACTTCTAATTATCACACATAATTGCATGAGGTAAAGCAATTACCTGTAGCCAAAGGTAAAGAATCAATCCAGTGGTTTCCATGGACAGCTACAGCTTTCATCTGCAGATGAACTGAGCTGAATTTCTTGTCGCTCCTGGGAACCTGCCCCACCAGCCGGGGCAATGTGTCAATCCCTGGGACAGCTATCATCCTTTGTCCTTCTTTTCTTTGAAAAAAAACCCTGATGATTCAGCAGCATCAGGAAGCCTTGGGCTACCTAGGAGGGTAAATGGAAAACTATTACCATTATATACTTCCAAAATAACAAGAGAGTAATTTTCTCCTAATAGTAGAAATTATCCTGGATTAGTCTCCCTCCTGGAAACTAGCAAGCTCCAGGTATCTTGGCTTTCTCTCTTTTACAAACTCTTGTGTATAAAGGCCAATACTTAGCATCCTTCAATCAGTAGCTGAAAAAAAGTATTCTCATTTCAAAAGGTGTGCACAGACCAGATGCACAATGGCTTTGACCTGAACAACGCTCAGTTAACCACGGCTGGCAGCACTGCTGAAAGCCAGAGCCAGGGGCTTGTTAACATTTGGCTGCCTGTTGTGGCACCAAAACCCCTTCACACAATGTGCCAAAAAGTGGGGAGGGATGGTGAGAACAGGAAGGGAAAATGTGGCTTGGAGACAGCACCCAAAATACCCAAGCTGTATTTTTATGACATGGGATAAGCAGGGAGGATACCCAAGACAGCAAAATTGCCAGGACTGTTGTATAGTTTATACTTTCTATGATTTAGATGGAGATTTTCCATTGAAGCATCCACAATTTACCTGGAAACTTGACAGGTGTTCCATAAATCAAATTACTTCAACTTTATATAATTTCTGGAACCAGCAGAGAATTCGAGCTGGTGGGGAAGCACTAGTGAAAAAAACAGGATCCAAGCCTAAAAGCCAAGAAAGCCCAGGAAGTGAGAAGGGCACTATTTCCTACCTTTACATATGAATGCAAGTGTTAAGGCACCAGGGGAGAAAAGGAATGTAGGGGAGATGCTGGTTTAGGATCAAAGGCTGGGGCTAGATTGAAGTAGTTGCTGGAGACAGTGGGTGTGAGGTGTCAGCCCCACGGAGCTCAGCTGCATTCCTGTCCCATGCCCCGAGAGCCCCAGGTACAAGAGAAGATGTAACCTGAGCTCTCCCTGCCCCCTTCCCTTCTGTCACCACATTTCTAGTTCTGTACTCAACACCTGGGCTCTTTGCTGTACCTGCACCAACCTGGAAATATTCTTGTCTGGCATTGAAAGAGGCCAAAGGATGTGGAAAACCACAGACTGAGCCAAAGCCCCCATCCTGCCTGCCAGGGTTCTCAGACCAGAAGTGGGGAGGGGATTTGGGGAGGCTGCCTTGTGTGCCCCCACCACAAGGACTGTTATCTCCAAGTCATTAGGCCTGGCAAAACTCACTATCTGGCAGGTGCAGGCAAGTGATCTCTCACCATGAGCTCTGCCAGAGCAGCGTCTGAGCCAACAGAACCATTGTGGGAGGCTGCCTAGTGCAGATGCAGCACAGTGCCAGCCTCAGATGAGAGGGGTGAAGCACCACTGGCTCCAGTTTCTGTGGTGCCAGGTGCCCAACCCCAGGAAAACATGCCTGCACAATATCAGTTCTGAGCACAATGCATGTTTTAGTCAGCTGCAGAAAAGCCAGGGAGTTGAAGGAGGTATTAGTTTTCACCAGCTCAAGCCCATCCATCATGCAAGTAACCTACTGTGAGCAAAGGCTCCACCTTTTTATTTCCCAATGTTCCTCTTCTTCAACAGGGACTGTTTACAAGTGTAAGGAGTGACAGGACATGGGACAATGGCTTCAGACGGGCAGAGGGCAGGTGTAGACTTGGCATTAGGAAGAAATTCTTTACTGTGAGAATGGCAAGGCACTGAAACAGAGCGCTCAGAGGAACTCTGGACAGCCCATCCCTGGCAGTGTTTAAGGCCAGGCTGGATGAAGCTCTGGTCCAGTGGGAGGTGGCCCTGCCATGGCAAGGGGATTGGAATGAGATCCCTTCCAACCCACACCACCCTATGATTCAGGATTTATTAAGAGTGAGTGACCACACTCAGCCTGAATAAAATGCTTTATGGCAAGAGCAGAATACACTGAAGGGAAAGGAACATGACACTGGAAATCAGCACCAGTTCTCCAGCAGAGTTTAGGCTGGGAAGGAGGAAAGTGTCATCTGCCGGCAGCTTGACTGTTGAAGAGCTGCTCTGAAAGCTCAGCTATAGCAACTGTGGTGTTCTGGGACAGCCACAGCCTCTGAGTGAGTCTGCTGCCTCTTTTAATCAGCACGTCTCCATGAACATCTCAGGATTTTATGTTACACTCCTAGAGAACCATCATTGCCTTGAACCCAAGAGGGATGAAGTATCACAGGACAGTGTAACAAAACTAATAATCCCTAGGAGATGGAGACTTTCATGTTAACCAGGTGCAGGACTGTAAAAGGAAGAGCCTGAATCTCCTCTGCCCTCTTTCACTTCTTCTGTCTCTGTTGAAATTTCTGTCTGATGCCCCATCACTGCCCAAAATATTTGCACAGCAGGCACCCTCCTGCTTTCCCTAGTTCCTTAGATTTGGTACTTCAGTGCCTTGCTTGAATGCACTCCTGAAAATGCACACCAAGAAGATGAGAAAAAACAAGAACAGCAAACGCACAGCCAGCATGTTAAACAGAGGCACAGATTGGAGTGTGCAGCTGGGGACCCAAGGGAAACACCTGCTTGGACATCCTCAGTTTTGGCTTCTGCTTTGGGAGGGTGAACAATCCTTCTGTTCACACACCTGGTTTGTCACACCCCAAACTGCTGCAGATCAGGTGGCATGGAAGGAAGCTGCCACCCCCTCAGCAGTGTGTGACATCCTATCATACCCATAACTGAGTTAATACCAAACAAATCTCAGTTTTGCACAGCTGACAGAGTTTGCACTGAGAGACAGAACCTGTTTACAGCATCAGGACATGTTACACAAATTCAAGCAAGCTTGCAGTCAGCAGAATTGATCTAACCTTGCTATGTAAGAATCCTCTGCTTCACAGCCCAAATGAAACAAAAGCCAAAGCAAGCAAATTAAACTACATCCAGTAACTGCCATGCTCCTGTTCAGAAGGTCCCAGGGACAAGGGAATGAAGATGACACCTATGATGATGTTCAGTGATGCTTCTTTGAAAACTGGCATGTGACATGGAGGAGAGCTGCCCATTGATTAGAAGAGGCTCATGGGGTCAACTAGACTCCAGCACATTTAGCAGTCAATAGTGTCAATGGACAAGCAATGAAAAATACACTTGGATTAGTTCTAATGCAGCTGATTACATGGGTGCAATATTCACACAGCTGAAACAAGCTCCCCACACTCTCTTGTCCCCTACACTGCCTGACACCTTTCTGCCCAGGAATGAGGGCAACCCAAATCAGTAGATGCCCCAGTTCACCAGCAAATGCCCGAAGTACAGCGCAATCTTTCTCCAGCCACCCTCTGTTTGGAGTGTGGGCATAGCAAATCCAGATGACTTCATGCACAGAGCATCCTTTAGTGGCAGCTTCTATTACCCTGGGTTTTTATCTTCAAGGCCTACCAAACTGCATCCCTGCCCACCAGCCACCCCTGTTCCTGGGAATGTGTATTCCACTTCCATCCCACACGTGAGAAGCCATCAGCTGGCAGATCATATGGACACAGCTCGTGCCTGTTCTGCAGCAAAGACACTGGTCTGCAGAGCAGCTAAAGTCTTGTCACTGCCCAGAGGCAATATTGTCAGGTTGATATTACAGCTGGAGTGCCATGAACAGATATTCCTCCTGTGCTTTTTCAAAACACCCAACACAGCTGCATCAACAGCTGCACAGTTGGTTGTGCCAAGGGCAGGCAAAGCAGTTTCAGTACTGCAGGGTGGGACACCAGAACACTCTCCTGAATGTTTCAAGCATGACTGGGGTAACTCTTTGGGGTATTGCCACAAATTTGCTTCTAAGAGATGGGCTGCTGTATGCTGTGGCTCCCCATTTATATTGAGATTTGTCTTGGTGTAGTCCTGGGGTGCACATGTTGGCCCTGCTCTGCCTTCACGATAAACCTGCAGTGCCCTGTGTGAGACAGAAAGTTGGCAGCCTCATTTTAAATCACTTTTGGGTTTGATTTCATCAGTGTTTTTCCAGATTTTTATTTATGCCTTGTAAAATTTTCCAGAAAGCAGAAAATCTGTTCAGTCAGGTCACATTGTGAAGAATATGCCAGTTTGTCCTTCCACAAGTCATCATGACATACTCCCCCTTGTCCCATTCTTCTCTGCCAAAAGGAACTCAAGAATCTCTTGATTTAAGGAATTAAAAATAGAAAGGAATTAAATATATATAATAAATACATATTTTTTAATTCCTGTACTTAAAAATATATAGGAATTTTAAAATCTCCTACTACCAATATTGTCCAAGAGGAAAAGGTAACACACTGTGGGACTCCTGAAAACACACAGCCAACTCCTTCATAGTGATAAAAAAAAAAAAATCCATACTCTTGTTAGGAGCTGCTGTCCCATCTCTCACAGAACTCAGTGAGACACCCCATAACATGAACCCATGAACATCTCCCAGCCAGCAGCATATCAGGTGGATCCCTGGATGAACATACTGCACTATTCATGAGCTGAAAGCACTTTATGGATTAAAGTTCCTTCTTTTCTGGGTCAAGAGAGACGCTGCAATGCCCCACAAGGCAGCACAAGCCATACACAGAATATCCACATTCCACACATGACCCTGGCATGGCACATAGCAGCAGGTTTGCATGATGGCAAAAGAATGTGAGAAGTCCTCGTGGATGTCAAACATACCTATATCTATATACATATATATATATACACATTGAATTGGCTCAAACTCCTCTGAAACATCATCTTCCATAGTGAGGGATGGGCCTAAGAGGCAAGAAGGTGAAGAGCAATAGCATGTATTTATTTTTTCAGCCATCTCAATCCTAAGTTCAATGTTTGGGCATAAACATCATGTGTTTTCCAGGACAAAATTTCAAGGAAAAAACAGGCAATAAAACCTGTACCCCAAAGTCTCATCTCACAACTCATGTAAAAATTTTAAAAGGGCAACAGTACCTTAAAGCAATCCAATTTGTAAAAATTTGTATTTTATGAGCAATGCAGCCTGCAGGTTACTATAGCAGCCAGATCCATCACCTAGGTGACCAAGCACCAATGATATCAACATTAACCTATCCCCACACACAACCTCACACTGTGCACGTTAGCAGCCTTCCATTTCTTGGAAGTTTCTCTTCATACCAACAGATGGACAGCAGCAGAGCATACGGACAGTCTGCAGGAGGGGTGAGCTCTCCTCACAGCACCAGCCTGCCTTGCTAAGGAGGATTATTTCTGACAGCACCACCTGTGGTAGTGCTGGGCACTTAAGGCAACCAACATGTGTAACCTGATTTACTACCAGAATAATAAGTAGCAACTTGCCTGAAAGCTCTTTGGAAAGCTTCTGATGGCCAAAGAGTCCACTGAATGTAGCAGAGGGTCTGAAGCATAAATCCAGCCAAAACAGAGAGAATGTCTGGAAGCATTGGCAAGGTCTTCCCCCAAAGAACCATGACTTTTGGGAAGCCAAACTTTCAACAAGGAATACCAAATCCAATAAATTCCCAAGTCAATACCCTACCTCTTCCATGGGAATTATCTGTTCCAAATGAGGCCAAACAAGATGTTTCAATGTTCCACTGATGCTGTTTAACTCTGGGTATCTGAGGAACACTCCTGAGTAGAGACATGTTTGTTTACAACCAAGCAGCACATCACTGATTACAGGGATAGATTCAACTCCAGACTCCTGGAAAATACTCACTTTTTTCCCTAACAATGTTACATAATTGTTAGCTTCTGTAGTCTAAAGGGATTTTGGTTGCTTGGGCTAAAGGAAATTAAATGGAATTAAGATTTTTTTCCCCCTTTTGTTAAAGGCTGCTTTTATATCCCACCGAGAAATTACCCGAGACAGAAATCTCTTTTTCCTGCACTTTGATAAATAGGGATGACTCATTATTTCCCCATTTTGCTTTAAATATCCTGCCATCCTTGTGGTTTGCTTTGTTCAGCTATTCTCTCAGCTTCATACAGCACCTGCTGTAATGACACAAGAAGTCCTCTGTGGTTCTTGTGCCCTTTCAGTGCATCCCCTTATCAACAGAGCACTCTGCCCTTTACACATCCCTCACTTTACTTACCCAGCAGGCACTTGCACCCCCCAAGACAGCTTTTCTTTGATCACCACTTCCTAGACATCAGGAGACTACATTATCTTGGCAAAGCCAAAAAAACATAATACCTTTCCAAGCCTTTACCCTCACTGAAGCACACTCAGATTTGGGGCTGCAGTTTAAATTTTTGAATAGACTGAGTTGTTACAGATTCATTGACACTTCATGAGGTGGGGAAATTTATTCAATCAAATTTATTTGTTTGAAACCTAATCCTTGTCTTTTGCCCATCTTTCACTGCCTATTGCCCCCTGTTCCTTGTGCTCAGTAAAGACAGTGATGTCTTTACCTGCTTATCCATGCACAGGTTGAGTAAAGACCATTAGAAGCCAAGCCCCTTTGTAGTCCTGCAGAACAAAAGAATAACTGTCTTCCTGATAAAGCCAGTTTTCTTCTCTGTCTCTCGCTGGCTGATGATGGGATAACACCAGCAAAAGAAAACAAGATCAAAGCCATAGTGCTGGATCTGAGAAGATAAAAGAAAAAATTTCAGAAAGAAAGGAACATTGGGCAGATGAGAGAAATAAGAAATGCATTTCTGCAGCAAAGGATATTTTACACTGAGGCTAGACAAGGGCAGAAGATTCTAGGGAAAAACAGGGCCTCTGTGTTCCATGGAAGACATCTACTGGGGCCTGAAAGATTCAACCTCAACACAGAGAACACTTGAGCAGTGGAAAACAAAAAAATAGGAGCATGGAAACGAATAAATGTTTTATTGTTAGCTGAGAACTGTACATTCTTTGTTGTTGACAGATGCAGCTTGAATTTTGCAGAGCTTTTTTATCTGCTTGCTTCCCTCATGAAATGCCCTCCAGAGGTGATCCAGGAGTGCCCGGGGCTCCCACCCTGTCCCTGCAGAGGCTGGAGCTGCCTGGGGGGCTGAGGCTCAGCCTCAGTACAGGAGCCAAAGCCCAGACTCTGTGAGAGGAGGACATACCTGCCTTCATTTGCTGATGTCAGATAGGAACAGTGTGACCTGGAAGCTTGCAGGGGACTAGCAAGGTGAACAGAACACATGGATGCAGTCAACTGCTCAAGAAGCTCTCCCTGTTTTTTGTCTGTGAATTATATTAAATAATGTTTCTTTAGTTCATATCCTTAGCAGTCCTCTTCAGAGGATCGGGCAAGGTCAGGATGCCTTTCAGGACAACTGGGTACCTTTAATGAATAACTGCACTTTAAGCAGTGAATTTAATTAAAATGCATCACTACACTGGAGAAAATATCCAGCCCTTGTGACACTGTGCAATAGTGCACTCAGTGTAGAGATACAAGATAAACAAGGAACACTCCGACCTTGCCTATCATCCTGCATGACTTAACTTCCTATTACTTTTTACCTTTTTTATTTCTCAATTCCTAGTTACATTTATATATTTAGAAAAGATAACAGGCTGTGTGAACTTTGCAGAAGTGCCAGCAGCTGCTCAGGTGGAAATCTTGCCATGATGAGGTTGCAAGCATGCTCAACTGTGCAGAAAGAAAACTTCCTTCACAAAACATCTTGGTCTTTCCTGCAGGAGCAATGGAATGCTCAATTGTTTCCACTCAATGCCTCTCAGAAACCTAATGGGTCCTAAATGCTGTAATCCCATTTCGACTTTCACTTTTATCACTCTCAAACCAAGAGTGCAGCAGGAGAAGGCAGTAGGATTTTGTCTGTTGTTGCAAAGTGCAAAGAGCAGCCCAAAATGGCACCTGAGAGGCAGGAATGTAAAGTTTCCTCTTTTGTATCATGACAAACAAGAGAAATGATGTTATTAATCTGTTTCTGTGTGGGGAAGGCTCACACTAGAGAAAACCCAAAAAACCAGGAGAGAACTGCTTGAAGAGATCATGAAAGGAGACCTTCACAGGCAGGGGGCAAAGAACCTTTGGATTACTTTCTTCCCTTTTTAAAATGCATAGAGGACATGAAAGAGGTTTTTCAGTATTTCTTTCTTATTCCAAAAGGATTTTTTTTTTTGGTTCCTGCTTCTGTTTTACATTAAAAATTCAAGTCTTGCCTTGAATAGAAGGCTCTGAGGCAAACAGCATCAAAGACACGCACAAGTCAGGATCAAGTACATTGGTAAGGACATTTGATTAGTGCCCATCTTGCACTGGACTTTAAGGTAACAGATAAAAGTCAATAAATTTGAAGATTCAAAAACCAACCCAAATTTAGTTCAGCTGCAACAAATACTTTTAGAATAGTAAAAAATTAACATCTTTAAATGGTTTAGCTTAAAAAAAATAATGTGCCCCCAAAAATTCACAGTTGTTTGGGCAGAAGAAACCTGTCCTTCATACTCAAAGTGAAATTAGTGATAAATAGAAATAATGATAAATGAAGTGCCTTTTCATTGCCTTTGTGTGGTGGTGAATAGGGTCTAAGTTACCTTCTGAAACAGACTTGTATCTCACACCCCTTTTCTGCTGAAGGGAAAAATGCTTTCTCAGCCAGCTGGCCTCTTTTCTGAGTAGGAAAGCAGCAGCAGAGCTGTTAGAGAAGGACTGGAGATTATTTCTTGTGCAACAACAGGACAAACTCCAAGGCTGTTGTACCTACAAAATGCCAGATGATTTTCTTCATTGCTTGTAGGAGCAAGAAACCTCTAAGACCCTTGGGTGGTGAAACTATCTGCTAAAAACAAAAATACAAAATAAAAGCATCTTGTAACACAAACACGTTGGATTTGGAAGTCAGCAAGAGGAAGCAGAGATGGTGCATCTGAAGACATTTTCCCAATTTCTTTCTCAGGGTAGATCTGAGCTTTCCAAACTGAAGTGTTATTGTAAGACTTTTTCCCTGTTCTGCATGTGGTTTTGGTGGATTTCTTGCTGAATATTGAGTTAGGGATGCTGAGAGCCTGCTTGTGTTCTCCAATTCCTGTGGCTATGTTGCCCTAGTCAGAATTAAATGATACATTACACCCTGAGTCACCCTCTGCTAATGCCTGCTAGATGTTTTCTGGCATCAAGGTTTAGAATTGGAGCTCATTGGAAATTTTCCACAGCGGAGATTTTCTGTTTCTGAGAAAACAGGAATTTTCCATGAGGGGGGAAAAAAAAAGTTGCTTCTGCCAAAAACATTTGAAAATATTTGTTTGCAAAGAGGATCAAAAGATAGTATTTCATTTTGAATTGACTTGGACTAACCAAACTGCTCAATGCCCCAGGTGATCCACATGAATTTTGGATACTTTCTGGTGGAGACAGTCCAGCCAGAGCCCAGCCTCAGACAAAGAGGGGGCTGTGACTGCAACTTTCAGATGGCCCCGTGTGGCTGCGGATTTCTGACAGCCACGAGTGTCACAGGTGCCTGCTGGGCAGGGCAGGGCAGGGGGTCACAATCTCCCAGTTACACAGCAGGGTCACAGCAGCCCCATGCAGGCTCTCCAGCAGTGAGACACAGACCCAGACAGGTTCTCCAGTGAGGGAGGAGGCACTTCCCAGTAACTCCCAGATGCTTTCTGAGCCAGCATTTCCACCTCCACATCCTTTCTTCTCTGCTGGAACCACGTCCTCCACTCTTCCATCCCTGGTCCCTACCAGCTCCCATTCTCCTTCCTCACCCCTCACATCCCAGGTGCCGCTCCTCAGTGCCACAGCTGCTGCCCCTCAGCAGCTCCACACTGGCAGTCACTGGCACTGCCACCTCCCTGCCTGGCTGCCCTCACCACACACAGGCACAAACTGCCCATCACATGTGTGGAGTCCTCCATGCTGCTTCCCACCAGGAACTTCAATGGGAGACAAATCCATTGATGCTCTCCAGTCTTTTGCCCCTTTAGCAGAAGTTTCTCCTACAGCTGAAAATGCTCCCAAAGCTTGGTTTTCATTTATTTTTGTTTTATAACAAAACCACACAACCTCTCATACTTGTGTAAAAGGAGGCCCCTGTCTACCCTCCCAGTACCCATCAGGAATGTCCTGAGATCTGGAGTCTCTGGACTGTCAAGCCACCAGTAATCTTCTTTTCCTGTTTCAATGTGCTCTGGCTCAGGCCACAATATGCAGATAAACACCAAGGAAACAGATCCCAAACCTGATGTCACCATGAACAACCAGTGCGTGGACTTTGCTGCTGTAGGGGCAAAAAGGAATGGAAAATTGCCCACTTTGGAGTCTTCTCTGAAATGTGGAGAACCTCAGATGAGAGCTACCAGTACTCTGTCTGGGTAGAGACCTTCTCACTTACCTTCTGCCTCCAGAAGTTAAAGGCCACACACCAAGACAAGGACATTCAAATTAATATCTTCTGGCTGTCACTGGACATTTGTCTCTTGGTCTATGAACTCCTTTCTTCATCTCCCTTCAAATAAAGCAAAACCTCCCTGTACCATGAATGTAGCCCTGCAGACACTGCAGAGCCCTCAGAAGCAGGCCACACATGTGCAGCATGTGGAAGGACCTGAAGGAAGCAGAGCTTTTGGGCAGCACTTGTTATCTGCAGCCTTCAGACAGCTCTGAACTGTGCCAGAGGTTAAGGCTGGAGAGGTGTGCACATGTTGGCAGCAAACCAGCCTCTGTCAAGCAGCAGGTAACAGGGACACAGCTGTCACCCCCCAGTGCTGTCCAAGGGAGGCTGCAGGGCAGTCCTGAGAACAGCCCTTGTGCCAGGCCACGAAGCCACTGCTTGGGGAACTCTTGGAGCTCCTTTGTCCCTCTGCTGTACCAGCTCAAACACTCTTGGATTTGCCATTGCCTTTTCTCTCCTTGAGAGTGCTGATAATCAGGCAGACAGCACTGCAGGGAAGCAAGGTCTGGCTGATGCACTGGTGCTGCAGGGAACCTGCAAGGGTCAGCATGAACAGCGGGACTCCCACGAGGGGCAGAGGTCACTCTGACACTGTCACTCCTGGTGGCAGCACGAGGCATCCAACAGCTGCAGCACAAAGTCTCTTAGAACTAATGGCTGAGAGCAGAGGAAGCAGTGATGCATCTCTGCTGCACACAGTGTCACAGGGTGACAGTGGCTGACCCTGCCAGCTGGTCTGACATCGGGGGAGACTGTCCCAGCCACCACCTCCAGCCCAGGAGGGACAGGGCAGGCTGCAAATCTCACTGACAGAGCCCATCCCTGCCCCCAGACACCCAGAGCTGAGTGTTCATACAAACAGGGCAGCATCCTGAAAGCACAGGCTGCTTTACAAATCTGTAACCAGCTGCGGGTACAGCTGTGTGGGGCTGTGGAGAGCACCTGGCTTCCCAACACTGGCTGCCCACCAACCACACACCAAAGGCCTCAAAGCAAGGGTCACTCTGTGCCACTGCTGCTCCCATCCCTCTCCACATCCCCATGTACCAGCCAGTGCTGAGCCCCACATGTGCAGACCTGGGATCTACTCTCACTCTATTCTCTATTTTCTGATAATATACAAATAGTATTTCCTATAGGAGACCATGTTAACTACAGCAATGATACTGGATGGTAAACTCTTTACACCCAGAATAAAAATGATCAGGCAAATGACTATACTTCTTACCTGCAATTACAGAATAGTTCCTCAAAAATACAAAGAGCCCTCTGAAAAATGAGCTGAAAAGACAACTGGCAGAAATCAGAAGGGAAGTGCAAGAGTGAAAGATGTGATTTGCCAAGAGGATTGGGATTTTCTAAGTGTAGAATCAGACTCAGTAAGAGAGAGATTAACTAACAGAAAACAGAAGTGCAGAAAATATGCTTTATGGACTTGGAAGCTGAGAAGCAAGGAGTGGGAGCATCAAAAGAGCTAAAGAACATTTAAACCCTCCTACATCCCCAGAGCAGAAACAGCTCATGAGGCTGAGCACACACCTGAGTCCAGGACAGGTAACACACAGCTGCTGCCCTGCTGTGCCACCACAGAGCTGCATCCTTCCTCAACCTGTGCTCTTTGGCCTGTGCTGCTCCAGGCTTTTTCCTGCAGGTTTTAAGCTGATCTGTGGCATGAGACAAGAGCCATCAGGTCAGCCAGCAGCCTGCACAGCACAGGGCAGCTGGAGCACAACTCATCCTCCTCCTGGGGGCTGGCACAGCCTCCACAGCTGGGATGAGCCAAACCCACAGGCCACACCATCATTTGGCACCTGGGCTCTTACCTGCCTGACCTTGCCTTACCTGGTTTTTCAAAACTAGACTAGAGTCTACTGCTCATTGTGGAAAACCATCAGACCACTGATCAATGCAACCCTTATTAATGCCAAGGTCTGGCACACCTTTATTAGTAAAATAAGGCTTTATTTTTGAAACTGGAATGTCTAAAATTGACAATAACTCACTGTAGCCATGAATTTAGTCTACCTGAATTTTCCCATAGGAACCCTAGAGCAGAGCACCCCACAAACATGACACCAAATGTGCACTGCAGTCATGTGTTACTAATCACCAACCTGCCATGCACAGTCAAGGGAAATTTAATTTACACCAGTCAAGGCTGACAGAAATAGCATTGCTCAGAAGAAACGTTCAGCTAGAAGAAATAACTCATAACTTAATGCTGTCTTAGAAGTTTCTGCACAAAAATTTAAATTATCCCAATGTTAGTTTCAGGTTACTCTTGTACCAGAGACATAAGGGGAAAACCTTTTAAAATTGCAAAGCAGCAGTAAGGAACGAGTTATGTAGTATTTTAATATTTTCATTTTTGTCACCATGTCTCTCCCCTTCCACCTGCAGGTTTCACCCAAACTTTGTGAACAAACAAGCCAAAGACCAGCATTAGAAATGTGTGAGCTAGGTTCCTGCTTCCCAAATAACACCAAGAAGCAAGAACACTTTCAGCATCGGCCCATCACAGCTTTTTCACATTTTGGTCCCTGTCAAGTACCTGGTTTTTATGTCAGATAAACTGAAGCCAAAATTCCAAGCCCACCTGTATAGTGTGTAGCATATTACATATATTGCATTCTGATGGCCTCGAATCTAGGATGGCAAGAAAAATCACCTTTTAAATTATGTGATAGAGATTTTCAAGCTATTGACAAGCTCCAGTGTACTCATCTTACACTTTTCCACAGGTCTGTAACTATCTCTGCTATGTTTGCTTTATCTGTGCTTTCTGTCCTTCTAGAACATCCCTCTGAGATGATTTACAGCCAAGACTCAGCCCTCATCTGCAGCTCTGTGTGTTGTAAGGGTTCCTCAAACCTGCAGCACGTGCAGCATCACCAACTTCAGCCCAAAGGATTTGCCCCCTGAAGAAACATGAAAACCCTGCTCTGCCCATCCACTGGGTTTGTGGGACTGTTCTCCTAATTCAAGACACAATTGCTAGGGGAAAGTATGTTTCAGAAAAGGAGTATTATTACTGTCAATCCTTAAATGCTGTTTCCACATAATATGGATATTAGCTGGCACAACCCAGCACTCTGTAATTCCAGAGATGGAATGTGAGGAAATTCAGCAGCTGCAATCTGAAGTTTTATAGTCAGGTGAATCTCTGCACCTTTTACTCTCTCCAGACTGTATTTCTCAATCTGTCTAGGTGTCCAGAAACCTGAATTACAGTCTGATTTCTCAAACTGTCACTTTTTCTTTTAATTCCATACAATCTGAAGATGCTGTTAAAGACCTGAGGCCAAGAGCTTGGCTGGCTCATATCTCAATTGTTTAAACTGTTCAACACTGCATTCCTTATTTTGATGCCCTGAATTATAGTTATCAAGGTTTATTTATTAATGTTGCAATACAGAACATTCTTAAGCTTAAAACAGGTCTAAGAAACCTACACAGCTTTTATTCTTGTTTTATGCTGAAATAAATGCAAAGCTAATCATTCCTACAAGTCTCTGAACAACACTAAGCACATTAAATTCAGTTCAACATCTCTGAATTGTAGAACCTTGTTAAGCAACACTCACATTTTTATTAGCCTGAGTTTCTCCTTGGTGGGATGTGAAGCACATTCCCAAAGGCTGCCACAAGAGGAAGAAACAAGAACTCTTAATGGGATCCTCCATGACAGCTCAGTGCAAGGAATTTGCTAGGGAAGAAGTGGGAAAACACCTATTGATGATTTAATTTCAGGCAAGGAGAATCAGACAACTGCAGTCATTTATCTTGTTTTTTTTCTAAACATATCCCACTAAAACATATCTAAATTGTATCTTTATATTACTGCACACTGTTTATGTTCCCTCATTCCAAACATGCTCTCTTGGTAAGTTCTGCAGTGCTGCCAGCATTAGGAACACCTAAGGCCAGTGTCACCCAGGTGCTGTCACCTCCAGCTGTGGAACACCCTCCTTTGGGGCACATAATCCTGTACACTGGAATTACACAGCCCCACACAGCACAGCTGGAAAACTCTCCTGCAATGGAAAACCTTTAGCCTTAAGGGTCCTTTTATGGAAAGTGAGGGTGCCAGTTCTGGCCAGGGCGTTTCTGAACAAGGAAACAAAATATCCTTACTTGTGCAAATCAGAATCTCCACCAGGAGCCCTCTGAAAAAGAGCTTGCCTTTATTCTTTGTTCTGAACACAAAACACTCACCAAAAATCTAAGCTGGCTATAAAACTTGGGTTTTGTGGTGGTGCATCAACAGATATTTCAAAACAGGAAGCAGAACACAGGACCACAGAATGGTCTGGGTTGGAAGGGACTTTGAAGATCATCTCATTCCAGCGCCCACATGGGCAGGGACTCCTTCCTTTAGTCCAGGCTGCTCAGGGCTCCATCCAGGGATGGGGCATCCACAACTTCTCTGGGCAACCTGTACCACTGCCTCACCACCCTTACAGTAAAAATTTCCTCCTACTATCTAATCCAAATCTGCCCTCTTTCAGTTTAAAGCTACTCCCCTTTACCCTGTCACTCCATGCTCTTGCTAGTGTCCCTCTCCATCATTCTTCTCTCAGGAAACAGTCAATTTCCTTGAAAGAATGAGATATATTGATGTATACCACTGCTCCCTCCTTTCAGCTTTTTTCCAGCTGAAAAGTTGTGATTTTTGGGATGTTTTGACCCACCTCTAGTCATGTGGGATTTGAACTGGAACTGCCCTGGTACACTTACAAATATAGATGATATATGCCAGAAACAACTCTTCACAGGTTCAGTGTGCTCAGATTAAGCTGGACACTGATTTAAAGAGGTAACATGTAAAAGAACAAAGTAATGTTTTCCTCGTTATGATACAAACCATCACTTTGAATTGCAATGTGCTGGAAAGCTAAAAGAAACAGCACTTAAAACTGCCTGACAAAGGCCAAAACCTTTGGAGAAAGGAATACAGATATATCAGAGAAATAACCACAAAGGTGACAGAAAATAAAGGCACTGCACCCAAAGAGATGGCACCAGCAAACAGCCATGGGAAGAAAAGCAGCACAGACAGGGAAATAATTCAACACAGCTACGAGCAAAAGTCTAAAACAAAGGGGGCAAAAGGGGAAGAAGCAGAAGGAAAGCTGAAGAAGTTGCCTGCAGGCCATGAACAGAGGGAGACTTACTGACAGCAGCTTTGTCCCAAGGTGATCCCCCAGCTCCTGGGACAGCTCCTGCTCAGGGTCCTGGAGGTGCCAGCTCAGAGGGCAGGTCCTGCTCATCAGCTCTGTGGAGAAAGCAAATTGTAACAAGTCAGGGAAACACCTCCTTGCATTTGGGGCGCTTCCTCCCACCAGGGCTGTTTCAAACATCTTGTCAAGTGCCCGACTTGTCCACTCAAAATTTGCCATTTGTCTGACTATCTGTACTAATTACCCCTTCCCCCTGCAATCTGGGATCTTCCTGTCTGTGAGGAAGAGAAATGCCAACATTTTCTACAGAGGCTCAAACAGGTGGGGTCTCTAGTGGGGGCTATCAAAGACCAAATATTTCTGTCTGCAAAGTAATTATGTTCCTGAAGGGCAACTTCTTGTTCAGGAATGTTGCTGAACAAAACCACCTGCAGAACCTGCAGCAAAAGCTCCTGAATGTTGTTCAGAACACAACTCTCTCCTGATGTTTGCCACCTGCATCAGCTGGGGCAAACACATTACCTGTGAGAGTAGCTCCAGAGGCAGTGAGGAGACACCGGCGACCAATTACAGACTCAGCTCCTGAAAATCAGAGAAAAGGGAAGGACCAAAAATGTATCAACCAACCCTATCAGATCCTGCCTCCAGCCACAATGCAGGAAACAGCATCTCCTCTTTGCCATAGCCAATAAGAAATAGAATCAGCAATAATAATACAACAAAGCAAGGGAGGCTACCAACAATGAATTAAAATTGATTGCATCTTTAATACTGCACTTTATCTTAATTCTTTTAAAATGTTTGTGCGAGCCAGAGTTTCTCATGACTTAAAATTATTTCATATTTAAAAGGAAGAAAGCTGAGCCATTCTAAGGCAATAAGGGAGACCTGATACACATCCACAAGAAAATGATCCTCTACAGTAATACAGTAAAGAACACACATTTTTCTTCAAAATTTTATTTTAATTTAAATTATGGGGCCAGCCAGATTTTTTGGGTACGAAACATTTTCCTCAGGAGAAATGAAATGCTACCACGGAAATAGAATTACAATTGTATACATCTCTTATTATTAAAAAAAAAAAAAAAAAGAAAAAAGAAAAAAAAAGAAAAAAGAAAAAAAAAGAAAAAAAAAAAAAAAGCTTGCATTTAAATATGTTTTGGTAATACCCTTAAGCCTTCAAGCAGATAAGAAACCACTTCCAGAACAAGTTTTTTAATATGAACAGCACATCGAAGGAGCTTTAATTTAAATACAACTTCTTTTCGAAAGCCAACATTCAAATGTTTCCACATATTAAAAAAGTCACCATAGCCATTGATTCCAAGGCCTAATATAGAGAAACCTCTATCCCAGTCCAAATGTTTTCACTTCTTTACACATAGAAATCTTTAGCACGTCTACATCTTTCTGAAGAGGAAGCCTTACATGTTATGGTGAGTAACTTGACAAATAATGTTTCCTCCACTCAGCTATGATAAACCAAAATATAACAGACAGTTAGTACTGAGCTACAACACCACCTCATGCCAGCTCTGCCTGGCATCTCTGGGAAGAGTCAGCTATTTTCTTTCCTGTAAGCAAAATGATTCTGTTTGCAAAGGACACGTTAAGAACCTTTAAAAGATCAATTCTAATGTTAAGAGCAGTTTTAACCAACCGAGTGAAAACACTCAATTTTCTGGAGCTCTGGGATTTTCCTTGTGAAGGCTTTCAAATCAGTTCAAACATCACTGATTGTGAAATATTTCAAATGGGAAGAGGACAGGAAGCAAGAAACATTTTCTGTAGCATTCACAATCATTCAGTCATGCAGAATTGGAACTTCCAGACCCCAGTCCATGAGTTTTTGCTTGGTTGTGATCTCAGCGTTACTATATGATGGATAGATACAATTTTAATAACATCATTTAGCTATATTTAGTAGATTCCTTTTGTATGGTCACAGTAACAAAAACATGGTGCAAAATCAGTTGGGTTTTCTGTTTTTATAAATACTGATAGTTTGCAGCAATGAAGAACAAAATCAACAAAAATGAGATCATTTTGTTATCCTAGGACACCTATGAAATTGCTTCTCGAGGTCGGAGGGAATGAAATCACTCAAACAACTATTGTACTGAGTTATTTACTGTAAGAAATGACGCACTGCAGGCTCCCCACAAGTCAGAGGAATCAATATTAATTTAGCATAATCCTTGCCATTTGCAGAGCTGGTGAGCACAATGCTAGTGTAATTAAATAAGGCCAATATTACCTGCTAAGAACATAGCAGAAAGGGTTCCAGTTCTCTGTTTCAGTCTACCCTAATTGATGGCACCCCATTAGATACGTGAATACAAAGAATTTGTTTGGGTTTGGGTGTTCGTTTCCTTTTAAATGCTGCAGTACTTAAGATTGTTAAATCAGCATTTCCATGTGATCTGAAGTATTCAATTACATATGAGCATTCATTTTGCAAAACTCAATATTAGGTAATAGTTACAGACTAATACAATAACATTCCTCTGCTGTACAAATTAAATCATATTTTAAAGAAATGAGCAGCCTAGGAGTTATATACAAAAGAAACCAGCAAGCATTGTTGAAATGAAATGCAAAATGTCACTGCTAGGTCTACTGTCTGAAATACCTTTAAAGAAAAATTAACAAAAACCCTTAGAACATATTTCCAAGTTTACAAGTCAAGTCTCAGAAAAATCAAATCATGTCCAAAAAAATTCTATAAAGCGGTGAAAGGCATATATACATTTTCCTTATCAACCTTGAGATTTCACTCTTTTAAAAGTTGCTAAGTTTCAATATCAGTTTATTTGCAAGACAACTGTTTATCCCAATAAGCTCACATCTTAGATACATTTCCCCTTTGATTACAAATAAAGCACTGCACATTTTTTTGTTTTAAATCAAGGCATATAATCTTATACTATGGTGCCAGGTATGCACAGGTCACGTTGTGCTCATTATCTCAAACAAGGTTAAGTGCAAACATACAGATTTATTCAGATTTGCAAGCATGCAACCTGTTACTTAACTACATGAATACCTTCTCTCCTAGACCAAACTAGTATCTATATGTTTGCTGTCACGAACCTAGAATCTTTCTTTTCAGGACTCCTAAAACAAGCAGTGTCTTTGAATTCTGAAATGACACAAATATCAAGAAAGTCCACATTGTGCAAGAAAGCAGCAGCTATGTTTCTCAACTTGGACTAAAAATGAAAAGAGAAAAACAAAAACCGTTCACTGAACAGCAGATTAGCAGTAATGTTCCTCATGAATCGATAAGAGTGCCTGATGCTGAATATCTAACAGCAAATGCTGAATTTGGGTTTAATATTTTAAAGGTTTATTGGAGTTTAAGCTTCTTGCTGTGCTGGTCTCTTCAAATCCCTGATCTGTTTAACTAAATAGGTCTTCTCATCATTAAATTGTTCATCCTCGGTCCTGTCATTCTGAAACTTGCTGAGGAACTCAATAAGTTTGGTCTGGTTCTTTAGAAGGATGTCTAATATAGGCTGTGTCTTGTTAGGATTGGCTACAAACACCTGCAAGAAAATAAAAGACATTGAGCACAACAGTGAGAAACAAAGATTAAGTTAAAAAATATTATCTAACAAAATACTGATGATGATAAATTAAAACTATGTTTTAATTATCCCACTATCACACCAAAAAAACTGCAGGTTTTTTAATAAAATTACTTTTTTTAAAATCAGGGCATAAGCTGAAAATCAGCACCAAAGTAAATCTAGTCTGTGGGAGGTGACCGGCCTCAACAGCCTCTGCAGAAAGCACTGAAGACACTTTATGGTTAAATTCTATGGCAAATGCATGGTTTCGTATCATGTGCAGCATCTGATGGGAATCTCACACTTCACTGCAAACTTTTAGACCTCAAGGTATAACTCTTAGCTGCCTGTCTGCTGCAAAGTCAGAAGCCATCTGTCATAATGTTCAAATTACAGTTCAGGTGACCTGACTGAAACAGTGCTGTCCTTCAGAGATCATGCAGTGTGACAAAACCACTTTAGAATGCCAGGATTTTGTAAGGAATCATGCATTCCTCCTTATCTTCATGCATTCCTCCTTATCTTCATGCATTCAATTCCAAAAGTTTCTGCGAGATGTTATTCTGACAATCACATGGAAGTCCCTAAGTGATTTCTGAACGGTTTTCAAAAGATAACCAAGATATCTATTTGTAAAGATGGATCATAATCAAGCAAACATCAGTGCTCCCTTTATTTAATCACTTAGCAGACACTAAGGTAAGCTCCACTTAGGCTCAGCTAAGCAGTTTACTCAACTAAACAACTCCTGGTCAGATTCCTTCTGTTTCATGGTGGGCTTTTGTAACATACCTTGAACACATGGAAGGCCTCAAACTGAATGTTACGACTCTTGTCTCGTAGAAGGTTCATCATTAGTTTGAGGTTCTCAGGTTTACTGATGTACTTTGTCATAATTGTGAAGTTGTGTCTGTCCAGTAACAATTCACCGAGAAGCTGAAGGCAGAAAAGAATGAAAAATGAAAAAACTACTAACAGAAGATTGAACTTGTATGTGAATGCTTTCAGACCCCCTGAAGTGGTGTGGTGCTCTGTGAATGCAGCACAGTGGTCAGGAGATAAAGCAGCAAAAGAACTAAGTGCCCTAAATTTCCATGTGCAGGTGCATTTTCCCCTTATTTCAACGACACAGTTTCTCCTTTTCCTCAGAAAGTGAAAAATCACACTTATTCCCCCTTGCAATGAATTGGAAAGTCTTTCCTTTTTTCCTCCATTACTTCACTATTTTTTCCACTTATACAGAAGCTATTCAGCATAGAAAGAATGACCTTTAAATAAAAACCAAAACCCCAATAAAACAGGTTAGTACATCAAATGAAATATTGGCTGGTCTTTTGCTACCTAAAGGGTTTAGAAGGGTTTTGCTCACAAAGATCACCTTTACTTCAAGCTCTGCATTACATTTATGTTCACTATTTCTTACCTACTTGAATGATGGCTTTAGGCACATCATGTGTATCTTTGTTAAATTATTTAAATGTAACCAGACTTGCTGAAGGGAAAAAAATCAACAAAAATAAAGAAATTTGAGGAGCCAATTTTTCATAGGGAGAGAAATTACTTTGGTCTGTGTTGGACACTAAAATATATAAGAACTGGACAAAAGAAGCTGATCCCAAGAATTAAAATGTCTGAAGAATGAAAACAAATACTATTCAAGAATGTTACAGAAGCCATTTCAAATAAAGTTAACTCACCTTGAAAATACAGGGAATCTCTCTGCATTTAAGAAGAAAATAAAATTGCCTTACCTTAAGTGACTGTCTCTTTGTCACATAATTTTCTGAATGAAGTAACTTCTCGTATTCACTGAAGAACTAAACACAGAATAAAGAGAAGGGTTAGGACTTTTTCAAGCATCATAGGCATCTTCTTCCAAATTACTGCAACAAAGTGGAGAAGAGACAAATCCCTAACAAAACCAAACAGAATCTGAAACCTCAGTAGGTTCCTGTAAGTCACTACGTTGTCACTACTTAGGCTTTTAAAGCACATACAAAGTTAAACACTGAATAAGCTTTAAAAAAATATGTATTTACTCTTTCAAGAGACTTTAATGTTTAGACCACAGGGCAGTGGAAGGAGTTTCCTCATTATTTATTACCAAAACAGGCTGCCCAGAGCAGCTGTGGCTGCCCCATCTGTCACTGTAAGACATGAAATAACACGATGCGGACACGCTTTTTGCCTTCTCAAGGTAAAAAAGGGAAGCTTATTTTCTGACTCCAACATTTATAGATTTCCAAAAGTGACAGTGGATTGGAGGGTGAAAGTGCCACCTCTCCAATGACACTGGACAAACCAACAGTCCATCAAATTTCTCCTCCTCCATAAAAGAATGCAAACCAATAAGTTATTTACAGAAAGTGTGTGAGAAAGTTCATTGCAAGAATGTAAACATCAGAAGGCTTAGAAAAACTTAAATCAGGGAGACAGCCATTCCTGAGGTGTCCCAGGCCAGGCTGGATGGAGCTGTGAGCAATCTGCTGTCGGTGCCGTGGCAGGGGGTGGGACCAGGGAGTGTTTGAGGGGACAGCTCCCAATTCCCAGGGACACCCTGGAAAGCACAGCACGGGCTCCCTCTGGAGGAGAAGCCAGGCTGGCTCCCACAGAACCACATTCAGAGTAAGACTGATGTCTTGCACTCACCAGAGCAAACTGATTTTTCAGTTTGTGCAGGGTTTTTTACAAATGCCCGAGTGACCAAGTGGAGTTGCCATTCAGTGTGTCAAAATGTGAGGACATCACCGAGTCAGGCAGGACTAAAATAAACATTTACCTTGCACACTCTTTAGGGTTTTTTAATATTGTCAAGTTTTACTATTCATGAGTAGTCTTAAGTTTCATGGCAGTAACACTGTTAAATACAGTTTGACTTTTTAGAAATACATTTATCAAAATCTCTTAAAAGTTTCAGATATGATTTCACAGCAAGAAGAAATTTGCTTCAATGTAGATGAAGAGGTGAGCTAAGTACCAACTCTGCACATCTAATTTCTCAGAGCCTCTTAACTGGTTTCCCAACAGTGCCTAAAGCATTATTAAGTAGGTATTTCAGGGCTAAAGCAAGTAGTCAAAAAGAGAATAATTTTGTCTCCTGTTTAAAGCTGAGTCACTCAGAGGAGGTATTTGTGATTTAGTGAACATGCCTGGAGACAAACCTTTAAAAATCAGTATGATTCCAAGTTTGTCAGGTTTGTTTTTGTTTTTTATTTTTAATTGCTTGTGAAGTCTGTGAGTTTTAACCAGAGTAAGATTTAAACACTTAAATGTCGAACTGGTTCCAAATAATCTGTTGAAAGGCAAAAAGGATTTAAGTCATGTAGCTGAAAATGTCAGGATAAATGAAACTCTCTAACATTATTTGTTTTGGCTTTAGCGGGGAGGAACTGAACCCCAAGTTCAGTTGATTTAATATTGTGTGGAAATCCCCAAAACCAGAGCTAAACAAGGAATAAAACAGATTTCTTCAAATAAAATACACAGTACCAGAGAGCTCTAAATATGAAAAGGTGTCTGCTCACCCTATCGTAATGTTGTTCCAAAAATTCTGCACTTAACAACTTGTGTCTTGTAAGCAAATCCTGTAAGAAAGCACAAACCCAGTACTGTCACTAAAAGTATTTAAACAGCACAAAGACATTCTCACACACGTAAGACATTCAATCCAAAACTCTGCTATTTCATTAAACATGCTATTTTAGGACCTGACTGCAATTACCTGGACACTGCTCAGGATCTTGGCATTGCTTAGGAAAGATCTGTGATGAGTTAACTTTAATTCTCAGAGAGACAGCCTGTGAAATTATCACTGAAGAGAGCTATTTATGGATCAAGGCCACACTCTGCACACAGCTACACACAACTGAGGTTAAGACCCACCATTTGATCTTGATTAATATTATGCTTATTGTCCCCACAACTGATTATTTTAGGGACACAAAAATTGGGCCACAGAAAATTTCCCCAGACAAAGCAACAGCATCAGATATCCTCAGGAGGAGCACAGGAGGAGCTGAACTGACACAGACTGGGAGAACACCTGCATTCAGGTAATGCATGATACAGCTCACTCTCCAGAACAAGATTTTGGGGATCAGAGGTACTGTGTGTATGCACAGGTGTGCTTTGCATTCTGAGAAATAAGGAAGAACAGTGTTCAGCTCACCCATCTACATCACACCTATTTTCTTCCCCTCTGTCAAGGCTTGTTTTGCCAAGAACACCACTCACAGCAGTGGGTGCACAAGGCAGAGAAACACAGAAGTGTCACTATAGGACACGAAACAACACGACATGGACTCGCTGCTCTAAGGTAAAAAAGGCTTTTTATTTTCTGACTCTAGCATTTATTGTATTTCTAGAAGTGACAGTAGATTGGAGGGTGAAAGTGCCACCTCTCCAATGACACTGGACAAACCAACAGTCCATCAAATTCCTCCTCCTCCATAAAAGAATGCAAACCAGTAAATTATTTACAGCAAGCGTGTGAGAAAGTTCATTACAAGAACATAAAACAGGCCTAGAAAATCTTAAAAGAATCAAGCCAGAAGCACCAGTTCCAAGGCTGAGGACGTTACCTTGAAGGTGGCGAATGCATCGGACGCGATGTCAAACGTCGACATCTCCACGTATCTGAAGAAGTCGTAGAACTGCTCTGACCACAAGATGATTTTAGCTAGTGGCTCGTGCCGGATGCATTCCCTAAGCATTATCCCACAGTTCAGAGCAATTTCTGGAGATTCGTACCTAGTCACAAAACCCAGCAAAGATTCTTTATGAATTTATAAATTTAAAAAATTTACATTTAATTAAATTTATAAACGTTCACAAGTAAGCACTGCAGCAGCACATTGTTAATTAGAGTGTTCAGTACTATCAAGTAAACAAACCCATAAAAATGAGAGGTACTTATTCCTGCATTAAACTCCATTTTAAAATATTTCAACTAAATACTGCTGAAATAGCTGCCGGTTACAATTGTAGCAAATTCAAAGAATTTTCACAAACTAAATAATTTTTTTAAGTAATTGTATTTTATATTATTATAAAATATTTTATACTTTTTATATCATACTATATTTTATACTTTATATTATTATAAATAATACATGTACTTTTTTGTTTACACAACTAAATAAAAATACTTTTTTTGCTCTCAAAATCGGTTTTCTTGTTCCACATTGGTGGGATTGCAGACATCTGGAAAAGCAGTAAATGATTTGCCTTGAAAGCTGCATGCTTAAACATGACAGCAATTTACATAAAACCTTCCATGTGAGCATGAGGGGTTAACAACACTGGACATAAATTCAGATCTCCTCTTCCATTAAACCATTTTTCAGCGTCAGTTGCTGCTCTGCACATCATGGGTTCCAGCTTCTGGAGCAGTCACAGCCTCTCACATGCCTTCCTGCCTCACACCTCCAGAATCCTGCCTCCTAAACCAGTGGAAGCCAATTCAAATTCCCCACAATTTGAGGAGAAAAGTATCATTGTGCATACTGAGCATTAACTACATTACCCTATTAAAAAAAAAAACTGAAATAATTTTCATTAAATCCTGCAATACTCTCCCATTCATCCTGTCATGGAGATTTGAAATCTACCGAACATTTTGCAATTCATGCCACAGATTTAATTCACTTAAATTTGTCTCAGTTGGATATCAGATGTAACATGCAAGTTGTTAAATGCCCATTTCAAACAACCTGACTTATATGAGTTTCAATAACCCCTGTGAGGATAAAGCTCTCTGAAGTGTGACAACACAGACTAAAAGTGAGCACCAATCTGTGGCAGCCCCCATTCAACCACTTACCAATGAGAACATGCTGAAAAAGCAGTTTTCTCTCTCTGCACCTCAAGTATCTTTGCCTTCTTTTGTAAATTATTTTGAAGGCACACTGAACCAATAATTTCTTCTGCATTATGTCACAACTAATATTTTCTTTTGTCCCTCTGACATTTAAATGACATTACAGGCAAGTAATGCCACCAACAGGCATATCCCACTGAGATGAGTGGCCCTTTCATAAACCCTTGAGTTATCCCAGTAAGTGGAATAAGTGCTCCTCAACTACAGCAAGCTTACCCAGAAGCTGTAGTCAGATTTATTAATAGCTGTATTTTTTTAAATTGTTTATTAATGTTTGATGAGCTTGTCTATCCCAAAATATCCAAGTGGAATTGCAATTTTCAGAACTTTCTTAATTAAAGTTATTAGAAATGCAAGCAGTTATTTTCTGCTTTCATGTTTGGGAGCTGCAGCTCTACATGTGTTCAGTATGGCAGGACTCTCCAATATCCAGCACTCCAGATATTCCAAGAAGAGAGGAATAAACAGTTGTCTGACACAATATGCCATGGATCATTCTTTTTTTGGTCAGGTTTGTGGTGGTGTGTTTGTGTCAATACAGCAATATAAATCACTACGAATAAGAAGTCTAAGACAGGCCAGCAAACTGAAAATTATTGTGGTTAAAAGGAAAAAGAACAGCCTTCAACTGTTAATGAGTAAGTTCACAGGAGAATAGTTTAAAAAGGCTCAAATAGCATACTGAAAGGAAAACATCTTACTAGCCCAGTAAGAGCACTTCAGAGTACTAACAGTTCAGAATTTTCAGTTGTATTTCATGCAAAAGTAGATGGCTGGGGTTCTGTTACTTAAATTTTCCTTTACTTAGGGAAATTACAGACCCCAAAACCAAAGAAAAAGAAAACAAAACTAAGCATATAGCAAAGGAAGAGCAAACATGTCAGAACTCACTGCTTCTCTGTGCATTTAAAAAGCCCTTATTTCATGTAAAAGCATATTTATGCTTCACAGTGCACATACCCTTTTAATAGCATGAATAAGATATTCTGTTGAGTGCAGATGTATTCAACTGTGGGAGTTCTTGTACCAATTTGTCTTCTGAGAATGTTGTTGAAAATTTGCGCAACATCTTTCTTGCCCTGTCAAAAACATCAGCAGTTAAACACAAAATATGGAAGTCCACAGGCAAGTTAACAATGAAACATTATCATCACCTTGTGCAGCTGTACTGGGGGTTCTGCAGTTCAGGCAGCCTCCATACTCTGATCTTGACCAGATTCTTTTTCTTTATGCCCATTTCAAATATGCCAAAGCACTCAAAACATGACACCACGTTGCAGGCAGATCACGGGGAATTTACATTCAGAAGTAAAGCCAGCTGATGTAGCATCAATCTCCTGGGCTTATTTGATATTTGATTTTGCTAACAGCATGACAGTTTTTAACTGTGCTCTTGCCTGGAAGTGTATTCTTCAACATTCCATTATCCTCTCCCCTTGTCTAGGGACACACAATGCCACCATTAAGAGTGTGCAGAGCGTTTCCAACTGCAGTGTTAACATCCAACTTAGAACTGCAACTTATGGAAGTGGAATAAATAAATGAGTGAATAATATACACAGAAATCATCCACTGACCTAAAATGCAAGTCTCACATTTTTCAATTCACAGCAGCAGTATAAATAAGACCAGGATGCTGGAATTCAGCACAAATTATACACAAAAAAATTCACAAGCATAGCGCCAGACAGCGTCAAAGGAACTGGAAATGTTTTTTGTTGAATAAATACACATCTCCTGTTTATTTCCTCTGAAGATGACAAACTGGTAGACATCTAACAAAAAGGTGGTTATAAACATAAACATCTTCCGCTCTCATTCACATGCACCATTTAAAAGCCAAATTTCTGCAATTAACTGCTGTCCACTCTGGACTGCACAAAGAGACCTTCAGGATTATGTGTTATCAGATCTACTCCAGAAAAAGACCAGGCCAGCTTGTACTAAACTTGGACCTGCAAATAAAGGCCTGTTAAGCAACTCCACCTACAGGTTCCCTGAATGTTCTACACCAAACCTAGATGTATATAATGTTTCTTGACAGGCTCTAGCTGTGCTGTAAATCTCCTGAGTAACACCAGGAAGCTTTTGAGTAAAATGCAGGGCTTATTTAACTAGCAAGAATTTTAAAAACATCATCAATTATTTAAAATCCTTTCAGTTTTCAAATCAGTGTAAAAAAGACTGCATGAGAAAAAATGAAATGTTTATGAAAACGTAGGAGGACTGGAGTTTTGCAAATGGCATGTTTGTGAATTACCATGGACAGTTTTGCTGGAGTGTTGTTTTCAGGATATAAGAGATTGTTTGTAAACCCTTGTTTTCTCAATTACAATTCCATTGAAAGCCAGCCCAAAACAACACCAGAACTCTTTGTTCTGAAATGAGTAGAGCACTGTTTGCAGGAATTGCTTGACTCAAACTCCACATAATATAATCATCAACTCCCATTCACCAGCGCTGCGTTTGCCTCGCAGTCCCAGCAAGAACAGCATTTCCTTCTTATCCCTCCCTGAGCTGCCTGCGGCACACTGCAACCCCACAGCCAGGTTTTGTCACTTTCTTGTGCCTTGCCAAGTGACCTCATGGCCCAACAAGGCCAACAGTCACAACAGCCAGAGGTGAGAGGCACACTGTGCTTGTATTGTCCTCTCAGCAGAAGGATTCAGCTCCCCTGGGCAAAAGGCAGTTTTGTTCTGGGTGGGTTTTTAATTCTGCATTTAAAGAATCCCAAAACAACAGAACAAGACACGCAGTTTCACCAGGGGCACCATCTCTATCAGTGCAAACCAGCAAGGAGATAACTGGTAAGTGTTAGGACTGGTAAGGAGATGGTTGTGTTGACTGCTTTAATGGAAAGCAAGCTTCCAGGGAAGGACAACACTTTAAACAGGCCTGGGCACAAGGCAAGAACTGGGCAATTACAGTTTTCTTCATTTAAACATCCAATTTGTTATTTTTCTAGCTTTTACTTCTTACTTTTCTATGGGTTGTTTTCACCACAGCAATTCAGATTCAAGCACAAGATTTGAGACAGTTAAAGACACAACGAACAATCCCTGTCTATTCCTGTTCTACAAGGAAACCTTCTTCAGAAGTGAGACTGAAAGGGAAAAAAGTTTAGGTTGTCACTGAATAACCTGCAGCTGTGGTGGGAAACCAGAAAGAAAAAATTCCAGACCCATTCTTCAAGTTTAAAAACCACCAGAAAATCAAATATGTATTTTGATCAGTAATGGAATAATTGCTTCAAATGCAGTAAACCCATACAGACATCTGGGATATCAAAGGCAACATCTGAGTGGCTTTGTAACAGCTGGGAAGCTGGAGCACATCTGGAGCACATCTGGAGCACAGGTGTGTTGACATTAACTCTAGGTAACAGCAATAGCTGGACAGTGCCAGCTCCAGCCATAAAAAGCAGATGTGGTCCAGCCTAGAAAGCAGTGAATGACTCGTTCTCCCTCCAAGGGGAACCATCACATCCTCCTGAAACAAAGCAGCACAAGAGCCACAGGCAGGAAACAACTCACAATCTTTCCATGTCCTCTTAATGAAAAGCACAGTTCTCCCTAATGAGAGCAAGCCTGTGCAAATCCTTCCCATTCTTCATTACCAGAAGATAATGAAGGTTTCCTTTGCTAATAACTGGGCTCAGTAAACACCAGGCTGATACCAATCTAGAGGTCAGCAGAATCCAGATGACGTTTCATGATTTCCTTTCTTCAGCAATTAAAGGCCATCCCAGTTGAGCATTCTCTCTCAGCTTTCCCAGGTTTCCTTGCTTATTTAACAACCTGAATGTTTTATGTATGGTATAAACACTTGTGTGGGTAGGGAAAAAATACCACTGTATTACAATTAAACACAAATCAGAGGGAGTTATGGGTGGGGTGGAGGGGAGAGAAGAAAGAACAGGGAAGAAAGCCATTGTTTTTGGAATGTCAAATTACAATAGGACTTTAAACTGTTGTGTTTGTATTGTGAGCAACTTGTTTATGAACAATCCCATTTTTAAGCAATCTTAAGAGGGATGATCTTTATGGTTGAGGCTGTGAGTGAGATGCATGGATTTGGCTCCTTTCCTAGACAACCATATGCCTCTTGAGAGACCTCAGGGAAAAGAGAAAAATCCAATTGTACTGCAACATCTCATACCTAAATAAGATTTTTCTCCATGGTGCTAAATTATTCCATGTAATGTGGTGACAAATGCCACAGAAGCTTGTGGAGAGATACCTTTAAATACAAGCAAGTATTGCTATTTTGAATTGATCAATAAAAACTTGGGTTTGTTTTTTTAATAAACAGAAAAAAAGACAGGGAAACCAAAAAGGTTGCATCACTTGTTTCTAAAAAAGAGAGAAATACTGGACTATTAATAAAACTAACAACTTTAAATTATGTATTTAAACTTTTTATAAATGTTACAATAATTCTATTACTTTTCCTAGCAATTTGATGCAGCAAGATGAACATATAGATACATCTTGCAGTATTAAGGTTTGTGTTTGCTATGGGATTACTACTAAGAGATTAACCCTTCTGTGTACACAACAATTCAGAATTATTCCATAATTTTAACAGAACTGTACCACCAGATTGAAAGTTTATCTGCTTCAAATCTGTGTTGTTTATATGTCTAAATTCACAGACTTCATCTTCCATAACTGCTCAATCTGCTATGCAGTTTGGAACAGTCTCTAATGGATGTTTCATAACCACAGAATAAAAGCTGAAGACTGAAATATCTTAATCAATTAAAGTGGCAGGAATTCAGATGTGTTCATTTTAACACAAAGAATGTAAGAAGTGTCAAACCTTCTCTCTTACCTCAAAATCAATGAGCTGCAAGTCAGCTACTAGGGTACTAAGAAGACCACTGTTGTATAGCTCCTGAGCAAGCTGTGCCACAGCTTCTGTTTGGGGTTCCTTTTCATTTGTGCCATACAAGATTTCTTTCATGGCAACAAGGTTTTTTGAGACCTCCTCCGTCGCCTAAAGAAAATGGGAAAACAATACAGTTAGAGAACAATGTCATTTGTCTTTCTGACTGCACACTCCTTTATTCTTAACATCTGCAAACTTCCATTGGGGGGAGGAATAATCAGGAAATGACAATCTGGTAAAAAACAATAGATATTCTTTCTGCAAATAAGACTGTTATGAGACTGGTATTTAAAAAAAAAAAAAAAAACATAAAAAGCACAGGCAAGACATACACAATTTAGTTACCAAAGGTAAAAATCTCTTCCTTTTTACTGCCTTTTAACTTCCCATTCAAAAATCCCCTAAAGAACAGCAATAGAATGAAAAGAACCTGACAAAATTTCCATTCAGTAAAACAGTTGTGTAGGATCAGAGTGGAAAACATGACATGGAACCTTATGCCTGTGCCTAGGGAACTGCTCAGAGACACCAAACACATCCCTCCTGCAGATTTTGCACACATCAGGTTTTGCCAAATACTAGGCTCCCATTCTAGTTACTGTGGGTGAAGTCTTTCCAACAAACAAAACCTCAAGGAGAACTAGCTCCAACTTTCAGGTTATCTCAGCACACAAGAACAACCTGGCCAACAGACCCAGAAAGAGATCCATTCAAAAGGACACAATTAAACATCTAAAATCCTTCCCTGCTTGAAGCCCACTTTACAGAAGCCAGACAGGTCTGACTTGTCACTTGTGAGGAATTCCTAAGCACCCAGGATGAGCTAGAGCAGCATTTAGCAGTGGAAACACAGTTATCTCACAACCAAATAAAACACAAATCAACAAGAATACTTCTAAACACCCACGTCTGAATCTTGAAACGTAGTTGTATTGGACCAAAAAAAGGACTACTCCTTTCAATATGTACGTTTACTAAGCTTGGGGGCAAAATGCTGAAAATGCATAAATAGCTGGTTTAATTATAATGGTTCTTCACATGCCTAAAAAGTCTGAATGGTTTGTAAGTGCACTGATTTTTAGTAATTAGATGAACTTGCCAACAAAGTATGCATACACTTTAATGTAAAGTATTCATGATTGATAGCTCACGGAAAATTAATAAAGTGAAAAAATTACCACTTTCTGGATATTGCCAGTCTTGTAAAGGCTGTGTGAAAAGATTTCTCATTTGTGCTTTTTATCCAGAGAGGCTTGGGATCAGCATGACCCATGCACTATTCAAGCTAAAGCCATTCCAGCTTTGCTAGGTATGCAAGCAAGGATTCCATGACCTTTAAGGAAGCTCTGTATCATTTTTAGCTCCTCCACAACTTTCCACTCCCTGCTGCCTCCCTCTTCCTGTTACTTCAGTTCCTAGTCACAGTTGTCTCCTCCTCAATCGAAATCCCAAGGGATTTTCTGTGCACTGCTGGTAAGCCAGCAAGAAGCAGGTGCTCAGTAAGACCACTTTGATTCACACCAGCTCCTGAAGAGGTGAAATGGGAACAGCAGCTCACCATGCTGGAGCAGAATTACACCACACAATTGTTCTCTGAAATTCAGAGGAAACAGCTCTCTTGCAGAAGAACAGGGACATCTGTCAGACATGGAGATATGAAGAGATATCTTTGAAGGATGGCTACCAAGGGAAGAGGAAGCAAAGTCTGTCCCTGCATACTAATGTAGAAAGCAAGATGAAAGAGGAAGAAAGGCAGCTCAAGTAACTGCCTATTTCAGCTAAAACCATGGCAGTATTGAGGACATGCCTGTAATTAAGAAGGCGAGTGGAGAATTTGTCCTAGCAAAATGCCAGGGAAGAGGACAAGCCTCCCAACCCCAAAACTTTAATAATCACACTAGAGCTCTCCCTCACCACCAGCCCAAGACAGACACCAGCAATGGGAATGCTTGCAAACCAGGCAGAAAATAATGCTGTGTTTCCAAACACTGAGCACTTAAAAAAACCAAAAAGCCTTCTAGTCCAACATGAACATAGAGCTTGGGAACTTCAGTAAGAGACAGAGGACTTCAGTGCCCTTCACAGCTGTCAAGACCACCTGCATGTCCTTCACTGGAACTTGGCATGGCACGAAGCTTTAGTGGGAAGCAGCACTTAGAGACACAAAACCATTGAATCACTGAGGTTGGGAAAGTCCCTTAAGCTCAGGGCTGCCACTAAACCACATCCCTAAGAAGCAGCACAGCTTAAGCTGGAAGGTACCTCAGGAGGCCACCAGGATGCTGGAGGCAGAGCCACCTCAGCCCTGCCAAGCTGGCTGGGCTGATGGCCAGCCATGCTCCAACAGCCCCGTGGATGGACACTCCAGCACCTCTCCAGGCAACCTGTACCAGAGTCTGACCACCACGCACCAAAGCACCCGCCTTGCATCACTCCGGCCTCATTTCTGGGTATCTTCTGGAAACTAAGGTTTTCTGGAAGTATTTTATCAGTAATCAATGTCTATCAATGCACTACACTTCCATAAAATAGAATATCCTTACACTTCTGCTCTAAAATTCAACATCCAAAGGACTAGAAATGAACTCGGACAAATTTCTAGAACCTCCTTACTCTTGCACATTCCATGAACTCTCAGACATATTCCAAATACAAGATGTGCAGACCTATTTTTGCCATTTCAGATGCAGAATGGAATTTAGATAGTTACACTGAAAAATATAATGCTACTTTAAATATTGGTGTGAAGAGCCAAGTAAAAAAACACTAAAAACAAATAAAATCAAGGAAGATAAGAGAAGCTTGGCTAGCATTACTAGCAAGATTTTTCTAAGATACTGAGATCTAAACTGCCTAATGCACTGCTCTCTTTTAAGAGGGGAAAAAAATCTCTAGACAAAGATCAAAATACACAATGAGGCTCATCCAAAAATCCAGATCAAAAGTGGAACAATCAGACAACATATGTACAAATATAGAAAATATACCCCAGTACAACATACGACCAGGATGTACTTTATACATACAGAACATCTATACTCTCCATGTATTTTATAGAGAGCATAAGATATATTTTATATAAGAATATATAAAACAGAATATATTTTATACGTTAAGATTTTTATTTTTTAAGTATTAACATCTGTATTTATATGCTCTCAACACTGATTAGGAGCAACCTGAATTTTAGAGAAAAATTTCACGGCAAGTCATATTTGAAATTTAATGGTGCCAGAAAATTATTACCCTCTGAGGACAAGCCACACTATAAAAGTTAAATGTAAAGCAAGAAAAATAAAGAAAGTACTTACTTCTCTATGTTTATGAAGGACAGAAAGATATTATTTAAAAATAAAAGCAGACACCATGAAGTCACACATATGACTGTTACACCAGAATAGCTACATGTCTTTATAGCTATGGTTTATTGCAGACTCTGGAAAGATCAGTGAAATACCCTAAAATTTAGTATTTCCTCAAATGGTAAGCAGTGCAAACCCCAAATATTCTATCTAGAGTTGTACAGCTGGATTATTTGGGGCTTATGAACAGTAGAAAAAGATAAAGAACACATGGCCAGTCCTGAAATATTTCCAGTGAGCTTGGCAGTCTCCAGACCCATGGAACCCCAGTGCCTGGGGGTTCTCTACACAGGGATAATGCAGTTACAGAGACCACACTATCAATGAAAACATCCATCAAAAAGATAAACCAGATATAGCTTTGAACCTCTACTGGGTGAATCATTTCAGTAGTCTAAAGCAGTATCTATCACAACTGAAAAGCATCACTTTAATAACTACTAAAATTGGCTGGGTTTCAAAACGCTTACAAAAACACACAACTCCATAAATGCATTAGTAACTACATCAGTGCAGTAGCACATCGAAAGGCCAAAACTTATTGCATGATTTTCCAGTGAACACTTAGCAAGGAGACAGCACAGAAGAGCTAAGTTCAATTAGAAGAGAAGCATGGTGTCTCACCTGCTGCTTCCTAAAAAAGGCTCTCATCTTTACCCCTTGAGTAACAGCCCCACACTGCAGGCCAAGCACTTTACTTAACCTTTAGCCTTCTTTCACCACAGATTAATTGTACACACATGCGTAACAAATCCAGGATTTTACTGCTTTGTGAATGACAGCATTAACTCCCTGAATGAAATCTGACCTATGGCAGCATGGCACAGCATCACCCTGGCACAGCTGAGCCAAGCAGCTCATGGTGCTGCCATCACACAGCTGGGACACAAGGAGAGAGGCCAACCATGCCTGCAAGGGCCAGCCTGCCTGGCATCACAGCAGGGTCCAACAACCAGCAGCAGCCCAAAGGGAGCTGCTGGGACCAGGTCAAGCCAAGGTCAGAGAGTAGTGAAGAACAACTTGATTGCACAAGTAAATATTTACCTGCACGACAGTAAATGTGTGCCACACACCAAGTGAACTGTAATGAGAAAAATGCTGGGATCAGCCAGAGGAGGAAGAGATGTCAATAAAGACTAACTAATGGAGTAGACCATGGGTAGGTGCTGCTTATGGGAAAAGAGGTTTCCATTCCCCTCCCTTCAGGCTCCCCCTCTGAGAGAGCACAGGCAGTGGAGAACAAACAGCATAAATGATGAGCACACTTCAGTTATAAAGCATTTGCCACCTCATTTCCCTTCCCACATACTGACAGACAGCCATGGCCTACTGCTAAGCACAGCACTGCAGCAGCAAGCAGCCAGGCTGTGGCACAGAGGGAGGTGGGACAAGGGAGCCACAGCCCAGCTCCCCAGTGAGCAGCACATGATTAAAGGACATTTCAAATGACCTGCAGAACTACCTGGTTAATTTTTCTCCAGTCTTCACTGAGCTCAAAAGCTAGATTAACATGTAACTAGGATACACTGGAATTTTAGATTTTTGATTATAAATTTTCCAGTATTACAGGGCAAAATGTTTCATAACTGAACAAGACATTACTATTGTTTTACATCTTTATTTTGAAGAATATCTTCCATTTTGTTTATAAAGAATGGACACACACTGTCCATGATGTAAAAATCTTTATTACCGCCTTTGATTTTTTGTTTCTACTCACAAAACATTAATGGTTTTAAATTTCAGCCTAAGCACTGAAGAAAAAAATGAGGAATTCTGTTCAAGCATAATTACACTTACAACTTCCAGGGGAAATTATTTGTCAAATTTTCTTATAAATCTGTATCTGTCCAATTGTGCAACAAAATTGTTAAAGAGCATTCTCCATGTGGTAGCAAACCCAATATTATAAAAAAATGAAAGCCTGTAAGAAAAGCAGGTAGTTCCTTAACCCAACTGGATACTTTTATAACCAATACTGAGTATTTAGCACGCTGACCCAGCACTGAAATTGCACCATTGATATGTGACAGGCTGCAAAAGCATACCCCTGGATCAAACAGCAACAATGACAAAATTACTGAGGCACACTGTATTTTATACACATCCAATCACTAATAAAGTGAAGTCATACAAACAAGAACAACTTTTGCATCCTTCTCCCCCTTTAATACCAGGCAGCAATTTTTGTGCTTCATGTACAGTGACTTTTTCTATTTCTGTTCCACTACCAGCCACAGAACTCACCCTGCCACCAGCACAGAATTCTTCTCCAAAGGAGGCCAAAAAGTTATATAGCAGAAAGGATCACCATAATAAAAGGGATAATGAAAGAGAAAAATATGTTTAAATACTGAGATATGGGCATAAGAAAGTGTTTGTTCTTTTCTAATAAAGGCTACTGCTCAGACCTCTCTTTTAACTCCAAATTCACTCCAGTAATTTCTACAGACTGGACAGGAAGAGGACACAAATTCAGGGAGTCTGCTCACAGAGCTGTGCCCTCAAAGATCTGATGACTAGTCCATAAGATATTGAAGAATTTTCTCCATCAAACCAGTTAAAGAGTCACAACCAGAGTCACCTTCCTGAAGTCTTGGTTTGCCATGGAAAGAAACACTTCCTGAAGAATCTCTGCATGGAGATGTGGACACTGGTGGTGTGAGTGCTGGGATTCATCAGCTCCCTTGTGAACAGCAAGGATGATGGGGAACAGCAGTACTAGAGCCAGGCTCAATCCCCTGGATGTCAGGATTTAGCCCTCCTCACACTTAACCTAGTGAGTGTGGGCTGCCTTTGTTCTCCTGCAAGAACAACGTGTTACCTTCTGTCTGACACTGCAAAAACCACTCCAAAGGCTTAGCATATTGCTTCTTGTCAGAGCAGCAGCCTCACAGAAATGAGGTCTTTCAAAAAGGTGGAGGTGGGGGACTAAAGGCCAGCAAGAAGAAATGGTAATACCAACCTTCAGCTGCAGCATCAGAACACAGGTACGTGCTACAGGACACAGCCACACACCATGGGATGAGCTGGACTGTCCCCCATTAGGGGTCCCAGCAAAAAGAGAACACAAAAGAACACAGATTTTAAGACCAGACCACATCTCCAGGAACTAATAATGAGGCCAAGATAAAGGAAGCAGTGCCAAGTCTCATCAGCCTCTTCAGAATGCACCTATCCCTCCTCTTCTGACAGAAAGCTCTTTTGGAGACAGAAGAAAAGGAGCAGCAAATGAAAATCCTTCCACCCTTCACACAAGCCTGCAGAACAGAATGTAACATTTTTCTCTATAACAGGAGAGTAAAAAGCACCAGTCTTGGTACACTACAAGACACCTAGAACATACCACATGGTGGCAAAGTGGTAGAAGATGCTAATTATTAAATAACAGCAGAACTAAGATGGCAATTTAATTAAGTGCCAAATCTAAGTGAAACTGAATGTAGAAGAGCTGGCCACACTGTTTAAAAATATAGGTGAACATGAAAAGACTGTGACTAACTCCTACGTGGGACTCAGTGGATGCCAAGAATGGCAGAATAGTGAAATAATGCTAGGAGAGGCTCCGAGGAAGGTGCTCATCTAGACCTCTGCCACACAATTCACTAGGTGGAATGCAGCTGCACACACGCTGAACTTTGAGGTCAGTCCCTGTAAAGCTGTAAAATCCAGAGTCCCAGTTGAGAAGTAAATGACTGGGAACAGGTACACAGCCTGAAGTACAAGACATCCATGTAAAGGAAACTGCACCAGCACAGGAACTTCTCACATCATTGTGCAGGCTGAAGAAGAGACAGGAAAGCCAAAATATATTCTCTATTCATGAAGAAAAAGTTCTTCAGCTTCAGGAACAGAGACACTCTGCTCTGTAAAGATTTGCATGGACAAGCAGAGACAGAACTACTTGTGCAGTAGTGAAGGCACTGTGGTGATCACAAGACCAGCACACTGCACAGCTGAGAGCTGTTTATTAAAAGAATGCAATGTCTTACAGTGCCAAATAGTTTAAATATCATTATCAGCTGCCAGTGGCGTAAGCCAACCATCCAATAGGACACACACCTGTTCAAAGGTACAGAAATTACCCTTTATCAGAGTATAAGCCAAAATAATTTCTAATTGTTTCAGTTTCAACAGCTGTAAATTCCCCCTTTCCCTCACTTTCAAATACAGTTCAGCAACTGGAACATCACAACTGTACCTTTTCTGCCTTTTTGTCAGAGATGTCTTGTTTTTCTAGAACTGCCATGCTCTCCTTCAGGTTCTTCACTATGTCTGCAGGAGACTTGTGGGACTTGCCAAAGGGGAATGGCATGATTGCAAACCACAAGGTCTTCTTTCTGTGGCTCCTGCTTCACCTGGAAAAGGAGGAGAAAGAAAGTACATCAAAAATAGAAACTTGAGCTCTGCATAACACACACAAAGATCAAGAGAGAGCAGCAAAGGTATTCATACATGGAACAAATGATCCTTGACAGGTGAACTAGAGCTTGCCATGACAAACTCAAATTCTTGTATTTCTATTTCTTTTAAAATACAAGATACGCATCGAAGAACTCACATTAAGATCATCATCTTATGCTTCAGGAGCAAATTAAAGAGTACATTAATTATATCCAAAGCCACATACTGCACACATGCCCCATATGGGCAAGACTTACAAGGATCAATTATTCCAATTAACGCTGTCAAGCCAAATGCCTTCTCACATGAGGTGTTTGACACACAGCTCCTCGTGTCTCAGCGCCCTGCAATGACTGCACACGTACACGCTTTTACCCAGATTCATTCCATAACGAATCTGCAAATGCAAAGCAGACCCCAAAATCTGCACCTTAGTGCAGGACCCACAAACACGAAGTGGGCAAGGCTACAGACAGCAGCCTGTTCCTGTCAACATACCTGGCATGGCCTGGCATTCTCAGATCTGTAACCATATTGAAATAAAGTCTTGCCCTCACACATTTTATGGGAAATAAAATTTGACACCTAGCAGAGATACATACAGCACTTGAAAACATTAAAACCAACACTTGATGTGTATTTTTCTCAAAAAGATAAAATATATCTTAAAAAAGAAAGTTTCCTTCCCTAAAAATAACTGGCTCTTGAATCCAAATTCTTCTGTATATTTACACATATTTACTTTTACACACACACATACATACTCTCTTCTGTGTACAAAATAGAAAAGTACTACTGGAATAAATGAGTGTACTGAAGCTTTTATTACTAAACACATACACTGACATTTAAACAATAATAAAACCTTCTTACAAGTGAATTACATGAAGTATACTTCTACAACTCGAATCTAGACAGAAGAGGACAGGAAATCCTCCATTAAAAATGCTGACAGTGCTACTTCTGCTAGACACAAAAGACAGCTGAAGCTGGCAGAACAGAGCAGAGCCTGCATTGTCATTCCAAAGAAGGGGTATTACCCTGAAAGTTCAATTCCTATCTCCCGCAGTGTCTGTGTAGTGAGTAACAAGCCAACTCTAACCAGTACATGTTAAAGTTTCTTATCTGACACAATGCACTTTGCTCCTTGATTAAAATACCAGCTCACCCACCAGGAACTCCAAAACCTTACTCCTGATCTTCCTCAACAGCTTTGATCAGGGATGAAAAATTCCAATGAAATGCTATTTTTGAGTTATTTTTATTTTTCAAACAAGTAAGTTTGGCTGGCCTGACGGTAACAATTTAAAGGGTAAGAACAGAATAACTTGGATCTTTAGCCAAGTAAATTTCCATAGACAGAGATTTCAGGTTAGCAGTGACAGAGATCCTACACTCACAGTTCCATGCCTGCAACTGACTTAAAGCATAAGGTAGGTAGTTTTTAATTAGATTGCTTCCAGATAGAAGTATCAGCAGGAAGGCTGAAACAAGACCTTCCACCAGCCATTTCCATTCTTTAACACACCACAAAGACTTTTTGTTGCATTTATTTTCTAGTATGTTTCATTATAGTAATCTCTCATTCACAATCTGCATAAAGAAGGGTCTGTAACACTGAAATTACAAAACCAGGAGATAAAAAGAGATCAAAAAGTGCTCACAGGTCTTTCTTTTGACAAGAGAATTTTATGCCTCAAACTGTATCACATCTAGTGGAACAGAAACCTACAGCTATGAAAAGCACCACTAGTGACTGTTATTTAATGAAAATACAATTACATTTAACACTATATTTAAAGAAAATTATGGTATTTTCACACAGGATTTTTTTCCTAGAAAGAGAAATTGTGAAAATAAGCACAATTTCCCCACAACATAGATGACACACCTCGAGCATCACAGCAACATTTTAAATGTTCTTTGTATCTCCTTTTGATTGCTACTCTGCCAAATTAAGATGAGCCCTGAAAACAAATCTGAATTCTCTCATGTTTGCATATCATCACTGATAGTAACAGCATTTAACAACTACTCTGCCTATTCATTCTGGATGATGGCTATACCCATGTAACAGAGAAGGACTGGCTCATCCAAAAACCTGTGATCAAAATTGGAACTAATAATCAGACAACATATGTACAAATATATAAAATATATCCCTGTCCAAAGAGAAATTGCCAGTTTGAATTCCTTGGATTATGCATTAAAACAGAAGCAAATCCACTAGGAATCAAAACAGCTGAGAGAACAAAAACTTATGGAACCACAAAATCTGGTATGACAGCAATATACGAATAAAATAAATCAAACCAAAGAAAACAACCCTGCACACTCAATTTCTGGATCAAAACTATGCTACTCCCAAAGTCTAAAAGACTACATGGATAGCACCTATGGAGAAATGGATAAAACCTATGGAGATATAGGATATTGATAAACAACTGCCCTCACGTGTGCCAAAGGTCTAGGTCTGCAAAACTTGATTTGCTTCTAGACAGTGCCCAATTTTTTCTTTAAATTAACAACAGTCTATAACTTTGATTTATTCCTAAAACCTTCCAGCTTCTGTGTAAATCAGATACACATACATGCATACTCAAGTCATGCAAAAGCTTCACTCTACATACTGGCATACCCAGTAGAAAATAATCAATTAATAACAGCTCACTAGCATACATTCATATGAAACATTTTCTCCCAGTCCAGGTAATTTCCTGTATGAACCTCTCAGAAGCAATTTAGAAAAATCAGGAATGACTGTCAGTACCACTAAGAAGGAAAATCTACATCCTTGATTACTGAAAATGACATTCTGCTTCAAGGTATTTCTTTTATTATATAAATGGAGTAAATACACTGTTTATGCCACTTCAGTTTTATTACTGGAAGGAATGCAATGGCACTGCTGGGAAAATCATTTGGGGCCTCAAGACTGAAGATCCCACAAACCCCAAAGCAAAATTCTGTTACTGAAAAACCTGTGCCACATCCTGCCAAAAATTAAAAAAAAAAAAAATTAAAAAAAGGCAAGCAGGAGCAGTGCTTTGTCTCAAAGCTGTACTTCATGCAGGAGAACACAGACAGGCTGTTCCTTTTTCAGCCCAGCAAAACTACCCCCAGCAGCACTCTGGGCACAATAGACAATGACAACATCTGTGTGGGATCGGAAAGAGCTGCCACCACCACATCTGCAACACAGCAAAAAAAGGGAACAACATCAAATGACATTTTCTGTAAATAAGAATAGGCCTTACATCATGTCAAATGATAACTGATTCACCATACTAGCACCTGGTTGCCTTGCAAATTCAGGATAAAACACTGACTGTGGCTAAACAAAGGATCATAGGATTCCTGAAGAGTTCAATGGCCACCAGTCCATGGACAGCTCTGTGCTCTGCTGGGCTGCTTTGCTTTATCCTCCCTTCCCAGAAACTTCATGTTCATGCCTTTGTTAAAAGAGACCATGGACAATATTATACAAACCTCAGTTTTTCTCAGGCATGCATTTTATTTCACCAATGTTCAAGTAGGTTAAAGGTAGCAAAACGTAAGGTCCTCAAAGCCTTGGGGTCACAGCACAAATAGAAATCTGAAGTGATGCTATCAATGCCAGTGGACCATCAAACAACATGGCACACAGCCAGACACCCAGAGACTGCAGTTCCAGTGACACACTCAGGCACTCCGGGACATTGGGGCTTTTGTGAAAACCAGAGATAGTACCCCACTGTTCCAGATAGTATATAACTTCCAGCTCTGTCAATGCACCAGGCATCCATGCAGTTTGCTTTATCTATAAGGCTTTGTAATTTTTTGTTCACTGTATTGACCACACAATCAATAATGTCCAATTTAAATCTAATGCATTCTATAGATAAGATTTTAGTGTCTACTGAGTAAAAAAAAAAAAAAAAACAAAAAAAAACCAAAACACAGCATGATAAACAAATTCCTTTCCTTTAATTAATTTAAATTCTCTAAAGATCTAAAGAACAGATACACTAGCCTGGACTATGGTCTGTCATGTAGCTGAGCTTTTTTGTTTGAAGGGTCAGAAAATATGCTACCTATATAACAGAAATGTGAGCCACCATTTAAACCCTGATTACTTACTAGAAGAGTGGTTTTTTCTGTTGTAGGTAGTACCTTTTTGTTACTGTGAGATGCCTGTATTACTATTTTCTGAACAATATAGGTACAAGAAATGGTACAATTACACTCCTGACTGCACTAACATGTGTAGTTACTCCACAGACAAATGAATTTGTGGCACCAAAGTCCCACCAGCACAGACTTTTAAAGGGAAGAAGGGATTGGGATTAAATTGAATGGAAAGCCATACCAGCACCATAAGCAAGGACACAAACTCGATCAAGTCTTTTTACTTTAGAATACTATTAATTTACCACAACATAAAGTTTAAACTTTTTTGTTCTCTGCACAGAAGTATAATCCATTAATAAAGCATTATTTAAGTATCCACGCATATTCCAGCTCCAGAGAGCAAACCACCATCTACACCCATGCAAAATGCTACTTCACTAATGTACGAAAGCCCTACATTTCCAATTTTGTCAAACAAACAGGTGCAATAAACTCAATCCTTATTCTTTTATGGCCCTCACCATTTAATTGCACTATATTAACTCCTCAGCTGCATCTTTCTGCCTTGTTTATACACACCAAGAGTTTAAGGTGACTGCTTTTGCAAGCTCCTAATGAGGAAAAGAGGAGGAAAAAACCCTTCAACTACTTCCTGGCTGTAACTGCACATGTTAAAAAAATTCAAGCCTAGTGAGAGAGCCCATGGAACATCCATTTAATGTGCACATTAAGAAGAAAACTGCTGCAGATCAAACAATACCAACATAATTTTAGTAAGGCCAAATAATTACCAGTAGGGTTCCCCCGAGCAGAGGAGCCAACGCCAGAGCTGCCCCTGCTGATGGGGAGGTCGCACTCCCCCCTGCCCTCAGCACCACTGCCCTTCCCCCTGTCTTATGGGCCAGCTGGCCGTCCAGGAGCTGAGCCACTCACCAAGCTACCAAAAAACTAACAGGTAAAAGGAAAATAAACAATGAGTGGTATAGGGAATGTAGAAAAACCATGCTTTTGAGCAGCAAGTGGTTGTCAATCAGCTCCCTCAGCTCCTGATCTCTCCAGAAGAGCACTTCATGGTGAGGCTGGAGCCAAATCAACAGCAGGGCTGGAGGGGCAAGGTCACTTTCCATCAGTTATTTTGAGAAGCCTGATATTTGTCCTGGTGCCTAGCGTGCTGACCGAACCGACCAAAATGGCAGAAGAAAAAGCCAACAAAAACGAGAGGCAATAAATAAAACAGACAAACCAGCACAAGGCACCCTGAGCTGCGAGCCACACCCAGCCAGAGGAAGGCAGGACAGAGGGCTGAGGCAGGCAGGAGGGAAGGGCACAGCAGCTTCTCCTCCGCCTCCTGGTAGAGGGAAGCTGCCAACTTCTATCCTGGAATCATCTCATGTGTCAATTACCTTCCACAGTGCTAATAACACACAGGAGAATGGCTTAAGCAAACACACTTAAATAAACTAATCAGTCTACAAAGGCAAAATACCAACTTTCACAATAAACAGTTGGGGTTGCACTGCATGTGGATTTTTAATTGACAATTTATCAGCCTAGTACTGACACAACATGTTGCATCTTGTTAAAAAGGGGCACACTGTTATTAAAAAAATATAATGCAGCAAGCTCATGTTTGTCTTGATAGACCTGATTTCCTTCAGAACTCACTCTTTTGCTGCATACTTCTTGATTAACAAGGATCATTAAGTCAGTATTGAAAACAATAACATAAATCAGTTTTCTTGAGGTGTAATTGCTACAAGGGGCTGTTAGCTCAGCTAGAATTCACCACTGTGAAGTCTGGTTGGAATGATAAAACCAGGAACAGATCGAGAAATTATGCATTTTTAAGAACACTGTCTCACTCTCAGACATGCCCAGCATCCCAAAGGAAGACTGACAGCCATGCCTTTGATCCAAGAACCATTTTTTATGTAAGCTACCATGCTCCTTGGGGGAAAAAAAAGTGAGTACTTCAAAGCCAGAAGTGACACCTTATTAGCTATTCACCCTCTTGTACAAGATTATGAAATGTCAGCAGCTATCAGAGTATTCAGGCAGCTGAAGCTCCTGCCTGTACTTTCTGTTAGTGTGCTTTGTCCCAGACACGGACAGCAGGACAGCAGCCAGGTGCCATGGGAAGCATCTGGAATATTGCTGCCAGCTCACCACTGCAAATTCCTGCCTACAGCACCAATTCCTGACAGGCCTTAGCACTTCTGACTGCACCAGTGCAGTGACCGAGGGCAGCATCCATCACTTCCTTCAGTAGGTTATTTAATGAGTACTCACATTCCTCATTAAAACATTCTTGCACATTTATCACGTGCTGGGTTCTGCTAGATCTTTCAGTGTCCTCATTCTGGATATATGGTTCCCACTAGATTAAAAGATTTCCAGAACTTCAATACTGTAGCAAAGCAGTTTTTAACTTTTGTTTGGATATGTTCAATGAATTGAAACTCAACAGCCTCTCATCCAAAACAAGTGTCTAAGTAGCAGAGTTCAGTAATACAGGCTCACCTGCAAAACCTTCCTGGCACAAAGGAAATGAGACTGATCCAGAGCAGGAGCCACACCACAATGTATTTCAGGGCTCCAGCAGGAACTGTTCAGTGTAACCATGGCTTTCCATGGCAGAGCACGGCTCTGCTTGTAAATGGTAATTACTGGCAAAATTTAACAGTACAGTCCAGGTCTAAGGCATTTTTGCTATCCTCTAAATACTTCTACACACCTTTTCAGTATTTCTTTCAACATAACTTTCAAATGTGGATAAAAGAATTACACCAATGATCTGTTTGGATCTATTGTGATGATTTTGTGAGGAATATATTTCACATATACAAGTTTTCTTGAAGGACAGGCATGTTCATCTCATATTTGGCATGTCCCACCCAGCACAGAACACTATAATCTTTCTTAAAATTCACTATTCAAGTCTGCAGCACACAAAAGCTATAATGTGATTCAAAAGCAGTTTCACAACTTTGCATCACAGAATTATTTGTAGTGTGACCCACTTAAAGATTAAAATGGAAAAAAAATTCCTTCTTTAAAAATGACAACTTAATTCAGGGGAAAATTAAAACCATAAAGAAAAAATTTCTTCCTGTTACAAAGAAGAACAGTGAAGTGAACAAAAAAAATTAATTCAATGGATTAAAAAAAAAGGTAACGCTGGAAAATAAATTTCTACATAAACATGAAATTAATAATGTGACGTAGCTTCTTACTTTCAGAATATTTCCAAACAATTAAAACCCTGGCAGTTCATAGTCCTGCTTGTTTCTTTAGCACCAAATGCCATCTAATTCCTTTCATTAAGCAGGCTTCCCTCTCGCCATTCAATTAATTTACTGATCTTTCTGCCTCCCCCAGAGACTCCTTCTCAGCAGACACCTGCACCATGCAGGAAAAAGAAAAGGACAGCCACTGCCATTGGCTCCACTGGCTCACCGCAGCCCCCTAAAACCACATTATACTCTGTGACTTGAACATTGTTACAGAAACTGCAGTTTAACACAAAGTTACAGAAACATTAAGTAGAAACTGATTTTAAATAGCACTGCTGCTTCTAAGGGGCTTCAGAGATCCAGCAGAAGCAGAAAAGCTCGTTAATACCAAAGCTTAGAATGTGAGATCCCAGCCTCTCTCCATGTTGAAGGCAATCTTATGACTCAGCTTCTTTCCCTGGTGTGCTGTTTAGAGTTACCCCACCCATCCACTTCCCCACAAACCTTGCTGCTATACTGCAATATGGTATACAGACAGGCATGTGAATACCTCACCCATTCCTTGGGAAGTACATTTTAAAATTAATAAAAACAGTAATAATTCTACCATCACAAAAAGCAACTACTACCTCTGACACACTGTGCACAAAAAACCAAAGAACTTACCTGAAGCTTCAAGGAAAGTTGTCAGACAGTATGCTCACTTCTGCCCAGGCAGAAGCTGAAACAATTTTCTCCTAACCTAGTAACCTAGTATCCAGTCAATCCCATGGCTCAGTTGCCCATACTGCATCATCACAAACCCCAGAATATTTGTTACATGACACAAAATGCTGCAATTCTGTACGTGCCATTCTACCCACCTTTGGAAGCAAAAATGCAAAGCAAGAATTGCCTCTGTAACTATTTCTAGTCCTTTGCATATATTATTCCATTCCTTTCCAGAGGTTCTCTTTGTACCAGATTTTCTGATATAGATCTAAGGGTCAATTTTGAGAGTGAAGCAGTGTCAAAAGTGGAGGCAGAAGAACGCTGCAGTTTCATTTCTGATTTATTTCACATTGTGAAATACAGCCTGCAGTTCACACCTTCCAAGAACTCAAATCAGCTGCGTGTGAAAAACCCCCCAGGTGAAGGACAGGAAATCAGCACCACACACAGCATCAGCACCAACCACATCACATCAGCACTGAGCCAAAACCAGAAAGCTGCTGCAATGGGCAGGGGAAAAACATCTCTTTAAACATGAGTTGGTCACATGAGGAAGGAGGGTGAGAATCCCAAGTACCAGCACAAGGGAGGTGCATGTGCGCTTTTGGCACGCTCTGAACAGAAGTTGAGAACAATGAAACTGCAAGAACGGGTCTGGGGCTGCTCCAGCCACAATCCTCTAAGGCACAATTTTCTTTAGAGGATATTCTCTCAAACAAAAACCAACACTCAGTAAAGTCATTCTCTAGTAGCACAAATTCACAGAAAACACAGAATGACCAGGCTGGAAGAGACCTTCAAGCTCATCGAGTCCAACCCAGCCCCAACCCCTCAACTAAACCCTGGCACCCAGTGCCACATCCAGGCTTTGTTAAACACACCCAGGGATGGTGACTCCACACCTCCCCGGGCAGCCATTCCAGAACTTTATCATTCTTTCAGTAAAAAACATTTTCCTAATATCCAACCTATATTTCCCTTGATGCAGCTTGAGACTGTGTCCTCTGGTTCTGTCAGTGCTGCCTGGAGAGAGAGACCAACCCCCACCTCACTACAACCACCTTTCAGGGAGTTGTAGAAATAACAAATCTAGGGGGAAAAAAATCATAATGAAAATATTTACCCAAATACAATTTCAATAAGAAGTGCATCACTTTTAAAACTACCTTTAAAGAAATTCAACAGTATTTTTCCCATGGTTTCTTTACTTCCTTTGGAGACCATATTACAGTTTAACACAACATAGCTCTTCATCTGATTTACCTTAAGATCAACATTTTTTTAACAAACATAACCTACAAAACAAGATCACTTAAAGAAAAACAATATTAAAGCACTAACAGTATGAGCAGTAGAACAGTGACCGAGACATAGCTCAGGAGCATCCTAAAAACACTGACTTAGGAACTGGGAAGACACTCCAAGGAGTATCCCTGTTCCCACAGTGATTACTACTGGCCCCTGCCATAGGCAGCATGGAATGAACTCCATCCATCTCTGCTTGAGGATGCTTCCCTTCCAAAAGAATCCATTTGGGAGCTCACAATAAGACTCTATGTTAGACTACTGTGGAGCTCAGCTCAGCTCCATGAGGAACAAACCAGCTGGGATGACAGGCAATCAAGCACAGCTTATCTACTTGGGCTCACTTCTGTGCTTCAGCTGGGCACAAGTAGGGCTGAAACTGAAACCCAAGAAGCACAGCAAGCTGCAAAGAGCTGGTCACAGTCCACAGGGCTGGCTGAGACCACAGCTGACTCCTCAGCTCTGCCACTGTCACCTCAACTGCGAGATCTCAATAGAGTGACACAAAGATTAAAATGTAAATCACTGGGAGATCAATTCTCATGAATGCAAGCTGATTCTTGCTACATAAAACCAAGACAATTTGGTGCACGATCCAATGATCCATATCTCCTCTACAAAAGGGAGTTCCTGACAAATAACCTATGGGAGTTATGTACTGACTCACAGAGAAAGCAGGAGGACAATCAATAAATGACTGAGAATCATGACACCACCACCACTGGCAATCTTTTCCCTCTAGTTCATTACATCCTCATTCAGTAAAGGAAAAGAGTTGTTCAGGGCTTTTTCCCTCAATTATCTTTTACCTAGTACTAGGAGCTAAAGCACAGGCAGTATCTGTGCTGATCCACATGTCATTATCCATCTGACAAATCTGCTTTCTGCCACACTATTTTTTTGCCATGGTCCCTGGCACTTAAAAGACAGTTTTGATGACAGTACAAAGGGTTTACTGACACAGCTCTGCTAGCAAATCCTACCAGTGCAGATACAGCTTAGATTAGTAAAAACCACAACCTCTGACCGTGATAACTGCAACTGTGCCAGGGCTTTACTGCTTAAGTACTTTTATAAAGAGTGCTCCTTCCTTCACACTGCCAGCCAGAATCAGTACACCATCAATCAAGTGTCCAATTTTCCCAAGTTAGCTGTGTGGAGGTGCCTTTTGGTACAGAACTCTCACACAGCTCATCCTCAGACAGGACTCCCTGCTTCCTCTTGGGTATGCTGCACCAAGGACAATGTGGTAAAGGGGAACACATCACAAAGAGCAGCAAGAGCAGAGGACAGCCAGGAGGTATTTTCCCCTAATTACTCGTGACCAAGAATTAAATTCATGGGCATCACTTGAAAGACAAAAGGGAAAAAAAAAATAAATCAATGCATTACAGGCCACAATACATCTGTGATATTCAGGTGCACACTTCTCATTGCTACCAAGACACCAGAGTGAGAAATGAACTCATGAGAGGCAGCAGGCTAAAATCCAGCCTGATGTCCAGGGCTCAGGAGAGAGACAACACTTTGGTAATGTATTATGCCCCACAAGGAGTAGTGCTCCCCAGGGGTCACAGCTGGACTGGCACTGTTCAGATGTGCGGGACTGAGCACACCCTCAGCAAGGGCTGCTGGTCACAGCAGGCTGTGTGCTGCAGCCAGCCCGCTGCAGGGAAGGGACACCACCCCCAGGGTCTGCACAGGGTGACACCTGGCTCATGCAGACCTTATGGAGCTCAACAAGCCCAGCAGTGCAGGGCTGCCTGTGGGACAGGGCAATGCCAGGCACAAACACAGTCTGGGCAGAGAATGGACTGACAGCACCCCTGCTCTACTAGGCAAGAAGGATTCAGGGGTGGGGACTGGTGAGAAGCTCAGCATGACATGGCAGTGCCATGGCAATGTGCACTGTAGCCCAGAAAGCCACCCACATCCTGGGGTGCATCAGGGGCAGCGTGGCCAGCAGGGCGAGGGAGGGCATTCTGCCCTCTGCTCCACCCTGCTGAGCCCCCAGCTGCAGTGCTGCACCCAGCTCCGGGCTCCCAGCTGCAGCGCTGCAGCTGGGGGCCCGGAGCTGGCTGCAGCGCTGCAGCTGGGGGCCCGGAGCTGGCTGCAGCGCTGCAGCTGGGGGCCCGGAGCTGGCTGCAGCGCTGCAGCCAGCTCCGGGCCCCCAGCTGCACCCAGCTCCGGGCTCCCAGCTGCAGTCCTGCACCCAGCTCCGGGCCCCCAGCACATGAGGAACACTGACCTGCTGCAGCGAGTCCAGAGGAGGCTGAAATGATGATCAGAGGGCTTGAACACCTCTGCAATGGAGACAGGAGGAGAGAGCTGGGGGTGTTCAGACTGGAGAGAAGAAGGATCTTGGGAGACAAGTGAGCTGCAGATGGCCTTCTGACAAGGGGGATTGGCTTCAAACTGAGAGCAGTCAGGATTGGATTAGATATTAGGAATTAATTCTTCCCTGTGAGGGCGGAGAGGCCCCAGCACAGGTTGCCCAGAGAAGCTGTGGATGCCCCATCCCTGGAACTCCCAAGGCCAGGAAGGATGGGGCTCTGAGAAATCTGGTCTGGTGAAAGCTGTCTCATGCTGGATAGTCTTCAAGGTCTTTTCCCAATCCAAACAATTCAATGATTCTATCATAACATTATCTCCATTTAGTTTTAAACAACAATATCTGTTGTTTAAAACTAAACAACAAACCATTACTGAATAAGTGACCAGATTTTGTACCAAGATAATAAACAAGCAAGGAAGAAAACTAGACCTCAAAGGATAATTCACTTTGTTCTTCCAAGAAAAGAACCAGCCACTGCAATACAGAAATTTCACATAAATAATTTCAACATCACAATATACCTTAAGTGGCTGTAGGAAAGTGTACTTCACACAGTTCCCCTAAATCACCTCTCTTTCTCCTGCCAGTTTAAATGTTTGGTCTAAATCTCCAAAGTCACTAATGGAATTCAATTCCTGATACATGAACTGCACCACATCTCAACTGCCAAGATAGGTGTGCTTCTTAGGGGCAGCACAGAGCATAGAAAGTTATATTTAATGGCAGAGGTAATGCATCCCAGGATTAAGAAAGCTATCCAAGTCACAAAGCTTCAGGAGAGATGAGGTGACAGTCAGAACATTTGACACCATGTCATTGTTATTTTACTCTTATAGATTTTGAGGCAGAGGGAGAAGAGTTTCAGCTAATGCATGAACTCCATGTTATGAAATCCTCTGCAGCTCAGGAATCAAAAAGGGGGAATGATCCAGACTGCTCCCAAAATGTGCTCAAGCTCTTGCCATGGCAACCTAATTAAGAGTCCTTCTGATGACTCACAAGACACCAGTCCAAAGATCTGTGTTACAGCAGGATACTTCAGCATGCACACTCTGGAAAGCCAGCCATTCCTGAAAAACCCAGGTCAAAATCCTGTTCCCTCCTGCCACCACCTGAGAGTGTCAGTTACTCAAAGTTATTGTATATTAATGAAAACAGAAGATAAACAATGTGTCAGATGTCTGTGCTGATACATACTACTTTTCATGGTCTTCCACTTTCTGAGGACACTTGAGTTCTCTTTCCAGGTAGACCACATCATGGTGAGCAAACCTCTGCTTCCATGAGAGCAACAAATACAAGAAAATGCCAACCTTGGAACAGACAGGTTGAAAGTCTTCATAAAAAGATTAACATCTAAATTTATTCCAGCCAAAACTCACAAGACAGTACTTTACAGTTCCTGCTTGCTGTTGACTAAAAGTTTCCAAAAGCAGCTTTGCATTTAAAGAAAAAGGAACCTGGAGGGAATCACAGAGCAGAAAGACACCCCTCCAAAGGAAAGGTGATTCCCAACTGATTGGACTTCAAAGCAACTAACAGCTGCTGTAGGTAGGACTCTCCAAGGCAGAAGAGCCCTGAGGGCTCACAGATGTGACAAACCAGCACTGCTGATCTGTCCATACAGGAGGCAGCACTCCCCTGACACACACGGACAGGGCCACGGATGAAAAACTGCCTGAGAGCTACCTGGCTGCAGACAGCACACGAAAAACAAGGTCTGCAACAAGATGGGACTCATGGGACTAATATTGGGTCAGCTAACATGGTGGGAAGCACCTCTGAGGGGCAGTTCCCTTAATTCATCTGCTAAGAAGAGCTGGACTGGAAAAGGGAACTATCAAATTGTTTCACAACACTAAAACAAGAACTCCCAATTTTCCTCTAATGCAATTACTGTGCAATGCTACCAAGAGAAACTTGAACACTACATAAGAAGTTTCCATCTCTACAAGTTTACCCAAGGAATGATCACACATTGTACCTGAAATGACTGAAAAAACCATCCTGCAGGACAGCAGCTCTTCTAAAGGCCTGACACCAAGCTTGGGTGGAACTACTTGCATTTTAGCTGATACCTATACTCCTAACACTGTGCATTTTTACTTATTTCAGCTACGGCAGAATCCTTAGGACTATGTAGAAAAACAAAATAAAAACCCCACAACCCTTGAAATTATTAACTGGTGCACCAGCTTAACACAATTTTATTTAATTTGGGATTACAAAAATTACTTAAGTAGGAGCACAACAGTACAATATCATCACTTCCTATATCACTAAGAGGCTTCAATCAAACAGCAGCTCTTAAATCAAATAATGAAATGGTCAAGAAATCAAAATTCCCTCCCTTGCCCTGCTGCCCTCACTGCTTGTGATGCAGCCCATAAACTGTAATGCAACCTTTACATTCCCCAGAAATTACAAAAATAAAAGGCATGCAGTGACAGTTTTGGAATGTGACCAACCATCCATTAGAAACAGAAGTAAATAAGGGGATTGCACAGAATTCAGATGTACTGAAATCTACTAAAATAATTATTTGCTACTAAGTCAAAGAAGATTTAAATAAACAATGTGAGAGACCCTGTAATTTATGGATTTTCAAACTATCCCTTTTAGCACCTAAAATACAGATTTTAATTTTCCCTTCACAGTAATTTTAAAATGAGTTTAGCTTGGTTATCTAATTTAAGGACTTGCTCAAAATCTGGATTTTCTGAGTTTTGGTATAAATCTCAGAAGCATCAATCCACAGCACTCTCAGTTAGAGTACCATAATGAATACAAGACAAGGTGAAGAAACTTCTGTTGTGCTTACTAACATTTCTCAATGTTTGCTGGTACTTCTGAAAGTTAAAAACAGACGCTTTTGAGAGAAAAGCTTCTGTATTTCTGGCCAACAATCATTCTCCTTGTTCACTAAAGGGCTCAAGAACAGCCACCTCTGAAACACAGATTTGACATTTCTTCCCAGATTTGATAGTGTTAAACCCTCAACCTGCATCAACACCAGGAGTGACTGCCAGAGCTAAAGGGAGAGCAGATCTTTTCAGACCCTACTGCAGCAACTCTGAGACCCAACCCAGTACAATTCCTAAGGGAGGCAAAGAGCCTTGCGTGACCAGCCTTAAAGCAAATACCTAATCAATCTTTGTTGGATGTAAACTACAAATCCAGCCCCAAATGGCTGTTAACAGGTTTATCTTTATTTTTACGTATCTACACACACACAAGTTCCCAAGCAAGAAGGAAATTTCACTAAAGAGAGTTTATTTCTTTCCAAGAGAGAAAAAAAAAATCTATATATAGGCAGGAAGTAATAACTACAATCACAAATTAAGAAGCTGGGGACTTGAAGTCTGTTTGGTTTTTCCACGTTAAAAGAATGAAGAAAACTGGCATGCAATTCTCTCAGAGAATTTAAAACTTAAATACATTCGTAAGTTTGTCAGCATGCACAAATGCCCTGAAGATTTTGTGACTTTCTGGGAAAATATTCCATAACCCTGTAATGAAGAGGCTCTTTTGGATCTAATGATGTTAAACTCGTCACCATAACACGAGTTAAGGGCAACACCAGTCAGACAGCACAGCTATGCCAGGACTCTGCCCAAAATTTTGCTCCATGAATGGATGCAGTTCCTCAGAGAAAAACTGTTTACTGCAGCTCCACCCTATTACAGAGTCAGTACAGTCTGGGTATTGCTCAATGTCAATTACAGACATAAAACGGAACTCTGTTAGTCAATTCTGATGAGTCAATCCACTGCTTTTCTTAGAGATTACAAATCTAAATAATCACCTCCAGAACAGCACTGTTTAGCCAACATATACTGTTTTCAAGAAGCTGTCTTTGCTGTCAATCATTACCTCTGTAATGCATGGAAAAAGACTATTTGCCCTGGTGACTGGAGCTTGTGTTTGCTTTCAGCCATATTTTAAGACAAGCTGAACTTCTCAGGTTCAGATTTGAACCCTCAAATCCAAGAGTCAACGCTTGATTTAAGGTTTTCCAATTCTCTTGATTATTTTAGTTTTCCTCAGCTGTACTTTCTTAGGAGAAACTTTCACTCATTCCACTGATAAACTATACTAGACTATAAAATGAAAATTTCCACAGGAACTTTTCTTTTTTTAAAGCTGAAAAGCAGGCAACAAGGCAGAGGGCAGCTAAAACATGTCTCTTGGACAAGACTTAGGGAGATTTGGGATCAAATTCTGCTGCCTTTCTCATTAAGCAGCACAAAACCAAGGTGCCTATAACATGGTCACTGCTTGAGTGTTCATTCTCTTCTGGAAGGCCAAAATGACATTGCAAGGCTAACAAGCAATATGACAGCACCAGTTCAGGTGCCTGATGGACCAACACCACCTGAAGGCTCTCAAACAGCACAGCTGGTCTCAACTGGCCTTTCAGAAAATCACAAACCTCCAGGGCAGGTGCTTTGGAGTACCAAAAATACAACCAGATTATGTTTAGGCAACTGTATTTCACATTGCAAATGGGTGTCACTTGAAAAAAGTTTAGGAAGTGTTTCTCAAGTGCTCCACCAGACAACATGCACAACACACGTCACACACCCAAAGAGAGGAAGAAATTCTCTGTGCTTAAGCATCATTCCCTGGAAAAAGGGGGGAGAAGCACCATGCTGCTGAAGAACACTGTGAAATGTACTGACATGAGTATCTGTGAGAACCCCCAAGGACCTGGACCCTCCTGTCTTCCTTTGCATTAAAGCAAAAGACCAAATGCACTGCAACCAAACAAGTACATTCAAAGGATGTTATGTGCAGGGAGCTGAAAAAACCTGGAAACAATCACATAAGGATTTTGTACCAAACCAGTATAAGCAAAGCAAGGTTCAGGATATTTGATTTATTTTAATTTTTGAGAGATTAACTTTGCTTTCTCAACATTTGTCTAATATAGTACCAAGCATATACAAAGTCTTTATCAATAATTGTGCCTCAAGTGACCTCTTCCAAGGTTATCTCTTTAAATTCTCCTGAGAAGTTTCTCCATCACTACCAAACTCCAGTCACAAGAAACTTAGGACTTGAAGAGCAGGTGTGACAGGTTAGAAGAGCCAGGCATTCATAAACCGTGTGGGAGAGACTTCTCAGGCATCCCTGTCTTACATAGTGCATGTCTGCATCCCTAAGGTCTCTTCTACAATAAAACTTTCCACATTTTCTTTGCAAAAATTTTGTGTCTCTGTGAACAGACTTTGCTTATTCTTTGTCTGTACATGATATTCAATAAAGTCAGTGTTATGTGGTTGTTCATATAGTGTTTAATTTTATAAATTATGCAATACATTAAAAAAAATTAAATCTTCTGACATCTATTAAAAGGAGTATCATCTGCCAGAGCAGTAACTTCACATGTAACAGTCAAAAGTAAAATATAATGACCAATAACTTCTGCCTCATTTCTACAAGTGTAGCAAAACCTGAAACTGTTTAGGCAGGGGAAGAGCTCAGAGCTCCCCTGCAGCAGGATGCTCTGAATGGGTGTGATCAGCACACACATCTACCACCCCATACACGCTGTCACTCAGAACTCGGTGTCTACAGACTTTTTCTCAAAGCAAGCTCCTCAGCAGATGAGCTGAGAAACTGCTGTGGCTCTGTGAATGAATATTTGGAAAAATATATCCATCCATGAGGAGCTTCCCAGGTGTACCTGGCCAGGAATGAAAGAGAAAATGACAGAGGAAGTTGCACAGTCGCAGCTCCGCTGGCTGCAAGAGCCAGCTGGGGTGTCAGAGGGACCTTCTACAACTCTGTGCAGCTGCCTCTCCTCCCGAATCTATGCACTGCCATGCTTCACTCAAAAGCCAGTAGATAAAACAATGAAAACTTTTCAGAAAGGTGTTTCTTCAGATGTCAAGCTGTTTGCCTGGGCAGCTTTAGCAGCCAGAAAAAGATCACGCATTCCACATTTCTGGAAACGCTTCTCCATTTTTCATTCTGTGTTTTAACACAGATAAACTTCAAAGGAGATAAGGCATTTCACACATGAGTGACTGAACATAAGTACTGTTCTCACAGTCACATACATTCAACTCCCTGAAAGGCTGACAAATTAATTCTGTTTAATTTATAGCCAAGTTCTATCTTAGCTATTTTTAAGTCTCATGTTTCAAATCTTGCAGGGTTTGCAGTTAAAACAATTTGTTACATTCTCTTAGTAAGAAAAAACAATTTGTTATCAATAAAGACTGACTAAAAAAATACACAACAGGGCAAGGATCAAAAGCAGCACAGAATAATTTTTCACTGATGCAGCCATTTCCCACACTTGGCAGTATACCTGAATGCTTTAAAATATCCAATGTTTTAAACGTCTATATAGTAACCCATAAATATCTGCATCCAAAGATGTTTGTGAACTTAGAAAAACATCTTACACTAAAACTACAGTTCTCTACTAATTATAACTTGCCAGTTTTTGAACTGTCCTGCTATATTTAACTTTTTGGTGAAGAATTCTCTGAGTGTTTGAAGAGGAGGGAAGGATTACAAAGGAAATGGATCTTTAGAAAGGAACTTTGAATTTAACTACAAGTAGCAGAATTTCAATAAACAGAAAGATTAGCTACAACATTCAGTAATATCCACCAGAATTTTATGCCCTTGTGGATATTATTAATATTTGCTTCCTTTTAGCAAATTTGAAATCAACAGTCAGGAACTTTTGTAGTGTCTTTTGATTATATCAAGCATAGCTAGAATACTCAGACCAAGGGAGTTAGAAAGCAAATTGCAGTTGTTTATTTAAACCTAAGCCATTTACTTCCTAAATTAACACTGTCTGAAAAAAAGAGGCCACGAAGGCTGTTGAGGAACGACCACAGTTATTCCTGTAAACACACAGCATTTTGGCTGCTTCAGGTTTGGATCAATCCTGAATTCAAGCCTTTATAAGGAGTATTTAAACAGGGGCAAATGAATGTGTTATTTTATCACAAGGTGCAATAAGGAAAGCACATAACTCTGCTCGGGCTAAAGAAAGCCCAAACTCACATGACACCAGTGTAAGCCTTAGGTACTCCTGAGCGTGCATTTAACAGCCCAGCTCAAGCCCTTTAAAATAATTCAAGACAGCCTCATCTTCTAATTTAACCTTTGTGTTTGCACTTGGGGGGCGGGGAGGGACTTCAGCATAAAGTTTCACCTTCTCACTGCAGACATTCAGCTTCCCTTTGGCTCACACCTCTGCACCTTGGTGCCAGAAGCACGGTTTCGAGAGAAAACGTGGGCAAAGAGAGAATTAAACATACAAAATTTCAACTGTACAATGCAGAAGTGGTAATAGTTGAAAAATATTCAACTCACATTTTTCCTTCACACATTATTTACATAAATAGCTGCAGGCTGTTATGGAACTATTAATTTTGAAGGAGCAGATGAGTCAAATCTTATTTTTGATAGGTAACTGCAAGATGCCTCCAATTAGACTAAGATAATCATACTTTAATAGCTGCTCTTGTAATTAAACCATATTACACAGTGTCACAAGTACAGAAAAGCAGGGCCAGAAGGGAATTCAAAAGGCCACCAGGCTTCTTCCTGCCCCCTGCTTCAAAGCAGCACCAGCTACCACAGCACCTTTCTGAAACTCCACCAAAAAACCAAAAATCATTGTTTTAGCAAGTGTTTAAAGCCTCTAAAGCACATAGAGAGATTATCAACTTTCAGAAATATTTTACACAAAAAAACAGGCTGCAAACAACTAATGTAAAAAAATCTGCAAAAACTGAACAAAGAAATTATTCAGAAGGGAAGACACTGGCCAGTAATTCCCATATCCACCAAAATACCATAAAAAACCTTAGGAAGTGCAGCACATACAGGGCAACAGTCAAGTCTCATTCAACTGCCAGCCATTAATTAATAAGAGCTACATGATAGAATGCAAAATAGATACCATTCCCTCCTGAATAAGCCAATCAAGGAATTCCAAGAGGTGCAGTTTTAATATTATCACACCCCACTGGGAATATACATTTGTCTGGGCTTGATAATACTCAAAGAGTATAATTATCTCTCAAAGACATACTGTCACCAAGTATTACTCAACCGCTGCTTTTATTTGTAAACACATATTTTCACAGATATAAATTCTGTTTTACACAACTGTGCATTCAACGCACACAATACACATCAAAATTTCACAACTTTGTGTCCACATAAAAAAGAGGATGTCATTAAACTTTCGAGAAAGAAATCAATGCTATCAGCATTCAGAAAAGTTCAGCAGCATGCCAGCCCACATGTACAAACTCACACTCTGAGACTGCCCTGCTGGGTCCCAACTCCACCAGGCACGACCTCCTCCTGTCCCAAGGTGCCTCTGTCTGACCAAGGACAGCCCCAACATCAGCTGTGTTACACTGCTAATGAGATCCACAAAAAATACAAATAAATTCAAGCCAAAGGCATCCTAGCTGGCTGACCCAATAGTTTCCCACAGCACGTGAAAACCATGGAGCTGACTGTGAAATACAATATTCTTACAGCAGCCAGTCCACAGCAGGCAGAAACCAATCAAGGCACCATCATGACACTTACAGGTCAGGTTAGCTGCCAATTTCTACGGGACAACTGAAAACAACAAAAAATCAACTTACTCCTGAGCCCAGAATAGCTTATTCTACTTATTCCACTTCATAAAATATTCTGTGACCTTTTTCTTCTGCAGTTAAAGGCATCTGCCACATCAACAGGTATCAGGTTAACAGCTATTAATTAAAGGTACACAGTGTTTTAAACAGTAAAAATCTATTCTGTAAAACCTTGGATACCAAGGTGCAAGCTCAGACGTTCAATTTCCTCTGACTACACGAGCTCTAGGTGTTAAAAAGGAAGGCACACTTCCTGATAAACCACACTGCTAAGGATGTTAAGAGTTTCTGACAGGTTAGTTTTAAAAAAGAAACCCCACGTGCAGACAAAACTTTACAACAATTTGATGTTAATCAAATTTCATTTCTGATCTACACTGAAACTGTTCTTCCATGCATTGTTATTTGCCTCACTGAAACTGAAGAGCCTAGGTCATGTAATTTAATCTTTGAGTCATCATGCAAATTAAATCACACCAGTCCCACAAGACAGCATATAGGTTTTAAATAAATCCTGGGCACCTACATGATCCCTCCCCAGAAATTAAAATTTTAAAAAAAATTAAAACACCAAAACCGGATACATCCTCGCTTCAGTACCGGTAGCATTCAACCGATTTGCAGAAAAAAAAAAACAATGACAAAACTTTTCTTATCCTGCGGAGCAGAGATCACGCTGTCTGCGGGGCAGTCCGCAAAGAAAGCAGGCTCTGAGCAGCCCTCCCGCACAGCCGCCGCTGCGGAGGCCTATCGGGGCTACCCACAGCAACAACAATTGTAGGAAGAGGCCTCGGAGCGGGACCCCGAGAGGCCGCGCAGGGCAGTGCCGGCCCCGCGCCTGCGGCCGCTCCGTGCGGCCAGGGCCGAACAAAGAGCGGGGCGGCCGGCACGGCCCGGCACGGCCCAGCCGCTGCCCCTCCGCCCGCCTCGGCAGCGGCCCGGGCGCTGCGCTTCGCTCCGAGCGCGGCTGGACGTTGATCGTTCCCCGGCTCGACGTTCGGGCAGCTCGGGGGCCGGGGCGCTGCCGCACGGGAAGCGCAGCCCCGGCCGTGCCCTTCCCCTCAGGCTGCCCGGCTGTGCCGCTCCCGGAGCAGCGGCTGCTATCCCCGGACCTGCCCTCTGCCCAGGCCGGTGAGACTCGGCCGGTCCGCCCCAGCGCCCGGCGGACAAACGGGCCGGAGCGCGGCGGGCACCGGCCGGGCCGCGCCACCCGCGGCCCTCAGGGCACGGCCACCACCCCGGCTCCCTCGTCAGACAAGTGCTCTAAACCTCTCACGAGCCTTGGTGCCCTTCGCTGGACACCAGCACCTCAATGTCCTTTTTAAAGCGAGGGATCCAAAACTGCGTGCAGAACTCAAGGTGCAACCTATTCATTTTACCCCCCCCCCACCTCTGCCTGCCCTTTTGCAGACCCTTTACACCCTCTGTTGTGTCACAAAACTTCTGTCCATTAGTGAGATATAATACATTTAAAGCAGAAAATACATTTTTAATGGAATGGGTCATGAATTTCTTACAAGCCATGAGGTGAAACCTTGCCCCAGGAGGTCTGATGCAGCACCGGCATGCAGCCAGGTGGGACCCTCTTTCCCAAAATGTCCATAAGCTTCTCGTGAGCCAACAGCTCAACAGCAGTATCTTCAGCTTCTTCTTGATTACCTGTCTCCACATCCCTCTGCTGCACTGCCCTGTCTCACTGCTGGGGAGGGTTTGGGTTGGGTTTCTTGGTGCTTTCCTGCCTGTTGCTGCTCTGAGCTCCACACGTCACAGTTCCCTCAGATGTCGGTGGGCAGAGCTGCCTCTGACCTCTTGGGGAGTCTCCATCAGCTGTGTGCTACAGCTCAGACAGGGAAAAATGCATCTGAGCACACTTGCAGCCACCCCAGCATCCAGCAGCAGGGGAGCAGAGGGGCCTGCACTGGGCTGAGGGACAGGGCAGCTGCAGCAGCAGCACTTCTTCCACAGGACACCTCCCTAGACAGGTACCACGTGGCACTGGGCTGAGGGACAGGACAGCTGCAGCAGCACTTCTTCCACAGGACACCTCCCTGGACAGGTACCACGGGCTCCAGGTCCAGCCTGGCACCACACTGGAGCCAATCCTGCCATGCTCAGCACCCCAGGGGACAGGACATGGGGGTATAAACAAGTGTGTGTGCATGCATAGCATTTATTTATATCTACCTCCTAATGCTTATTATATTTATTTATATTTATTATATTTATTCCTAATATTTATTACATTTATTCCTAATATTTATTATCTCTACCTCCTATATTATTTATAGCTACCTCAAATATTTACTTGCTGTTGTAGGAAGATGTACAAGATGCAGCAGCACTGGACCTGAAGCAGGAGAGGTCGTGGTGCCTGTGCGAGGTGATGGGACCTCGACTCACAGCGTGTGGTCAGCAAATTTTTGGCAGTTCATTTATCCCACTTGTGAGCTGGGAATAGTTGATTTCAAAGCCAACATGGAAAGGGTGTGTATATCTGAGTTCAAATTGTTAACCCATACTTAGGCTAAAACCATTCAAGTTGAAACATAATAATCAGGGTACTGAGGAGAGAAGAGGAGGAGCTAAAGGCGAGCACTGTTAAGGGGATTCAATATCAGCTCATGGAGGATAGACACTACTGCTCTACAAATGACCATTGGAAAAGAGACCAGGCCAGAAATGGGTTCAGTGCAATCGCCATCCCTGCACACTGCAGAGAAATCCCTGAGCAGAGGGAGCAGGATTTTCCTAAGCTCTTAGACACACGGATTAAATACAGCATGTGAGAGGGCTCTTGGCACACTAATGATTTGCTAATTCACAGCCATGACTGAGAGAGCCATTGTGAATTAATTAATCCTTGCAAATTAGGAAGTGAGTAAACATTAAAAAAATCCAAGTTACTTCACTGGGGAAAAGAAAAGGTATTAGAAAGGCAAGCATGCAGGTGCTTTGCTTAGGAAGGATAGAGCTGAATGGGATCCTGGGGCTTCCTGCTGCTGGTGGGAGGCCCAGGGAATCCTACAGCTCACCTCTGACTCCTCCCATCACCATCCAGCGAAAATAGCAAAACTGAGGAAAAATAATATGTCAGCCTGTGAAATTACCATCACCATCCAGCAAAAATAGCAAAACTGGGGAAAAACAATATGTCAGCCTGTGAAATTACCCTCCTTCAAGCAGCTGCCCTCCTTTCTCCCCTCAGCCTGTAGCTCCCGCAGGATGGCCGTCCCCTCCTGGGGAGCCATGGCAGCTCCCGGGCCGGCTGGCCCAGCTCTCCCCAAGGCCCTGTAGCCACTGCCTGCTCTGTCTTCTCTTTGCCATGGCACACACATGCCCTTTCCCCTCATGTTCCCCTCCTGTTCCCTGTCTCCTGCCGTGGCAGCAGGCCCCAGGTGCCCTCACGTCCCCCCCAGGCCCCGGGTGTCCTTCACAGCCCCGGCCCTTGCAGCCAGCCGTGCCCTTTGGGGTGTCACTGCCCAACGTTCTGCTGGTGGGGTCACAGCTGGAGCTGTGTCACACAGGCGTCCAGCAGGAGCCCCAGAGCTCCAGCCGTGCTGGGAGCAGGGCAGGGAGCCTGAGGTAACTCCTGTGCTGTGGCTGTGTCACCCATGCCGTGGGATGGATGGAGGGGCTCTGGACCTCCATGGCCTTCTGGCACAGAGCATCGCAAAATGTACCCTGGAGCCTCTTGCCAGCTGTCTGGGGAGCACACAAGGAGGGGAGAACAGAACCAGCATAAGGTGATGTTTAACTGGGCATGGGCTGGTGTGATTCCCAGAGCACAGCCTGTGTTCCTGGCTCTTCACAAGGAGCTTCAGGGAAAAGGCTTCGGGGAGGGAATATTAGAAGTAGGGACAACTGCAGTTATGCTGAATTTCTTCTGTTTAAAGTTTGTCAGAAGAAGAATCCTGAGTCTTTCCATGGACTTTGAACCAAGCTGCAGTGGCTGAATTTAATCACCAGGTTTCACAAGTGCCTGTGACAGCTCCTGAAACTGCATTTCACCCATTACTGCCTGGAGGCATTCACTACAGACTCCTAAAGCTTTTCAAAAAGAAATGTCTGTGGGTGAGTATTTTTTTACCTTTCAGTTCATTCAATTAATACATAACAAGCAGACTCACACCCCCAAAATCCTATTTACGGTAGAAAACACAATTAAATGTAATTGTCTTTCATATCAGTTAGGAGTTTTTTCCTCATGGGCATTCCATGATTTATCCTTAATTCAAGGTTCCATTTCAGAATTAGAACACATTTTAAAAACATTATAGCAAACCACAAGTACTAAGGGTTAGCATGTAAACATTGTCAGAAAAGAAAAAACAATTACCTGAACAATCATAAAAAAAATCTCTTGCAAATCCCTTTCCTGGAGAGCAAGTAATTTTAATGAACTTTTTATTACTGTGGAACAATTGAAAGTTATCTGTAAAGCACAGCATCCATTCCACAGAGGATCTACTGCTAAAGCCAAAACCATGTTTCTATCGGCATTGTAAAAATGAAAAAAAGTAAAAGAAGTCACCACAAGAAATAGCACTAGTGTAAAATGTATTTCCTGAGCTAAAAACAAAAAGCAAAACACCATACACAAAAAACCAGTCAAATACAGCCATTAATTCAATATAACTGGAAGCAAATACAGTAAGAATCCAAAATCATGCAGAAAGACACAAGGCTGTGAACACTGCTGAAAATCACTGTTGGGTTATTCTTTTTAGATTTTTTTCCTTCTTCTTTTACATTTCTTAAGAAATTACGAGGTGACTAACTTGGTTCATATTTAAGTAGTGCCTGTTAAACTCTGAAGCTCACAGCCTCTGGATAACACTTCTGTGCACTTGCTTACCCCTTTACCCCTTCCAAGGGCTTTGCAGAAATGAATTGATTAGCTCTTACAGCAGAAACCTCTGAGGGGCTTAGTGCTGCCCTTCAGCTGGATTCAGGCTCAGCTAGCACAGGAGCCCTTACCACACCCCTTGACAACACCAGCAAACACATACATGACCTTTCCTGAGACTCTCTAAAGCTTTTCTGCACCTCTCCTCCTGCTCCTGATGGGACCCCTGGCTCCCACTGAGGAGAGAACTCCAGAGCTCTGCTGTCCCAACCTTCAAAGGCAGGCACTGCTTTGGAAAAGGGCTACAAAATTGTATCATCTGAAAATTGTCTGTGTGCAGGTGTGAGAGAGCTGTCTGCACATGTGTGTACAGACACACCTGGAATGGGGAGAGGGGGTGAAACATCATCTTTGAAACACAACAAGGCACCCAGCTGATCACAGGTATTCTTCTGGAAAATTCCTTAGGGAACTCGTGTGTCTCATGGCCTCTTTTGCCTTTTGACAGAGCAAACCCAGGGCACAGCTCCTAATGTTAAAAATCAACAAGCAAGAAAAAAAGAGTTGTGGCAGTGGGGGTTTTGTTATTATTTTACATGGCCTTGTTATGGAGGAGCCAAAACAAGTTCAAACTTTACTTTTCTTCTTCCCAGACCAGCCCATGGAGCAGCACCCACCTTCTCACAGCTCCTGGTTGCTCTACATCTTCTCAGGGCCATGGTTTTCCTACCCCAAGGTGACTGTGCCCCAAGAACTAGCAGGACTTCCTACGCCTTTTGGTTCCTCCACAGGAATGAGAAATGCTCATCCCTGAAATAAAGGAGTGTCTCCTAGATATACCTGAAGAGGGGTGAAAAAGTGAAGAAATTGAAGAGGCGAGTTGGTTTAAAGCAAACAGTATTCATAAACAACAACAAAATAGTATAAACCCTTTTGCTTTAATTGGTAAAAAATTAGTTACAAACATACAGATTAAAAAAAATAAATCTTCGAGAATATGAGGCTTTATACACCATCCAGGATGGACTTGGCTCACACAGACCAGAGACCCTGCAGCTCATGCCTTCCCCTCATAAACCCTCCTGTGTTCCACTGTCACAGCAGCAGCCAGGCTGTGCCAAGACAGAACCACAAAGCACCAAACACCAAGTGAGTGTTTCCCACTTCCTCGGGTGCTGCAATCCCAGCCCTGCAGCAAGAGGAGCGGGCAGCAGGATGGGAATGCTGCTGGTGAGGGCAGTGCCCCCTGGGCAGCCCAAGAGCCAGGGCCCAGGACAGCACACAGCTCACTCCTCCTGCAGAGCACGGCTGTGGCTGGCCTGGCTGCCCCGTTCTGCTGGCAAGGTGTGCTGTGCCAGGGGCTCAGGATGTGGTGGCAGCACACGTAGACACACGGACTATAAAAAGCAGGCATTGGCGTGTGGTCAGGCTGGCACAAAAGCCACATTTACTCACAGAAGAGATATTTTTCTCACAAAGATGAATCTTAACCCACATCACTCTGCAGCCCCAAGAACTGAGAAGCTGAGAAGAAAGAGGCAGTGTGGGAAGTGCAGAGGCTGCAGTGTGGGGTGTGCAGGGTGCTGAGCCCGGGGGTCAGCGTGGGGGGAGTCAGGCATCCATGCTGCTGTCAAAGTGAAGCTTACTGAATAAACCAAGCACTTGGTTTATTCCATTATAGATCAAGCTTGTTATCAGGTGATATCTGGTAACATCTCACACACACAGAGTGTGAGAACACCCAGCACTGCTCTCCTGAATGAAAGAACTCAAGGCATGCTGCATAAACAAAGTTCAAGTATTCTCCTTGAAAGGTCCCTCAAAGTCCCCCATGCTCTCCTCATGAAGCTTGGCTCTTCTTCCTTGTACCACCTTATGGGAACTCTGCAGCCTGGTCTCTGGTCTGTGTGAGCCAAGTCCATCCTGGATGGTGTATAAAGCCTCATGATATCCTCTAATTTTTTTTAAATCTGTATGTTTGTAACTAATTTTTTACCAATTAAAGCAAAAGGTTTTACACTATTTTGTTGTTGTTTATGAATACTGTCTGCTTTAAACCAACTCTCCTCTTCAATTTCTTCACTTGTTCACCCCTCTTCAGATATATCCAGGAGATACTCCTTTATTTCAGGGATGAGCATTTCTCATTCCTGTGGAGGAACCAAAAGGCGTAGGAAGTCCTGCTAGTTCTTGGGGCACAGTCACCTTGGGGTAGGAAAACCATGGCCCTGAGAAGATGTAGAGCAACCAGGAGCTGTGAGAAGGTGGGTGCTGCTCCATGGGCTGGTCTGGGAAGAAGAAAAGTAAAGTTTGAACTTGTTTTGGCTCCTCCATAACAAGGCCATGTAAAATTCAGCACAGGCAAGGGGCTAACCCTTACAGCTTGCCACCACCCACACAGCTTATCAGATTTTCTGCTTCCTATAAGGTGCTTTTGGCCCAGGAGCTGTGTTTCAAGCACTCTGACTGAGAAGCAGCAGATAAGATTTCCTGTGGGGCCTGAAGCACTGCTAACCTGCCAGGCAGGAGACAGCTTGAGCAATGGCAAGAGCATCAGCTGATCCTTAACACCAAGGCTGCATGGGGGTGTGTGAAAGAAAAGCTGAGAATTACTCAGCTGGTACCAGCCTTGTAATTATTTCCTACCCCAGGAGTTCACTCCCAAAGATGGTAAAGCCAGCTGGTACCCAGGAGGCTGAGCTGGGGCCAGAGATGTTTGGTGCACTTGGTAAAGGAGATGAATTTAGAGATGTCAACAGAATTTCCAGGTGTTCAGTGCTACTTTTGGAGCTGGGCTTTCTCTGTGATGAAAATACTTCATGTGGCACTGTCCAATGCCAGGTATGACCTCTCTCTCTTCAGCTGTAGCAGGAGCAGCAGGTGCCAACTGTGCTCCTCCCCTGCCCACACCGTGGTGAACTCACAGGCTTTGATAGGCCACCACAGACACCAAACTCATCTGCCAGATGCCCTGTGCCTCTTTCCCCCCTCACCACACAACACTCACCTAGCCACAAACCCCATCAGCTCTCAGCCCTCGGCCAGTAACTGTGACCTGGTACACACAGTGTCACTCCATCCCAAGGATCCCAGCACAGAAGTGTCTGGAGCAGCCTTCCCCAGCACAGCCATGCCTCCCTCTGCAAGCTCTGATGGTGATCTTGGACCCATATCCCATTGTGAGTAGGGTCTGCTCATTGGGACTGTCCTCTGAACACAGCAAATGCTCTTCTCCACATCCCAAGAACAGATAAATCACCCTTTGCTTTTCTGACCAGCCCATTTCCAGCACCACCCTGTCCCGGATGGGCTGCAGGACTCGTGTTGCTCCTGCAAACACTGCTGCACGGGGCTGAGATGGGCCATGGCAGGTCCAACAGCCTGAGCTGAGGCCAGCCAGGAGAGGCAGCCCGGGTGCCCCCGGGCCATCCAGCAGTGAGTAATCCCCGGCAGACTGCGGCCGAGGTGCCCGAGTGCCGGCAGCCAGCCCCGGCACCGCCTGCACCCTCCGGACCCGGCGTGTCCAGTCACTGCGCTGGCACGTCCTGCTGCTCCTCACATTCCTCCCCGGTGGAACAGCTCAGCGGCCAAACAGCCCCGGTGAAGCAGGGCTTCAGCACAGGCTGCTTGGGGGTTGTGGCTACTGAGAAACATCCAGATTTAAACGTTTTGAAGGAGAGCTTTAGTCCTTTTAAAACCTCAACCTCGAGGCAGAACCTTCTGAAAAAGCTGGACAAAACCCTCTTTATTCGGCATGAGTAAAGCCCCTGTAAAGCAGCCTCTCCTTGGAGAGTGTTTGTTCACGGCAGGGCAGGCTGGAGCCCGGGAGGAGGGAGGGTGCACAGGGTGAAGAGGGTACCAGGGCCAACCCACAGCCTGTGCTGGCAGCAGCCACTGTCCCACCTTACCCTGCCACTGCCAGCCCTGCACTTTGCTCCTCACTGCCCAGAGCCCACATCACATGGTGAAAGCAGAGCTGCTGTCAGAAACCAGCCCCACAAACCCACAGACACCTGGGAGTGGGGCAGGACCCTGAAGCAGGACCCTTTTCCCTGCCTCTGACAGCCTCCTGGGCACTGCTGGGGCCAGGCACCCACAGCCACACACCCAGCCCGCAGACACACCCCAGAGCCGCTGCAAGCAGTCTCTTAACTGGGGACAAACCCAGCCTGGATGATCTCCAGCCTGGATGGAAAATGAGGGAGATCAAATAGTCCTTCCGACCCACACTGCAGATTGAGCAGTGCTCAGGAACCTGCCCCGCTCTCCTCCCACTCTCCCACAGCAAATCCATCCCTGCAAGAGGCTGAGCTGCCTTAACGAGGCCATTCATTAACCAGCCAGGGTCAAGGTTGGACGTGGGCTTGCCTCAGTACTGCACAAGCCTCCTTGCTAGCCCTGCCAGGTTCTGAGTCGGTGCCCACAGTACCACCCCAAGCTGCAGGAGGCAGGAGGGACCAGCCTGGGCGGGTGCACGGTCTCTGGGGACGTGCAGCATCCTTCCTGCAGCGTGGAGCTCCTCATCCAGCTGAGATGCCTCCTGCTTCCCAACTGCCATGCAGAAAGGGCTCTGCTGGCAGCAGGGACACAGCTGATGCCCCCAGCAGGGGTTTGGGCTCCTTGCCTCCATGCTTGGCCTCCAAAGAAGCAACACAGCTCAACTCACCTGGCTCTGCCCTCCGGCCCTGAGCAGGGAAGAGGAAGAGCTGTCCTGGCACATGGCAGCCTTGCTGGCAGGAGCAGCCCTGCCCTGCCCAGAACCCAGAGAAAATGGAGTGGGGCGGAGATGAAGCAGGCTGAAAATCGCAGAAATTAGAGGAACAATCACAGAGCTCCTCAGCTTTAACATCAAACTGGAATTAATTACTCTCTTAAGTGAATTCGCTTGCCTCTGCTTCTTTTTCTTTGGGCTTCTCACTTGTTTCCTACAGTCCTTAAGCAGAAATATTACCAGCTTTCATGGAAAAATCTTATTTTAAATTATTTTATCAGCCAGAAAGAAGGGGAATGAAAAGTTCTCTCAAAATTTTTGCTTCCATTAAAATAAACTTTTTTCCTTACCAAAGTCAGCTTTACAAGGCTATTTCAACTAAATGTAATCAATAGGATTGGAGGCTCCTTCTCCTTCTCCTTCTCCTTCTCCTTCTCCTTCTCCTTCTCCTTCTCCTTCTCCTCCTTCTTATTCTTATTCTTATTCTTATTCTTACTCTTATTCTTCTCTTATTATTATCTTGGTAGAAGCTCTTTTACAAAAGCCTAATCAGAGATATCCCACAGTCCCTCCTCTGGTGCTGCCCTGTCCCGAGTGTGGGGCAGCCCTGGCCAGCCCAGAGGTGCCCGTCCTCCCTCCCTCTGCTGCTGCGCGGGGCACCGGGCTGCAGAGCACCTCAGCAAGGATGGACCCCTGCCACGGCTCCGTGCTGGATGCCCGAGGGAGCCCAGGGGCAAGGAAGGGACGCTCCGCTTGCAGCCCGGTCAAATTCCCCCGTCTGTGGCCACCGGCTGCCCCCAAGCCCTCGGTGGCGGGGCCGGGGGCTGCTGACCATTTCTCCGCTGGTGATGCGATTGTTCACGGCTCTGGGGTTTGTTTGAAGAAGCGCCTTTGTTCGGCGGCGCTTTCCCACGTCCCCCGCCCGGCCGCAGTCGCGTGTCCCGAGCCGCAGCGGAGCCCCTGGAAATCCTGCAGGAGCAGGACATCTGCGCCGGGGGAACCTGCCAACATCTGCCACACTTTCCCCCTTTTCAGCAGCCTTTCTTTCCCTCTTAAATGCTGCAGGAACAGATGTTAAAAGTTGTTTTCTTTCTCCGGAGTGTGAAGTGCAGACAAATAGCAAAAGAGAAAACTCTAAGGAGCTCTCGCCCCCTCTCCTTCCTTTCTATTTTTTTTTTTTTTTTTTGAAAGCCCAGGAAAAAAAGGAGGCTTTGTTTACAAAGGAGAATCCCCTTTTCAGTGAAACCTGGCAGTGGCAAGGCAAAAGGAGAGCGGGAATTCGCAGAAAGCTCCTGTAATGCTCATTAGCATGGGGCTGTTGGGTCCCTGCAATCCCCGGCACAGATGTCAGCCTTGCCCAAAGCCAGGGCAGCTCCCCCGCCTCCGAAATAAAGGCTTCTGCCGTGACTGAGAGGTGTAAAATAACTGTTTACAGCCAAAGCTGCTCTTCTTTTTCACTGCGGCGCTGTCTTACAAATGAACCTTGAAATGAGCTCGCCCGCAGCAGATGCCCGTGGGCAAGCCAAGGGGTTCAGATGCCCTGCTGGGCTGGGCACGGGCTGGCGCTGGGCACCCGGGGCCACCTGCCAGCCCGCTGTCCCCCGGGCCACCGCCTCGCTCGGGGGTCCCGGGAACAGCCCCGGAGCTCGGGGCAGCTCGCAGGGCAAAGGGGCAGGAGGGAGGGCAAGGCAGCAGCCACGAGCAGGGGCCGAGGAAGGGAGGGAGGGCGAGGAAGGAGGTGCTGCCATCTCAGACACTGAGAGAGCTTTCCTGGAGGCACCGGGGGCTGGCCAGCCTCCTGTGCCACCAACAAGGAAGGCACACACTGCACCCTGCAGCAGTGCCAGCAGGCACGGGACACATTTTTCAGAGCTTTTGGATTTGCTGACATCCCTGCCGTGCTCAGCTGAGCCAGGAGCTGACGTGATCTCAGCTTCTCACTGCTGTCCTGAGTGCCTTGGAAGGTGCTGCTCTCTGCACAAGGTGGAGGGAGATGGGCAGGCACTGCCAGCCTGGGCACAAAACACAGAGTGTGCTCTGTGCCCCTGCCCCAGCCCAGCCCTGCCTCCTCCAGGCCGAGCTGCTGGAATCATGTGGCCTCAGCTACACCTTTTACAAATATCAGCAACAATCCATCTCCTTGGACTGGAAAAAGCTTGGAAAACCAAAAGAGCCTTCACAGGTGAGGAGCCTGGGCTGGCTGATGTGAGGCCCTCCTGCATGGGGTGGTGGGATCTCTTTTTGCTGTCTCTGAAGACAGCACACCAGAGATAAGAATCCCACCCCTTTACCTGGCACAAAGGCTAGGTTATGAACCTTCCCCTCCCAGCACAACCACCACCCAGCTCGTCCCAGGCCATTGCCAAAGTAGGGCACTTATAAAACCAAGGAACTGCACCCAGCTCTGCATGTGACAGACAAACAGCCTCTGCCTGCCAGGTCCCATGGCTGGGGACATGTTTTGGTGATGATCCCAGGCAGCAGGGCGTGCAGACACGCTGCAGGTATGTTTGCATTGACACACAAGCAAACACACTCACACCCACGTGGTGCTTGAGCAAGGAACAGCGTGATGTCCTCGCTGCAGTCACTGGGAGCATCCCCACCCAAAGCTGGAGGGGCAGAGCAGCCCCAGCACCATCTATCTTACAGACATGCTTCTTTAAAACATTTGTGAAGCAAATCCTGTGGGTGTACTAAAGACCAGCGTACTTCAAGCCAAATTAAACCTATGCGGAGCCTGCATTGTAGAATGATGTTATTTTTTATTTATTTGAATAAAAATATTTCTTTTCCCAGGAGCTGGGAAATCCCCCCAGTGCGTTGGGAGGGCTTACAGTGCTTCTGAACTGCTGCAGCTGCTTCCTCTCCACTTCAATAAGGTGACACATTCGACACCAATCCAAAGGGCTTCACCTGTGGGACTCAACAGGACACTGCCAAATCCTGCTCATTAGCATGTCACTGGGAACATCCCCACCCAGAGCTAGAGGGGCAGAGCAGCCCCAGCACCATCTATCTTACAGACATGCTTCTTTAAAACATTTGTGAAGCAAATCCTGTGGGTGTACTAAAGACCAGCGTACTTCAAGCCAAATTAAACCTATGCGGAGCCTGCATTGTAGAATGATGTTATTTTTTATTTATTTGAATAAAAATATTTCTTTTCCCAGGAGCTGGGAAATCCCCCCAGTGCGTTGGGAGGGCTTACAGTGCTTCTGAACTGCTGCAGCTGCTTCCTCTCCACTTCAATAAGGTGACACATTCGACACCAATCCAAAGGGCTTCACCTGTGGGACTCAACAGGACACTGCCAAATCCTGCTCATTAGCAAAGCAGCTTCAGAAAGTAAATGCAAGGTCATGAAAACGCCTTCATGCTCTCCCCCAAGCCAGGCAGAAGTGAGGAGGTATAAAAGTGTGTTCCCACCCAACACCAAGCCTCCTCAAAAAGCCCCTCATCCCCTGCCCCAGCATTCCAGAGCAGCAGACAGACAAACCCCCTTCCTCACTTTTTTGGGGGGAAAAAAACCCCAAAGAAGTAAAGCTTCCACAGGACTAAGTCACCTCTAGGTTCGTTAGCATCTTCAATACCGTGTAAATTCAATATTAAATTCTGCAGAGCAGCCAAAAACTAAAGAGTTACATACACCTACATCCACCCAGGTGCAACAGATAATTCAGGTTCCCAGGAGGTAAATAAAGCTCCCGTGTTTTCCCTAGAGGATTTCTGTGATGGAAACAACCTTCCTTCGGGTGTCTGCTGTCAACAGTTTTTAATCGATCATCATTTCCTTGTAATAAGAATCCCTGGGAGCAGGGACTCCTAGCTGAAGTACTCTATTATTAAATTAAGAGGCTGTTACAGGGATGTGAAACGACTGGGGTCAGGTTAGCAGGTAAAAATAGGCATCTCTTCAAGGAGATAGAGGAGAAAAAGATGTGTAGAAGGCATTTTCCCAGGTGTAATTCAACCGCTTCCCGGCTATTGTGTCCCTCCCTGGGAATCTGTGCAAATTGAGCGAGGAGCCGTGCAAGCTGCTCCGAGCGCGCCCATTTTCCTCCCCTGCTTCCCGAACAAAGGATCCCTCCGAAGCCCAGCGTCGGAGCCGGACATCTGTCGCCGTTTGGGGGGGCCGGCGTGGCCATTGAAAAGAAGCAGTGACCTGTCAGCTTTGATTGATGGCCACAAACCTCCGGGCTCGACCCCTCGTGTGGGAAAAGAAGTCCCGCCAAGGAAAGTTGCCTTTCAAATGCTAATTTGGGGTTATAAATACAGCCGAGGAGCAGCGAGCAGCAAAGAGCCCATCTGCAAGGGGAGCGAGCCACTGCCCGAGCGCCTCCTTCCCTTCCCATCCCTTCCATCCCATCCCTTCCCATCCCGTCCTGGACCAGGATGACGGCCACGGCCAGCACCGGCACGCACAAGGTCGCCAGCAGCAAGGAGGAGAGGAAGGTAAGTGTCCCTGAGCTGGGCATGTCGATGAGGGCTGCCGGGCCACTGCTGCCAGGACACAGGGAGGGGACAATGCTTTTTCTCCCATTAGAAAGATGTTTTCTCTGAATTTAACTCCTGTGGGTGGTTTTCTGCTTGCTTTCTAGGCCTCTTCTCTATTTTTAATGGGGGAAATGAGTTTCTGTGTTTGAAAGGATTGGAAGTGGAAGGAGGGAGAGGTGGTGCCACCTCAGGGATGGGCACACACTCCATCCACACTTTGTCCCTGCTGAGCACTGTGTCACCCTGTGCTGGCTTCACACAGGGAAGGGATCTCTGGCATTGCTGGAGTGCAGCAGGGAGAGGAAATTAAAATATCAACTGAGATTTTTCCTGCTCCTTCTCTTTGCCAGTTAAGGAAACCCCTTATTGAGCGGAAGCGAAGGGAAAGGATTAATAACTGCTTAGACCAGCTGAAGGAGACTGTTGTGGGTGCATTTCACCTGGATGTAAGTGCTCGTTTTACGCTGCTTTTTGTCCTTCTGCTGGTGGGAAGTTGAGTTGTGGGGGGAGGAAGGGAAATGCCTCATCTTTAGATAAACTGGGCATGGTGCAAACTCTTCTTTGCCTCTAACTGCTGCGTTCTTTCCCTATCAGCAGTCTAAACTGGAAAAAGCAGACATCCTGGAAATGACAGTGAAGCACCTCCAGAACATCCAGAGCAGCAAGATGATGGGTGAGTGCCCGGTTCCTTGCCCTGTGCCCGCTCCCTTACCCGCTGCCAGCGGGTCTGATCCCCTGGCAGCCTGGCACAAGCGCCTTTCAGAGCGCCCGGGCCCCGGCTGCCGCCGGCCTTGGCTTTCCCCACTAGATGGGGAGATGGAGCCGGGCACTGCTCAATGCACGGAAGGCGTTTTTCCTTCCAGAGCCGATTTCTGCCTGTTGGTGCAGCATTGCCTCGGCGCCGGGCAGTAGGATCACCCCCTGCTCACCTTCCCCCTCAAACAAAGCATCTCTAAAGCCCAGTGACCAGCCCGGTGATCTCCCCCGCTCCCCCTTTGTCTCCTGTCCCGCACAGCTGACTCCAAGGTGGGTCTGGAGGCCCAGCAGAGGTACAGCACCGGCTACATCCAGTGCATGCACGAGGTGCACAACCTGCTGCTCACCTGCGAGTGGATGGACAAGAGCCTGGGGGCGCGCCTCTTGAACCACCTGCTGCAGTCGCTGCCCCGCTCGGGGCAGGACAGCGGCAAGGCAGCGCCCAGGTCCGGGAGCCCGTCCCTGCAGCCTCTCCCCACACAGAAAGGTGCCCTGAGCCCTAAGGGCAGCGCCCGAGGCACAAACCCGTCACAGGAGCGCCTCTGCCCTGCGGAGAACAAGCAAGCTTCCAAAAATTCCTTCCAGCTGCCCTCGCTGTCGCTTTTCAACCAGGGTGATGCTGCACCTCCCAGACAGGTTCTGCAGCCAAATTTTTCCCATAACAACCCCAGAATGGGGTCGTTAGATATGTGGAGACCGTGGTAAAGTGCGTTTTCAAATTTTGTCCTAACCTTAGACACTCTTATGTATGTATCTTATAGATATGTTTCTTTAAAACACTTGTGGAGCAAATCTGTTCCTGTAGGTGTACTAAAGACCTGGGTACTTCAAGCCGAAGTAAACCTATGTGTAGCCTGCATTGTAGAAGGCTGCTATTATTTTTTATTTATTTAATACATCTAAATTATTGTTTAGAATCCTCTCGTGCTCTTTAGTGTATAATGATTATATAGTTTTCTTGTCTTGCATTCTAAAATAATTAACTTTCTATTAATAAAAATACAAGATAACAAGCAACAAACCTCTCTGGCATCAAATTTACCTTCAGATCTCAAATAAGCCATTGAGATCCCTTTGTTGGATAAAAGGGTAAGCAACTGCTTTTTATTTTTAATGTCATTCCTGTGCAGTGTAGGAGATTCCTGTTAAAATGCTGCAATTATGAGGAGGAAAAAAAAGAGAGAGAGAAAGGGAGAGACTTGGTCTGGACTTTTTAGGCTGTTTAGAAATGCTTTCTGCTTTTGCTGTTCCCAGCCTGACATTTCTCTCAAGCTTGTGAGTACATATGTGTGTATATATATACATATATATATATATATATGTTACATATAGTTATATTTAGGGATTTTTTTTGTTTGTTTCCATAACTAAAAGTTCTAAATAAACCTTTTGAAGATAACGACTGACATTTCTCCCAGCCTTGTCCCGTGTGCTCTGAATAAAGAGTGTTTGAGCATCTGCTTTTATTTGCTTCTTTCACAAACAGTTTTTCCTTGATGCAGTTGAAGGGGCTGGTTTAGGGCTGCCCCTGACACTTTGTAGGAAAGCAGCGTTCCCCACACACACAGCCAGCCTTGCTGGGTCACAGGAACACTTTAGAGGTTATGAAGGAAAGAGGGAGTTGGGTTTATCAGCCTGGATGGATGCTTTAGCTTTTACTGATAACGGAGTCACAAAGATCATCCAGAGGGCAGAGGGTGAAATTCCCTGGACCGAGGAGACTGGGACAAAGCTGCTCACTTGCTGGCAACATTTGGTGCCCGTTTTTCATCTCCAAGGCAGTCAGAGGTTGCTCACAGCAGCAATAAAAGAGCAGGGAGCTCTTACACAAACACGGAGCATACTAATGAACGGTTCGAGGGGCTCGTTATGCAGAGATCTACTGGATGAGGTGCTGCAGGAGTGAAAGCCAGCACCTCCGGGTTCAGCGTCTTTGCCTGGGAAGCCTTCCCTTTTATCCAGCCCTCTCCAAGTGCCATTAGGAGCAGTGGCACGAGGGTGGCAGGAGAAACAACCGGCCTACACCTGGCTGCAAGGAGACAAGGCAGGGCAGACATCAGGTAAAGAGAGAGCTGCACAGACATCAGCCTCAGCTCCTGCCCTCTGCTGAAAATGAAGACTTCCCCCTTTCCTGATGGGGCCCTTTGGAATGAGCACCAATGTGAAAAATACACATCATCCTCATGGCATTGCAAAGGTCCAGAGGAGAGCAGGAGGTGGGGCCAACCCAAGCAAACCACGTCAGCAAAGCACACAAAATACTCAAGGGTAGAGAAACCAATCAGGCAAAGAAAACGGCCGAATCCTGCCAGAGAAAAGACATTAAAGATCTTCCCAGTTTACTGTCACAAATACAGCTGAGTTCAGATAAAAACCCATCCCATGAGAGCCCCCACAGCTGCACCCACCAGGGGAACCTCCACTCCACCCCAGTGTGACCAGCAAGGAGAGCAGCTCCCTACCCCAGAAGGGCTCTTGTACTTCTAAAAGATGTCAGCAATGCATCTCATGACACTTGTGGCCACCTTATTGCTGTTCTGGGAAAGACTCTAATGAAAATATTTTACTGCAGTTTGACAGCATCATCTTAAAAGCATACATTCCCTCTAAAATCTGTAAATCTTCAGTGACTATAATTATTAGCTATGGTTACTGTGCTGAAAGGAGATCAGTGGGAAATATCTATTTCCCACTATCTCTACTTTTTTATTTTGTGTCTTTGAAAATACTTTGTGGTTAGTGAGTTTTATTATTTCCTGTTTCTAATCAGTAAGGGCTTTTTTTCTCTTGTGGGTGTGGAGGGAAGGGTCACATCACAGCTGGTGAGAGTTTTAAAAATAGGAAAGTGAGACTGCAATACTTGCCCAACAATCTCCAGCAACATTTTTAGTACAAGGCACTCATTTTTCATTACCTTCATTTCAAACCAATGGTGACTTTTTATATGACCTCCTTGTCCTCTATCCAACCAGTACTGTGAGAATCCATTGCGAGTCACTAGTGTTCACAAAAAAAAAAAAAAAAAAAAAAAAAAAAAAAAAGGAAAGAAAAAAAAGTTTCTTCCGAAAGCAGAGGATTACTCACAGCACTTCAAACACACGAATTCCAGCTTCTAATTACATTTGACAAAGGAACTCATATTTACTTCAAACCCATCTGGTTTCACCAAAGCCAGGACTGTACAGGAGCAATAATACTTTGCTCTTCAATATATGCACCTCTCCACTGACAACCCAAAAATGCATTGCCAGCTGCTCCCATCTTCTCCCCAGGAGAAGGAAGGGAGCAGCTCCTCCTGCCAGCTGGACTGCGCAGAGTGGAGAGCACCAAAGGGCTGGCAACACAAACCCTGAGAGGAAGCCCTGAGGGAGCTGGGGGTGCTCACCTGGAGAAAAGGAGACTCAGGGGTGCCCTCATCACTCTGCACAGCTCCTGAAAGGTGCCTGTGCTCAGCTGGGGCTGGGCTCTGTCTCCAGCAGCACTGACACAGCCAGAGCACACAGCCTCAAGCTGTGCCAAGGGAAATACAGGTTGGATATTGGGCAAAAGATTTTTACAGAAAGGGTGATGAAGTTCTGGAATGGCTGCCCAGGGAGGTGGTGCAGTCACCATCCCTGGGTGTGTTTAACAAAGCCTGGATGTGGCACTGGGTGCCAGGGTTTAGTTGAGGGGTTGGGGCTGGGTTGGACTCGATGTTCTTGAAGGTCTCTTCCAGCCTGGTGGTTCTGTGATTCTGTGAATTCTGTCCTTGGCAGCTGCTGGTGGAAGCTGCCCCTCACTCACACAGGCTCTGGACACAGCAGCAGAGCCCAGACAGATGCTGCTCTCACATCTGCAGCAGGCAGCAGTGCCTGTGACCCTGGGCTGCCAGAGGTGCCAGAACACAGCCCAGGGATGCATCCCCAGCACCTTCCAGGCTGCACCCCATTCCCAGCTGGGGCTGCGTTCCCAAGGCTCAGACAGGGGTTGGAGGCACACACACCTCACATGCAGGCTGCAAACAGCCAGCACCAGCACCCAGACCAGATTCCTGGGTCAGGCATGGCCAGACAGACCTGTTTGCTGGATGCAGCACATCTCCCCAGCACACACAGGGCTGGGACAACAGCTTTGTCCCTTGCCAAAGTGCTGTTCCAGGCATGTGTTTGTGAATGGAGAATTAAAAAGCAGAGATCAGTTGCTGTGTTCACAGGGATGTGGGGAAGGCTGGACCTGAGCCTCAGGACCCTCACATGCCTCCAGTACAAAGCAATTACTGATTTTTATAGCAACATCAGCCCAGGTGGACAAAACACCCACATGTGCACAACAGACCCCTTTATGGAAACTTCACCCCCAGACCTGCTCTCATGCAAACCAAGAGGAAAACACTCACTTATTTCTCAGAAACAGGACCAAACCCTTTCCCACTGGTAAAGTGCAGAGTTTTGTGAGTAGGGAAGAGAAACTGGGGCCCAGAGCTTCATCAGTGTGTAAGAGAAACTGGGGCCCTGCCATGTTGTCTTCCCCATGACACACACAACCCCTGGGGCCTCTGAGCATCCCTGCCTTCTCCCTTGCTCCCCTTCCCACTCTGAGGGTCCCACAGCCACCCTCAGTGACAAGGCCAAAATGTTTCAGAGATTTAGGAGTGGTGCTGAGCCCCTGCACATCAGTGGGCTGAGCACAGGGCAGAAAAAGGGAATGTGAGCTGTGTCTTCACTTGACCTCTTTGCTGAGGAACCTTGGCAAAAAGGAGACTCTGTGCTGCCAGTGTGGCCTCTCCAGAGGGCCTGGAGGGGCTCCTGATCCTCTGCACTCCCAACAAAACCTGGCCTTGCAGAACCCCATGCAAAAGCACTTCAAATGTTTTCAAACTGTTCTGAACCATGGCTGTGGGTGCTTGCAGATCACTGGAAGAAGTGATGCTCTTGGGAGGAAAGTGAAAACAAAGCCAGCACCAGCAGAACAGCAAAGACTTCACCTTCCCTTTATATACTCCATTCTCCCACAGCTTTCAACGTGTGCATTCCTGTCTCAGAGGGACATGCTCACATTTCATCTCACGAGAAGCAATGCTGTGTTGAGGACCTAACCCAAAGTCTGTCACACTTTCCAGAGCTTTCACATACTCATGAATAATGCAGCAGAAGCTGAAGTCAGCCTTGGATCTCTTCTGCACTGCTGAGATATTTAATCTCTAAGTCAAAGTCCTGGTGAGAACATGGCCGGAGGCATCACCACAGACCTACCAGAGCCTGGGAACACTTTGCTCCAAGGCTCTCCCATGGCTCCTGCATTAGGTAGCATAAATTGCATAAATCCTACCACATATTTGGAATTGAAAAGTGCATTAGAACATTTCCATCAAGCTTTCCACATCTAACACCATCAAGCAAATGGACTTCTTCAATCAATCCCACATCTGCTGCCACAAAGAGAATGGGTCCTCTGGAAACAGCTCAAAGGACTCTTCTTCAGGGCTGAAGGACTGTCCATGCTGCTCTGCAGAATGCCACTGAGGAGAAACAGGAATGATATCTCCTCTCCAGGATCCTTTCCAGAGAGGCAAGGGAAAATGGCAGCACAGAGGCTTTGGTGGCTATTGGGAAGCTGCTCAGCAGAGAATGCTTTGCAGGGGTAAGAGAAACCACAGCCAGGCTGGCTCTTCCTTTACTAGGAACTCTTCCAAACCCCTGCCTCTATCCCTTCCCAGCCTCCTCCTCCTCCTCCATCACAGCATCAGGAGTCTGCTGAAGGACAATTTCTCACTCCAACTGACGTAACCTGAGAGTGGCTAATTGGCAGCTCCAGAAGCACCTGCCCATGTCTGCACCATCTCTCACTGCTCAAGCTGTTTCTCCTCCACACATTGAGAGGAGCAAATGTTGGGCAGGATGGTGAAGGGAGGCAGGGGAGCCATGGCTGAGCTCCTTGGGACAGAGCAGCCCCAAAAATGAGGGCAGAGTATCCCTGTGTAGGAGCTGGGACTTTCCTGAGTCCCTCTGGACTGTGGGAAGAAACCACTCAGGAACAACCACATAACCTCAAACCTCTCTGTCCCCTGCCCTGCCCTCCTCAGCCTACATGGGTATTAAAGTACAAAGCAAAGCACTTTAAAATATGTACTGTTCCCACTGGAGAGGCTGTGAGAACAAGCACTCCACACGGGATAGCAATCACATCACTCATGTACTCCTCAAAAGTGCTGAGATGTTATTGTGATAGGTGTGATAGAAGAACAGCCTGGTCACTGAACACAACGAAGGCAACACCTGCACAGACAGGTTCTCCAAACCAGACACACTGCTGTCAAAACACTCTGGGCAAAAGCAGACCAGTGGCTCCCAGCATCTGCCATGGTTTGGCACTGCCCTCACACACACACCTGTTAGAAAACCCCTGCAGGACCTAGGGCTTTGTCCTGCCTTCACCATCAGAACTCACAGAAAGAGAGAGAGCACTTTCCAGCACAGAGCCAAGCACCAGAGGAGAGCCCTGAGCCCAGCAGCACAGCTGACCTCACCACAGCCTTGGGCTGGTCAGTAGCCTCGTGGCTCTCCAGAGCAGGCTCAGTTTCAGCAGCACACAGCGGGGCAGCTGCTCTTGTTTCAGTCCTGGCTCTCACCTCCATCTGCTCTGCACCTGAATTTTTCCAGCCTCCTGCTTGGGGTGATGACTCTATTCATCTCAGAGATCCCTAGATGAAAAGCACCAGCAAGATGCCAGGGATTGTGCAGATTAAAGTCATGAGGCAGGTCTTGAAAAGCACCTCTCCAAGCCACTGCCACATGAATCACTTCTCCACTGTATTCCCAACTCCAGCACTGGCCTCTTCCCTGTCCCTCTGTGCAAGCATTCCTTTGGAGACTTTCCCCCAGGGCAGGCAGTGCCTGGCCCAGCCTTCCCATTGCTCCCAGCCTCCTCCAAGGCTCATTCCCCACCAGGCGTGGGACACCCAGCTGCTCTGCTGCCATTCTGCCCTTGTGTGCTGTCAGCCCAGCTCTCCTACCTGACCCAAAGCGCCCAGCCAGCTCACTCTGTGCACAGCCTGAACTCACCCCACCTGGGGCTGTGCCCCCCAGACCAGGCACTGCTTATCCTCCAACAGCAAACACAAAGGAATCAAGCAAGCACCAAGCTGTGCCTGGCTGTGCCAGTTTGTGGCTGGGAGATGCCTTGCTTTTGAGGAGTGACCCTTTGTTGCTTTCATGAGAGGCTTTTCCCCATCCTGGCCCTTATCAGCTGGCTGGGAGGGGATGTCCCTATCAGAGCAGCAGGCTCTGCTCCCTCCTGGGAGGTGGTGCCTGGCCACTGCAGGCCCCAGTGATTCATGCAGGAAGAGTGTGGGCTGAGATGATGCCCCAGCTTGACGAGGAGGAGCGGGAAGCTTTGGCACTGAGCCTGGAAAGAGCCGCTGTGTGTTCCAGCTGTTCTCCAACAGCTGCAGGAAACTGGCCCTGCTCTGAGCCCTCACCTGCTGCTTCTGCTGCCCTGCCCAGGCCAGTGGCAGCTGGGGGACAGCCTGAAGGTGGTGAGCTTGGGAGTGCTCCTGGGGCTGCTCAGCGCAGGGCAGCACAGCCAGGGCACAGCAGTGGGCGAGGCGGCTGCAGCTCTGTCTCTACAGCAGAACACTCCAGCTGCCAGCCCAGGGCCTCCCACACCCTGGCCCCTCCAGCAGAGGTGCTTTTACAGCTGCAGAAGGCAGCAGGGGCCTTCCCAAGGTGTCCCAGGGTGGCTGCAATTACTTTCAGATCACAGGGACCCCAGGGAATATCCAACATCTGTTCTGATGGAGGCCTCAGCAAGAGGAAGGGGAGGAAGAAAACCATGCTGTCAAACACCTACTGTGTAAAACAGCAGCCAGTGTTCTCCTGATGGCCCATGCTGGCCCACCACAAAGGGGAACACTCCACCCTCACCCTGGCAGAGCAAAGGCTGCAAACACTCCAGCACAGGCCACGCTGCAGCTGCAGGACACGAGCAAGGTGACCTGTGCAGCTAAACTTCAACACCCACTTGAGGCCACTGCTCACGAGGGCTCAAGGTCACATAGGCTCGAGGGCAGTGCCTACAAGAGCAGAGAATTCTGTGTGGTAGAGGAGATCACTTGGCTGAAGCAGTTGGTCCTGAGGCTCCTACACCTCTCGTGTGTGCTGCCTGAGGATGGCACTTCCAGCTGGGCTGAATCTCCTGGAGCAAGCCCCTAGACATGCATGCCCTTCCCAGCTGCCCAGAGGACCAGCTGCTGCTTTCATCCACCACATCCTCTTCCACAGCTGGAGAACATCTGGTGCAAGCTCAGGCAGAACTTCTGATCTGGTTTCCACCAGAATGAACACAGTTTGTCTGCAAAAAACTGCACCGCCAGCCCACGGAGCATACAGAGAGTGAGGACAATTAGAAAATTTGCTTCAAAACCACATGGCTGCTCCAAAATGAAACACCAGTAGAGTCAGAGCCTATGATCTCTTAACTCCCACTGCTTCTGGAGGGAAATATGGCTACCCCAGATGGAGCCTTAAGTGTTTCCATAAGCTTTTGGTTTCACGGCTTCAATCCTAGCCCCCAGGGGGGACTTTACACACCTTTCACCTTTCATGCAGCTGTCTGTGTCTGTCTCCAGCTGCTGGCATGCACATCAGAGGGCCTCGCCCAGCGTGCAGACAGCTCTCCTGCCCTGAACCCGGGCGGGCAGCGCTCCAGCCCGCAGCGCTCCTGGGCACAGAGACAGGTCTGGGCAGGAGGGATCTGCCTGCCCAGGGCACACCCCTGCATGCAGGGCCACTGGCAAACAGTGGTTTTGGGTAGTGCCCACCTGCCAGCAGCCGGCTGGGACCCATGGGCCCCTCCCTGGCTGTGTCCGTGGCCAGGGAACGTCCCCAGAGAGCAGGGACAGCTCCAGACTGCCACTAGCAAAACACCCTGGCACAGGGGGGCTGCCCCTCAGACAGACCAGCTGCTGCCAGCTCGAGAGAAGCTCCTCCAGTCACATGGGAAATGCTGGTTTTGGTGGCTGCCATCAGTGAAAATGACCAGCCAGGACAGAGGCACACCTGCTGTGTGTTTTACAACAAGAGCAGCTTCACTCCAGCACCAAATCTCTGCCATTCCCAGCCAAAGGTCCTTCCATAGCTGGGACAGAAACCACAGCAAAGTGGACAATAACCACCTCCTCAAAGGCAAGATGTCCTTGTCCCAGAGGTCTTTCATGGCTTCAACAATGCTCTTTTCAACCTTGTCACCTCTTCACAGGGAGGTAAAAGGCTGAAGAGGAGTGGAGTTTTGCTGCCTCAGATCATGAAATATCTGTGGCTGAACTGTGTTCCAGACACCTTCAGTGCTGTGTGGTACCTGGTGACTGTGCTCACCACTGCTGCCATCTGGCAAAATTCCTTCAGATATATGTGAAAACCCCTCTCAATAAACACGTGAAGGGAATACACACTCATTTTCAGGGACACTGCAGTAATTCAACAACAGTTTCTTTGGCCCACCACATGTGCATGTGTATATACATAAATATATATACATATGTATGGGTGTGCATGCATTTAAACATACACATAAAGAAATATCTGTAAGACTTCTTGGGAAACAGAAAGATAAGGAGGCAGCAAAACATGAGGAGCCTAAAGCCAGTACACAAAATAATTGCTTCTCTGAGCACCTCCCCACATTTTTCCACAATAAAGTCAACACCACTGAGGCAGAAGAACCAGCCCAAAGCAGCAGTGAAACTGCAACAGCAGAGCAGAGACAAACAACCACAGACAGGGAAGTGAAGTGCACAAGGCAAGCAGCAAATTGGCTTGTACACACTGCCAACAGAGTCCTGCTGGGCGCTTTTTGGGAGTTCTGATTCCCAGGGATTGTGAAGGAATCACAGCTCAGCTCCTGGTGTGCCCCTCAGACACAGGGCAGAGACAGGAAACTTCACCTTGGGCTTCCAAAGAGTTACTGCACTCACAAGCAGGATGAAATGGTTTCCAAGATCATACAGCTTGTTTGCTGTGGAGAAGGGGCCTCCTTTTTTGAAGGGATATTTCAGAGATGTGAGAGCAACCACCACTTTCAGGAAAAAGACGGATAGAAATGCTACTTATTTCCATGCTCCTCTCTTTCTCTAGCTCCCTCAAAACCATCCACTCCTCTTTAGCATCCCCCTCTCCCAAGCTCCAAAAAGGTAATTTCAGAAGGTTATTCCTAGAGACAGCATGGTGTGTGTACACTGAATGAAGGCTGCTCTGCATTCCTCCTGGGGAGATAAGGAGGTGAGCGGAGGAATTCTTTCCCCTGCGTGTCTGTGCATGACCCAGACCCAAAGAGCAGCAGTGTGCCACTGGCAGCTCCTCAGCAGATGACTCTCAAGTGTTTGAATGCAAGTCAGGGTGGCAGAAATGGTCAGAAGGTTTTCCTCCAAGCAGCCCATTCAGACCTCCAGGGCACAGCCCCAGCTGAGGCTCCCTGCCTGCCTGGGGACCTGGGTTTTACACAGAGCTCAGGCTGAGAGTGCTGAGATATCTCACTTTGGGGTGCCCTGAGGAAAATCCCCCAGCCTCAAGGTGTGATGGAGTGTGGGCGCAGGCCCACAGCACAGGCACACACTTCCCTGGCACGCTCTGCTGCAGGGGTGGGAAGCCCACCACACATTCCTGGTACGAGCAGGGATCAGCCATGCCCTGCTCACAACACACTGGATACTGGCTTAGGCAGCAACACCCTCACTCATCATGCTCCTGAGCCAGGAGATGCAGAGTATTGGCTGCCAATCAATTGATACTCATCCAGCTCCTGCCACCTGCCCTTACCCAGTCCTGCTGGTGCAGCTATACTGGCAAAACTCCCCACCACAGCAAAATCCACCAGTGGCATCAACACATCAGACAAGCAAAATCAGCTTTGTTTACCCAGAGCTTTTATACTGGTATAACTGGAAGGGATTCTGCAGTGAAGCAGAATAATTAAAATCAAACAAAGAAACAAATCTTTGTCATGAATGTTCTGTGCTGTGCAGCTGTTGGCAGTGTGAGGTGTCTCATTTGAGGTGCTCTGCAAAGCAGGCACAAAGGACTGTTTAATTACTGGTGAGAAACTCCCAGCTCTGGGTGAAGTATATGTGGATTTCACTGTTCTTTGGCTGGGGTAAGCAATCAGAAATACTGTAGGCAGCTGGAAATGAGGGCAGAAAAGGAGAAGAGAGCTCTTAGCATGAGGCTTCACCCACCATTACTCTCAGACTGATGTAAGTGGCGTCTGGCCTGGAGACCCCTCTGAGCTGTGGGACACACCTGGGCAGGAGTGTTTGGTGTCTGTCAGCCAGGTCAGAGACTGGAATTTCCTCTGTTTGCTCCATTGCTCAAAATTCCTGTTACAAAACCAGAGCATAAGAGAGCAGGAGCCCACCCAACACAGCATCCCATCTCTGATGGCCCAGGGGAAGAGTTAACAGGGTAAGCACAGGGTTGTCACTCCATAGCACAGCCTTATTTTGCTTTCTTTTTATGGTTTCCATTTGCAAATTGCCTAATTATAATGCCTGTACGTCGAAATCAGAATTAAGCAGGGCCAAAAAAATGAAGCTTGAGGAGAGCTGAATTTCAGAGAGCTGATGTTGAGGTTCTATTTTAAGTCCAGTCAGATTTAGGGCTGCCAATCAAAGGGTCACAGTCGCCTTCAAAGGCTGCGGTGCTGTGAGGGATTTCCTGATGCTAAGCGCCGGGGCTTAGCTGCCCGTGGCTGCGGCGGGCAGAGAGCGATCCCGCCGATGTATCAGATACCCAGCAGCTCAGTGCCCTTGTCTGCGGCACACAACAAAACATTTGCCCTAATCCCATTTTCCGAGGGCGGAGCCGCCTCACAGAGCGGGAGATGCTCCCCAGCGGGTCCCGTCCCCGGTGTCCTCTGCTGGTCACTCAGCAGCCCGGGCTGGGGACCCCGCAGGTGCTGGGCACTGTGGTGGTTCCCTGCTCTCCAGGGAGGGTTTTGTCAGGCCACAGGGGAAGGGAACAGGTGAGTCCCTGCATGGGTGTCCCCGGGAAGGGGCGAGCTCAGCCTGAGGCGGCTGCAGCACCCAGAGAGCAGCCGGGGCAGGGATCGCCCCGCGCTTCCCTCTCCTCCCATCGCCTTGCCAGAGATTTTACAATTACTTTTATGAGTTTCCCCAAGGGAACAAAAAGATTAAGGCGTGAGTAACAAAACCAGAGGCATGTGGAGTCTGGCCATGGCACGGGGACCAGCCCAGGCTCCCACCTGCACAAGGGGGCCTGCTTTGATGCCTGCAGCGGGAACTCCTGCTTGGATTACTGGAAAACATTTTCTCCAGGAATTTCACCACACCTCGTGCTCCCACATGCCATCCTCCATTGCAAACCTGACCCCAGACGAGCACATCTCACCTTGTCTGCCCAGGGACTGCCAGCTTTTCTCAGCTCACAGTGCAGTGAGCAGCAGTGGCTATTCATTGAGAAAAAAAGATGTTTTCAGAGCTGTTTTGGCAGCCCACCCCTTCCCCAGTCGAGGGGAATTTTGGATTCTGATCTGGTTCCAAAGTCTACCCAACCAATCCTTTTATACCAGAGTCACAATTGCACCACTGCCTACAACAACACAGCCAGTGGGTGAAACCCACGTTTCTGGGTGGTACCAAATCCATGTCAGGGGAACAGAGAGCTGCAGAGAAAGAGGTGAAGTGTCTCTGGAGGAGACGCAGCACAGGCAGGCCAGGTGAGGAGAAACTCCATGTTGGTCTCTTGGAAATACCTCATTTCACATGTAACTTTGGAATGGATGACCACCAAACCTGCTCTGAGGGGCCAAAAATAATACATGTACATCGCACCTGTGATAAAAACAGGTACAGGAATGAGCTGCCATCGACAAAGACTGTCCTGGACAGGTTGCGCTCCACTTGGAAACAACCTGCTGAGTAACTCCACATCCCAACCTCAGAAATCAGAGATACCTGCCGAGGTTCTGAGCACAGGCACCCTTTCCAAACTGGGACTGGAGAGGGGAACCAGTCTGCAAACCCTCTGCTCCAGCTCCCCGTGCCCACACGGATGTGCTGGGAGCAGCATGGGCAGGGTGTGCACCACCTCCCTGCTGGGGTGTGAAAGCAGAGTGCAGCCAGGGGCTCACCACAGCCACGGCTGCTGGGACAGCATTCCAGGCTGCTGTGACAATCTATATTTATGGGAACACAATACCCCAGGAGCATCGGGGACTGTCCCAGCTGGCGGAAGCGGGGCAGCTCCTGCAGTGACACTCGACACAGGGGAGAGGATGCCAGCAGCACCTGCCCTGCATTTGTACAGCACCACAGTTCAACAGCTGCTGCGTGCCCCCAAACCCCAGAACTCCTGGGAGGCAAATGGACTGATGGAGGGTAACCCCAAACTCTCAGCACACACTCGGTACCATTGCCAGGCTCTGGAAAGGACAGGCACGGGGGTTTGGAACAGGTTCCTAAAGACTGATGCCCACAGTACTTTATTTTCTGAAAGCTGCATCCCTTCCTTCTTTCCTTCAAGTGTGTTGCTGCAAAAGCCTAGTGAAACTCTGAAATCACACTTGAACGAGCTCTAGGAAACAAAGTCACAACTTAGAAACAAACACTGATTGCAAGAGCAGTGGAGGCCTCTAACAGGCTGAGCAAAGCCAAATTCCAGCCCAGGTGAGCTGCTCAGGGGCAGTGTGGGCACACACAGCCCTGGCTGGTGCCTGCAAGGAGCTGCTGTGGTGGAGAGGTTGCATGCAGATGTTATTCTGGTGTCTGATCTGGAGAAAGGAGACACACAGTAATTCAAGAACAGAGCAATGATCAGTTTCTCCCCCATCCTCCTTTGCACCCTGCATCAGGTGTGAGAGGCAAGCCTGCCAAGCACCAGACCCTCTCCTGGTTTCAGATGATCAAGGGGCCAGCAGCACAGGTACCTTTAAAGAAAATGAGCAATAGACAGAAATGGCCCAGGTTTGCTCTGAGCAGATGGATTCTGCCAAGTCACAGCACACAGCACTTAATCCACACAAAGCCCTGCTAAATTTAGTGAACTAGACTCAGGCCAGGTAAAACTGATAAAATACATCCCCCTGGGAGGCATGACCAACACTGCCTGGGTTTCCATGGGACAACAGCTAATTTAAAGCCAGAACTCTTGCACAAAAATACCAAGATGATCTGCTGATTTCAGTGTGTACCTGCAGTGCAGTTTCAGCAGACACAGTTCACCAAGAAAAACTGGGATGAACTGAAAGAAAAAAAGCCAACACAAGGGTTCCATGAAGGGTAAAACCATCAGGCACCCATAATGGTGTGGGGTTCCCTGCAGTTGGAACTCCAATACGGGTAGCAGAGCTCTGACCTGAGCACAGCAAAGCACCAAATGGTCCCACTTTGAAGCCAAGATAAGAAAGCAGCTCATCTGTTGGCTCTTATTGTGCTGCTCTGACTTGTGTGGTGAATTCCAGGTGGGGAATGTAACAGCAGGCAGGCCAGGAGTGCCTTGCTGGTGGTAAAGTTCAGGTGCAATGTGTAGCCCACAATGAGGAACCCTGTGGAGGTCCAGCCTGGGGTCACTGCTGAGTCACAGGGTTTGGGTGGTGCAGATACAAGGTGGGACAACTGGCAGCATTTGTCCCCTTTGGGGAGAAGATGAATTTTTAGCCCAGATCTGGAGATGGTAAAAATTTACTAAAAACTGGCCAAGTTTATTCCTGTCACCAGCTGGCTTGGCTGTTGCACTCCTTGAATGAAGTAGTGATTGCAAGGAGGGGAGTTGGGCAGCTTTGCCTTCCAGATGGAGCTCAGCAACCCAGACTCTCCATACCCAGCCCCGCTCCACCTCACCCCAGAGGCTGGAAGGAAGGAAAGGACAAGGGAGGGGGATGTACACGAAGGAACATGGTGGAAGGAACAGGACAGGAGCAGTGTACTTTGGTGGGTAGGGCACCAGCAGGGCTGGGTTGGTCCTGCATCTGCCAGCTGTCAGCCGTGTGACTTTAGAGGAAGCTGTGTCATTTCTCCACCTAAGTCTTCCAGTCTGAACAAGAATTCAGATGACAGTGTTTGCAAACTAAAGAACAAAAGTCCTATACATAACAGGCCTACTCAGGCCCAAGTAACCTGTGTGTGCTGTATTCAGAAAATAAGTTTCCTTTGGCCACAGCTGTCTCACACATGTAAAGCACAAAGGTGTGCATTGGTCTGTCAATACCACACCACTGATGTGTAGAGCGTGGCAGAGAACAGTACACAAATAGGATGGAGAGCCTAAAACTATCCCACATTAAAACTCCTCAACAAGCAGGTGATCAGTGATCACCTTACTTACTACTACTACTTACTACTTAACCCTAACTCTAACCCTAAAAACTAATCCTAACCTTAACCCTAAAGTGAAGCATATGGTGTAGCAGAGAGCAGCACCCAAATAGGATGGAGAGCCTAAAACTCCCCCATGCTACCCCAACAAGCAGGTGATCAGTGAGCAGTCACACAGCCTGGCTGCACAATTTGGGTCTGCTGCTGTGTCTCTATCAGGCAGTGACCTTAGGGACCAGCATCCCTGGAGGCTTTCCAGCAGCAGAGGCAGGCCCTGGCACAACAAATCAGTCACCAGCTCAGGTCTGGCACTGTGGTGAGATGGCAGCTGAGACACTACCAGGCAGGTGTTCACATCTGAAGCCATGAACACAGGGAGAACACTCAGACCTAGCCCTTCCTGAGACAGACTGCATTGCCTGGGTCTCTCAGGGCACTGATCCACCCAGGCCAACACCACCTGCACTGACGAAGCCCCAGAAGAGCTGCAGATGTGTCCCTGCTCTGCTGGAGCGAGGGCTGGGTGAAGCAGCCGGGAGTGCAGGGGGTGCCTGAAGGCAGCCAGGAGTGAGAGCACACCAAGCAGCTCAGCCAAAACAGATCAACGGGCACTGAAATGGGAGGGTCCCACAGAGAGCCACGGTACACAGAAAGCTGCTGAAAGGAATGGAGTGTGTGAGTGAGCAGCTTTCCCCAAGATATGATCTGAATCCACCTGAGCAGCCCCAGCCAGATGCACCATCTGCTCAGAGCATTCCACAAGGACGCGGCGGTCAGCGGTGTCAGAAGCAGCAGGCAGATCAAGGGCTGTTAATGCAGGGCATATCCCTGAGCCAGCTGCCAGGGAGACATCGTGGAAGACCTTCAAAAGAGCTGTCTAAAGACCATGCCTCCTGCTTGAGCCAGACTGGAATTTATCAGTGGCACCGTGTATGCAGAGGTGTGACTGCCACAAGAATGCAGTGGCTCTCCAGAGGGGATGGAGTGACAGGATGGACAGACAGCAGCTGACAGGTCACCCAACAGAAGAGAAGGCTGCTGCTGTGAGACAGAAGAGGGGCCATTCCATCTCTCTGCTCTAACAAAGCAATCAAGCTGTACAGAAGCCCTGGCAGAGAATAAGGTTTCACAGGTACCATTGACACACTTGCAAGCAGAAGGCCACTCAGTCAGATGATCAGTGTCCCAATGAATTCACATCACATTTCTGAAAGGTCACCTGCTTGGTGTGACCTCCAGGAATTCCCACACAATGCAGGACATGGCCAATGCAAGCACATGGCTCATGAGTAGTTCAGGGGTGTTGTCCTGTCTCTGGAAAGTGCAGGTTACCTCTGCTTTTCTTTCCCTTTTGTCATCTCCTGCAACAACAGATGCTGTTTCTGAGAGCCTGTGGGCTGACAGTGCAGCTCCTCCTGGGCCTGTCACACAAAAGAGGCCATTGTGCTGCAGTGCCACAGCAAGGGGAGCACACGGGACCAGCCAGCAGTGGGCTGGCACTGCCCACTGCTCTGAGCCTCACCTCCCTGCCCTGTGCTGCTGCCAGAACAGCTTTGGAGCATCACTCCCTCAGCAAACACCACACTCAGGTCGCTCAGCACTCTGCCACCGCTGCTCCTCAGGTGTCTGAGGCCCAGAAGAGCAGTACATCCCTCCTGCTCACAGTCCCAGTACACAGGGATGGAATACAACCAGGGGTTTTCTTTGGCACCTCAGCTCCCCTGCATGCTCCACACACCAGGGTGCTTGTCTGAGGTAAAGGGGGAATCAGAGGGAGCTGTATTACAAACGCAGCTCCTGAAGGATTTGGAAAGCAGATAGGCATCAATGGGGAAGGTGAGAATTGTATCTCTTTTCTTTATGGGATGGTTATACCAGCAACAACATGGATGATGCCTGGAACAGGCAGCTCATGACGTGTTTGCTGTATCTTAGGAGTAAGATGAGCCAGTGCAAGAAAAACAAACAAGCAAACAAACAAGCAAGGGCTGGAGGCCAAGCAGGGCTAATTAGCACTGAACAGCATTTGCCAGAAGAGCTCCCTGCTGAGCTACAGCTCCTGCTGGCAAGGGCAGCCACCAGTCTGCCCGGACAAATCACAGCCCACAGCAGCTCCTGAGCAGCAGAGGGCCAAGAGGGCTGTCCTGGGGTGCCCCTCTGCTGTCCCCCAGGACACCCTCCACAGCACCCTGCAGGGCCAGCTGCCCTTCTGCTTCTCCCCCCAAGAAAAGGCCGTGCTGTGAAAACACTTAAGCTGGAGAAGAACAGTTCACTGGAGGACAAACCTCTTGTGGCACCCTGGATTTTAAGAAAGAAATGTGGAAATTTTACAGGTCTTCCTGTAAAAAAAGTTGGAGTGTCATGAGCTGTCTGCAGCAGAGCCAGGGGACAGCGAGGTGGCTCAGTGCCACTGAGTGCAGCCCTGCAGAAAGGCTCAGCTGCACTACATCTTCATGCTTGGCTTGTTTAGCTGATCTCATTCATGTACAGAAACAAGGCAGGCCCTGGGAACGCAGTGTATTTGCTGTGCTTGAGGTGCACTTTAAAAACCTGATTCCAAAGCATTAAAATTAAATAACTTGGCAGAGAGCCCATAGAAGAGACTGTATTTCAAGACTTACCAAGACACAAAGATGGATCATACAATTAGGCTGACAGTAAAGTGCTGAACTTAATTATGACTTCAGCAATGATGACATATTTGTGATGATAAAGTTCAAGATCTGCAGATAACAGGACATGGATAAACTGCTGGGTTCCCTGGACTCCCTTTTTCACTCTCTTCCCCTGAGGAAAAAATCCTGCCACAAGCCTCAGTCAATCCTCTCCCAGTAATGTTCAACTTTTCCAGATAAATTTAACAAAGGAACAAGGAAGGAAAGAAACTATGAGGAAATGAAGCTCATGTAAATTCTGTCAACATGGGCATCTGGGCTGAAGTGAGAGGTCCTGCAAGGGGGGGTTTTCCTTTTGCTGCGATGCAGAGCCACAAAGGATGGGCACAAAGGAGAGAGGACCAAACCAGACAGCACAAAGCCCCAGGGAATCAGGATTCACAACTCCCAGAGAAGCTCCCTAGGTGGCAAGTGCAGGAGGAGACTCTCTCCTGGAGGCTCACAGTACATCACAAAATATATTAAAGGTAGTTTCATGTCGCCCCTCCTGTCTTTCACTGGCTACTTGTGTCACACAAATGCTAAGGACAGTGTTGCTGCTGCCCCAGGGTCCTCTGCACACACTGCACCAGGCCTGCTTCTGCCCAGAAAACCTTGTCTTGCTTTTATTCCAAAATCCTGAGTGGGTTCAAACAAAATTCCAGCCACCTTGACATGCTAGAATAGCTCTCTCCCTCACACCCCTCATGGTCAGGGGGCAAAAGTGATTCCTTTCCACATCTATTCCCCTTCCTGGGCCAATAATCTTCATATGGAGATCATACTGCCCTGGAAAACTGGAGCAGACAGCCTCCATCTGGATCTGGGTTACTGTGTCAAATGAAAATCACCAGGTACTTTGATCCAAAAATTCTTGAAGACTCTGACAGCGTGCTGGTAGTCTTGCCAGAGTGAACAGAGTGCCTGAAAAGCCTTTTGGAAGGGACCTGTGGAGGTCTCTAGTCCAAACCTCCTTGAAGCACAGCCACTGCCAGGAGTAGGTCAGGGTGTCTGCAGCTTTATCTGACTGAGCCTCAAAGGCCACACAGGAGGGAGATTCCCTGACCTCTCTGGGCAACCTGTGGCAGTGCTGCACCAGTCCTGTGGCAGAGAGGGTTTCCAATGCCTGATCTGAGCCTTGCAAGCTGCATTGTGGGACCCCTTGGAGCTGCCACTGATGGGAAGGAAGCGCCTGACTCCACCAGCTCTGTAACTGCACTGCCAGCAGCAGATTCCCCTCAGCCTCCTCCTGACCAGCCTTTCCCCAGGTCCTGACCAGGTTGGCAGTTCCCTCCTGGACCCCTCCTCCTCCCACCCTGCTCACCCTGGGCTCCCAGGATTGGGTGTTCCTGCAGTTGTCATTGCACAGATCCGGAGTCCTGCTCCAGCCCAGCACTCAGTATTTCTGGAGCTGTGAAGCAGCCTGGTGCCAGACAGTCTGACATGGATAAATTCCATGCAGCAGGACTATGAAAGAGGTGTTGCAGTGACCTGCTGAGCAGTTCAGGGTGAAAAGAGACTTTTGAGACCTTTCAATAGCTTGCAGTAGTGAGCTGCTCAGTGTAAAACAGCGGGCACAGGGTGCCAGCCCTGCTCAGGCTGCTGCTACAAACATTGAATGAGGTTTGTCCTGCCCTCCCCAGAGACTCACCCCACACTACCATGGGGCTCGCCTTGCCTTGGGGGGGCCTCAGGTAGTGCCTCTGTCTGGAGAAGGAGCAGGAAACTCTGATTTGGAAGCTTTCAAGATTGCTTCCTCCTTCAGAGGAATTCAGTGCAAGCACCATTATTGACACAGCACAGAGGCAGAGCACACTCAGTAAATCATTCAGGTACCCTCCCCACATGGGCCTGAACTCAAACATTGTAAAGCCTCTTCCTGGGACCCAACACAAACAGAATAAAAGCAGCCTTGTAGTCAGGACACGAAACCAGAGTTCCCCTCTCTTAACCCCTAACCCACAGCCCACGCTCCCCTTCCCTTTTCTCTTTCACAATCCCAAGAGGTGGGTTTGTCTGGCCTAAAAGGAAAAATTGACAGCAAGTCTCATGCTTGATGCCAGACAGATCTTGCCAAGAGACCCCAACAGCAAAGGCACCCCCTGTCCAGGTACAAGCAGTGCTGCCCAGGAACCCTGTGCCTGCCCACCCTCACAAGGTGGGCCAGGTCCAGGATGCATGAGCACCTGTCTGAGGCCCTAAATCAGCTCCAGAGGTTAGAACTGTTTCATACACACCCACACAAGGTCTTCTGACAATTTCCACATAGCTTATTGATAAAAATATGGATTTCCTAGATCTCTTTCAAGAGACTTGGCTGTCTCACACTGTGTTTAGATGGTTGGTGTTTAGGCTCCTTCTCAGAGCTCAACTCTTTCTCTCCTATAAAAAGCAAAAAGAAATAAATGAACACATAAAAACCAAAGAGTCATTATTATATAGGAATTTTACCTAGAAGAAAAAATCCTAGAAAACAGGAAGGATTCTAGGAGAGATGACTGGGTCAGCACAGCTGTGGGGAGATGCTGAAGGAAACCACATGCTCCAGCACTTGCAGGACCTGCTAAACACTACTCACATGAGAGCCAAGAGAAACTCATGACAGCTTCTTCCACCTGCACTTTGGACTATATTTATCACCAGAGAGTTTCCCCAAAAAGCACCACACGCTTTTGGCAGTATAGAGAACACTAAGGAACATGTGAGTGTCAGATGATTGAGGAAAAGCAGCAAAAGAGCAGGACTAAAACCTCCACGCATCTGTCTGAGCCAACTCCAGAGGGTGCAGAGCTGTTTGGGAGGAAGAAAGGTGAAAATCCAAAGGCATTCAGGATGCTACCAGGCAGAAACACCTTCAGAAGCCATCCACTGACTGCCATGTGTCACCTCCTGCCCTCCTGGGCTGATTGCCCCTCACAGAGGGACAGGAGGGCAGCTGTGGGGCAGGCACATCCCATCCCAGCAAAAGGGCTCTCCTCTGGGGCAGTGCCACACCAGGACCAAAGGTCCTGTCCCATGCTGCATGGGGAGCAGCACCAGCGCCGTGGGGCCCTCCCAGAGGATGCTCAAGTGTCCCAGCAGGAGCACACGGGCCCTGCACTGCCCAGCCCAGCCGTTCTGTGCCGCAGGGGCTGGGGTCCCACCCTGTGTTATGAATAGAAAGTTGTATTTTTTTTGAGTTTCAGAGTTAAAAAACAAGTCAGGCCTCTTTGGTTTCCCTGCTGAAGAAAAGCTCTTCAAATACCTGTTAATGGCCAGTGATTAACTATTGTTTCCCTGATGCTGGCCGCTTGCCAAGAAGACACCAGGACAGACCCTCCAAGGTAAAGAGAATAGCAGTGACATCAGAGCCAGTATGCAGATGAGAAATACATTGCGGCCTGAATTTTTACAGTTTTACAGTTTTTACAAGAAAAACCCCTAAAATCACGAGCCAACAAGTGACTTAAGTGATGTCTAAGGATGGGAGCATAGTCCCGTACCTGCTTAGACCCTTTTTGTTTCTCACCCTAACCTAAAAAGATACTGATTAAAGCATGCCATGCCTGGGAGCAATGGCGGCGAGGGCGCAACCCGTCGATTTCTCCCCACCTGAGCTGATTCTTCTTAATAAAGGCATTAAAAAGGAGAAAGATCTCCTGCCCATTTATTTCACCCTGCAGCCCCCAGGCCCATGCCATGCCCCAGGACAAGCCAGCCCTCACGGCAGGCCAGGGCCAGCTGCTCCCGGAGAGCTGCAGGAGGCAGCCCGGCCTGGCTGAACCTCAGGCACTGGCAGGCGGGGACTTGCAGTGCTGCCCTTGCTTTCCATAATGAGTGCCCAGAGGATCTGTTTACATCGACATCAGGTCAGGCCTGAGGACTGGCCCCACCCAGCCTAAGCCTGCCTCAGAGCTTGTGCTTGAAACCATCTGCTCCATCCTTCCTGATCCTCCAGACGAGCTCTTCAAGGAATCAGCCCTGTTTCTCCCAGGCTGCCTGTAATTACAGGTTGGAGACAGGCAAAGAGCTCTGCTCACACCAGGCCCATGTGGGTTTGGTGCTGGCCAGCTGCTGGGGCCGGGCTTGTAGGGGATGGCTTGAGCCCAGACAGCACAGAGCTGTGGCACTAACAGGGTGATTTATTCCCTGATCCTCAAGTCTGTCCAGAAAGCCTTGAAGAGCAGTGCTCAGGAAAGTGCCAGAGATGGCCAGCAGGGGAGGAGGAGCTGTGCCAGAGGGGATGTGTTGTTATCTTATCTGAAAAGTTCCATTCCTTCTTGGCGATTTCTCATGGGCAGCTCCTCACAGTACTGACTCCTTCTTCCTCACAGCACAGCCAACAAACTCTAACTTCTCAACCAGCCAACCTACTCTTTTATAATACACATCCTAATTGGACCTAGCTGTGGCCTATTAAGGGCAGGCCTGCTCCTAATTCTTGGTAATTAGTGCAGCTGTAACTCCTTAGGGGTGAGATTACCTTCATCACTATCTCTATTCTCCTACATTCCATCCACCCACAGAGATGGCCAGCAGGGCAGGAGGAGATGGAGGTGCCAGAGGGGACGGCCAGCAGGGCAGGAGCTGGAGGTGTCAGAGGGGATGGCCAGCAGGGCAGGAGCTGAGGTGTCTCTAAGGGCAAGCTTCAGTGATTTCCCTGTAGGGCCTGACACAATACTCCTAACAAAGTTTGTACTGTGTTTATACCCCTATAGGCCAGGGGCATTTTACAGACCTCCTGGAGCCAGGGCCACCTTCTGCACCTCCTCTAGCAGGTGCCCCTTGTGCCCCTTAGGCAGCTGCTGGTCACAGCCCCAGAGCTCTTGCTCCCAGCTAAGGGCACAGCAGTCAGACGAGCTTGCTGGGGGATCCAGGCAGCTCAGCAGCCCTGGGGACAAGCCACCCCAGCTCTCACACAGCCCTGGCAGACTGCACAGCAGGGCTGCAGGGAAGGAAGCAAAGAATAGCCCAGCAGAGTTGCCCACATTCTCAGCTCATAGCTTGTTTTTCAGACCTGCCCTCTAATCACAGTTTTAGGCCGTGGACCATTGGGATTTTGATTTGCCCCACAATGTGCACCAGGCTTGAGTGGATCTAGTCCTACCACTCTGCTCAGAACCCCCTGTTTGTTCATGTGAGCAAACTTGGTGTTTGCTTTTCTATTAATTACGAGGACACAGAAGCTATGGCTGTGCTAAAAAATTTTTACTGGAGTTTATAGAACATTGAGTAATCCCCAGAAGCCAATAAAATGGCTTCACTCCCCAAACTAGCCATTTCAGAGTGCAGTTAAACTGGATCCTGAATTCATGCAATAAATGAACCCCTTCCCAACATGCCCCATTAAACCAGGTGTGCTGTAGGGATAGTGCTGCCCTTTCTCCAGACTTTAAAAAAAAAAAGGCACTTTTAATTCTCTGTAAAAAAAACATGGTTTAATATGAACTAGCACTTTTTAAAGTCACCCTGCAAAGCATTAATAGGAGCCTACATGGTGTTCCTGACTCTCCATGGTTCCACTGTTCTTTCCTGAGCTTTTTTGCATCCGTGATTTGTGACTAGCCAGGTGAGCTGGCTGCAATGCCCTGTGCCTGCTGATACTGGCAGAGTCATGGGAGCAGCCCTCATTCCTTACAGATTTTGGAGGCACAGCACCTCACAAGGTCCCTTCCATCAGCACTCCATGACAGCAGAAAGGTGAGTGGAAGAACTGAGCAGCCCCACAGGACCAAAAGCCAGCACATGGAAAACAGCAGGAGGACATTTTTCATTTTTCTGCAAACACCTGAGTCCCACTAAAAAAAGACATGAAAAAAAAAGAGAATCCAGGCAGAAAAATGACAGTCCAGGAGAATTGTGTTCCCCTCTGCCAGCTGCAATCCTGCATTGTGTTCTTGAGACCTTGTAGAGCTCATCTTTCCCTGCGCTCAAGCTCCAGAGCAGTTTCTTAGTGCAAGTATTCAAAAAGATAATCTCCTCTTAAAGTGTGCTAAGCTCCTCCAGAAGGGACAAATACATCTGGAGAGGAGGGAATGGCAGCACTCACCTGCTGGCTCAAAGCTGCCTGCTAAGCTTCCCTCACACAACCACCTCTCCATGCCTTCCAGCAGCACTTTAACCATGGTCCTCACCAAAATGGGTGCAAGGAGCTCTTGCAGAGGCTTAGGGGACTCAACCACGAGCATAAATTAAGTGAGCACTATGCCAAATAGATGAGCTGTGCTGGGCAGCAAGGCTAAAATCCACTCTAAACTCAGAGCGGTTAAAAAACACCCTCTTCCATAGTACACAGCAGACCAAGCCCTCAGGTTCCTTTTTCCACACCATTTAAAGGACCCTGGGTTACAGAGTGTCACCTCCTTGAAGAAATACCAGCTTAGAGCTGGAGTATGGCACAGTTAGGACAAGATCCACAAATATCTGTTGCTGTGGTCATGCCCCAGGTTGTTGATGGATATCTCCAGAAAACACATCTGTTCCATCTGAGGCTTCCCCTGCAGCTGGATCAAACGCAGTGTTTGTGCAAAACACAAAATGGGGTGCCAAGACTCTCAGTTGGTCTCTGCTTCTAAAATATTTTGACTTAGAAAAGACCAGTGTTTCTCAAAATTGACCATAAAGTGTATTCTGTCGTGGCCAAAAAGGATCTCACAGACTGCCCCTCGGGAGCAGGACTTTTCCCCACCTCCAGCTATGCAACTTGTGAAGTGAATGCAAACCTCTGAGGGACAGTGAAAGGCGGCATTTTCCAGAGCATTTCACAGAACACACAGGAGCGAAGTTCAGAGCCTGATTATGTACATGTTAATCTGATAAAAATAAAACCTGTGTCCTGTCAACAAATGTGGAGTGTCACAGCCAGAGGTACAGGCTGGGAGTTACCCTGGGCACACACTGCATGTCAGAGGAAATACTCTCTGAAGGGCACAGCCTTTAAAAGCTCTCAGCCCTCATCAGGATTGTGTTTAAGGGCTTCAGTGCCTTCTCTGAAGCAAATGTACTTTAATGAGGATGCCTGTAAGGCATTTAGGAGCTAATATAAATATCTTGCAGAGGAGGACTGTGATACATGCAGCCCTGTTACAAACATAGCATAAAGCCTGTGATGAAGACAGCCCCATGATAAAGATAACTTTCAATTACCAAAAATATTAGAGAAACCAAATGCAAGAGGCTTCCCTGGAAACACAACGTTACTGCTCCCTGAAGCAACACAGGCAGACTCTGGGGTTTTTTTTAATCCAGCTGAAAAAACCCCTCTGTACTTGCTTCAGACAATTATTCTCACCTCCCTGAAATACCTTCCACAAATGTAATGTGCCCCAGGTGACACTCTCTGTAACCTCGGGGGTACAGGATCCTGTCATGACAGACCACAGCTAAATGGCAGGAGCTGAAGCTTTCTGAGTTCAGGCTTCTTTTTGTAGGAGCCCAACAGGGTGACGAGGTAAGAAACGTGGCACAGGGGGTTTTGCTGGGGCAGTGCCTCCCGTGCACAGCACCCACCCATCCCTCACCACTGGGGAGAGGCTCTGCTCTCCTCTCTGCTTGCTCAGCACAGCCCCTCACCATTTTTCCATTTGGAAATCACCACCTCTGAAATGGCAGAAAGTCAAAGTACCTTTGACAGAAGTCTGGGCCCATCTTCTCATGCAAAGGGGACCCCCAGCTTTCACAGGAACAAACACAGTCTTGGGGCTCTTCTGTGAATGGACATAAGACCCTTTTGAATGCTACTCATTAGTGTTTTGGCTGGCATGAACTGTTCCTCTGTGCCCCAGCTGATGAACACTAGCACTGCTGCCAAGTCTGCTGATAAATAAATAAGGATAGCAAAAGCCTTATGGTTTTTGAAAAGGGCAGCAGGAACTCACTGCTCAAGGCAGCAAACACAATTTGCAGTAACAAACAGACTGGAGTCCAAGAGCAGCTCAGTGCTGATATTCAACCCTATTTTCCTCTTAAACATCAGCTATTAACAGCAGAGAAATCAATGGCACTGGGGGCAGCTAGGATCAAGCTGATGGGGAATGCTGCAGCCTTCCCCCAACAGCCTTCCTCATTTGCTCCATTTATCACCTACAGCCTCAGCTCTTCCAGCTCCAGCCCCGCTCTTCTGCTCCTCGGCTCTGCAAGCAGGACTAATCTTCATCAGTGACAAGGCAAGAGACTAATTACAGTACACATTTCATTTGTGACTGGACCCCAGGGAGAGGAGGAGGGGGAAGAAAGCTTTTTGCTTGCTCTGCCAGCTAAACAGTTTGTTTTTGTTAGTGCCGAAATAAGTCTGATGGCAGCCAACTGATGCCTAAAGAGCAGCTCACCCATTAACCTCGCATCCACAGCTCACACCCACCACCATTTATATGCACCATTAATATTTATAAGGGTGACGTGTCTTTTTGACAGGAACTTGTGCCTCCAGTGACAACAGATGTTATACCATTTATGAAAGAAACTACTCAAGCATTTCCAATGGACCTTGTGCATGCTCATCATGTCTTTATCCCGTGCCCTGATTGTATTGTCCACGCTGAGCCTGGGTCACCTCCTGACTCCAGTCCAACGGCATGCATGGCAGCACACTTGCCTGTAGAGTACTCAAAAATGTTTTGAGCTTCATTATGTCTCTGTGAATGCTCTTCTGGGAGCCAGAGACCTTCCAAATGCACCTGCCAACTCACACAGAAGCGTGTGAGGCCATGACGTGTCAGAAATGAGGATTTGCCACTTACCTGGGCCTCCAAAACACACGACACGTAGCTCAGGCTGCAGGATGGCCTCCCACAGTTGCCTTTGCCACTGTCACCACAGCTGCATTAGTGCTCATGCATCATCTAGAAAGAATGAAGGCCTGTTTCATAGGCTGTGTTATGCTGCTCTACACACAAGGCTTGCAGGAGCACACATGCAGCAAGGGTGCCACTATCTCTGCTAAAATGCTGCTCCTTGGCTAAACTACCATTTACAGCTTGTGTAGGAGCCTGTCACTGGCAGGACAGAGCTCCCTAGTCTAGCAAAGATTAAACTCTCATCCTTCGTGCAGGAGAAAGCAGTGCCTGTACACACCCCTCAGCAGGGAGCAGGATGGGCTTCACCTGGATAAAATACAGATGAGTAGATGGGTTCAGTGAAATCTTCAGGAACCACCACGCATGGACAAGCACTGAGGTATTGGACAAGGTATCTAAGGAATGTTTTCTGTTACTAGATTGCAGTTGACATTTCCATTAAAATGCATGAGGTTACCATGATTCGCTTCACCTGATGTGACGGAACTTGTTTAAAGTAGCACAAAAATGTCACATTGTCCCTGTGGGCTAGAGGAGATAGCCTGCAGTGACTTCCTCCTCCAGAATGGCAGCTCTAGTGATGCCCTGATATTTATGGCACATACATTTTTAATGCCCTGCACAAACAGCTGCAGCATTTGTCAACTCATTTGACCTGCAGCTTTTCAAAGAAAATACAAAAAGACATGCTGCAGAACAAGAGCCAGCAATGTGTACAATGCCTTGCCATCAGCACCTGCCCAGTCAGAACAGAAGCAGGATGTTCCAGCCATGGCCAGCTCTCTCTGGCCGTTCTTAGCCAAGATTTGCTGCTCAAGTCTCCTCGTCCATCCTGAAGTGCTCACCTTGTGCCTCCAGCTCCTCACTGCTCAAGAACTCACATCGAGGTTGTGAGAGATCATTGCTGTCCAGCAGCCAGCAGAGCTTCACCACCCAAGTCCTGACACATCCGAACCTCAGCTGGGGGGAATTTGGGAGCTCCTTCACGTCCCATTTCCCTGCATGAACAAAGCAGCACCTCAAACCCAAGTTAGCTCTGACACACAGCTGGTACAAACACCTGCAGTGAAGAGGCCTGGCAGCTTTGGGGACTGCACACGATTTACAGCAGTGTTAACCCCACTGTTTGAGCAGCGAATACATGAATATTTGTGTGATTTGGTTTTACCCTTGTCAGCAACCAGGTGCACCAACTTCCCCCAACCCCCATTCTAGGAAAAGCTGAGCTTTCTCTGAAGAGAAAACAAGCTCACAAAGGCTTGGAGTTCATATTTTACCAAGAATTGCATACATTGTGTGTTACTGCACATTTCCCAAATGTGTGAGTGCGTTTGTGTGTTTTTATACACCTCTGATGACCTTAGGTGCCTAGTTTTGGTTCAGAATGAAGATGGTCCTTCAAAATTGCACCCAATACTTTGCTGCAGTTTGCATGCATACAATCGTGGTTTTCCCGTGCCACTTAGGTAGGCTAAGTACACATCAACCAGGCACACAGAATGGTGACTGTTGTCTCTACTTAAATACAAAAATGTTCTGTATCTGGCCTGGTCCACAGCGTTTCTGCTTAGCCAGCATTAATTATATCATTGAAAAGAATGAGCTGCTTGCCACATTGTGTCACATGGAGAATTCAGTGCATCAGAAGCAGAAGGACAGATTTAGACATCCAGCCCCCAGTACATCCCACTCTGCTCCTGCCTGCTGCAGGGAAACTTGTCAACACCTGAACAGACTGACAAAACCCAAGCACTGATGCTTCAACATAAAAGGAAAAAACACACCAGAAACACCTTTCTGAAAATAACAGCTGCTGTCCGCTGCGATACGAAGCGAAGGGTGGCCTGAGCTGAGGTCTCCAGCCAGGACACCCCACGGACCAGCTTTGCCCGTGATGGCCTGGGGCAGGCAGTGCCGAACCTCTCCATGCCAGCCTGCCCTCTTGCCGCCCATGGGTTAGCACAGCGCAGGCACGGAGCTCTGCACGGCCCTCAGAGGGTGAAAAGCAGCATTAAACAACAGCAAGAGCCAGCCCGGCCCTTCCCGGAGCCCGTTCCGCTAGCCTGGGCCGCACGGGACCGGCACCGACCCAGCTGTGGCTCACGCCAGAGCTCTCCGCAAGAAAACCTCAGCACCACCGCGGCCGAAGGGCTTTCGGTGGCGAGACAAGCCGGGAGGGAGCCGGAGCAGGGGGGAGCTCTGCCGGACACGGAGGGAGGCGAGCGAGCGGCTCCGCGCCGCTTCCAGCGGGGAACGCGTCTCCCGTTTCCTCGGGCGGCAAAAATATGACATGCATTAGCGAGGAGAATAAAAGCAGCGAAACAAAGGAGCGGGAGCGAACACCTGTCGCTCTCCTCGGGGACGAGCCCTAATGCTTTTATTTGCCTCGGTCTGCCGGGGGAACTGCAGCTGCCAACTGTCATCAGCATCAAGTTACCCGCACAAAGCTGCCCGCTCTTTCAGCCGGGGAGGCGGACGCGCCGGGGCCGGCACCGAGCTCTGCGGGCCCAGCTGCCCGCGGCCGGGGATGCGCTGCACGGCCGGGCCCGCACAGCCACGGGCACGGCCAGCGCGTCCTGCCGGGCCGGACCCGGCCCAGAGCCGCCCCGCCCGCAGCACGGGGCAGGACAAGGGTGAATCCGTGCCCAGCTGTGCGTGCTTCGCCCCGCGGCTTCCCGGTCACGGCTCAGGGGCATGGACGGTCGGTGCTGACGCCCCGCCGGCAGCTGGCCGGCCGCACTGTGCCCTCCGTTCCCGCAGCACCCGAGCCGCACGCACGGGGATTGCGAGGCTCTGAGCCCGTATCGGGCGCTGGGGCTTGGGGTCACTGGGGCTGAGTGACGGCGCAGCCGCCCCGCGGAGCCGCGCGCTGCCGGCGGGGGCACGGCCCGGCCCGGAACAGCTCGGTAAGGCACGGCACGGCACGGCTCGGCCCGGCCCGGCCCGCTCCGGCACGCTCCCGCTC